>NC_092788.1:4241094-4551859 GCF_047496795.1 Chiloscyllium punctatum
GAGTTACACGGAGGGAGAGGGGTCAGTCTGGTCTTCCCTGGGTGTGTTACATTGACAGAGTGGGGTCAGTCTGCTCTTCCCTGGGTGTGTTACATTGACAGAGTGGGGTCAGTCTGATCTTCTCTGGGTGTGTTACACTGAAAGAGTGGTGTCAGTCTGCTCTTCCCTGGGTGTGTTACATTGACAGAGTGGGGTCAGTCCGCTCTTCTCTGGGTGTGTTACACTGACAGAGTGGGGTCAGTCTGCTCTTCCCTGGGGGTGTTACACTGAGGGAGAGGGGTCAGTCTGGTCTTCCCTGGGAGTGTTACATTGACAGAGTGAGGTCAGTCTGCACTTCCCTGGGTGTGTTACATTGACAGAGTGAGGTCAGTCTGCTCTTCCCTGAGTGTGTTATTTGACAGAGTGGGAAGAGTCTGCTCTTCCCTGAGTGTGTTACTTTGACAGAGTGGTGTCAGTCTGCTCTTCCCTGGGTGCGTGACATTGACAGAGTGGGGTCAGTCTGCTCTTCCCTGGGTGTGTTACATTGACAGAGTGGGGTCAGTCTGCTCTTCCCTGGGTGTGTTACATTGACAGAGTGGGGTTAGTCTGCTGTTCCCTGGGTATGTTACATTGACCGAGTGAGGTCAATATTCTGTTCCCTGGGTGAGTTACATTGACAGAGAGGGGTCAGTTTGCTCTTCCCTGGCTGTGTTACATTGAAAGTGTGGGGTCAGACTGCTCTTCCCTGGGTGTGTTACATTGAAAGAGTGAGGTCAGTCTGCTCTTCCCTGGGTGAGTTACATTGACAGGGTGGGGTCAGTCTGCTCTCCCCTGGGTGTGATACATTGACAGAGTGGGGTCAGACTGCTATTCCCTGAGTATGTTACATTGACAGAGTGGGTTCAGTCTGCCCTTCCCTGGTTGTGTTACATTGACAGAGTGGGGTCAGTCTGCTCTTCCCTGGGTGTGTTACATTGACAGAGTGGGGTCTGTCTGCTCTTCCCTGGGTGCATTACATTGACAGGGTGTGGTCAGTCTGCTCTTCCCCGTGTGTGTTACATTGATGGTGTGGGGTCAGTCTGCTCTTCCCTGGGTGTGTTACATTGAAAGAGTGGGGTCAGTCTGCTCTTCCCTGGGTGAGTTACACGGAGGGAGAGGGGTCAGTCTGGTCTTCCCTGGGTGTGTTACATTGACAGAGTGGGGTCAGTCTGCACTTCCCTGGGTGTGTTACATTGACAGAGTGGGGACAGTCTGCTCTTCCCTGGGTGTGTTACATTGACAGAGTGAGGTCAGTCTGCTCTTCCCTGAGTGTGTTACTTTGACAGAGTGGGAAGAGTCTGCTCTTCCCTGAGTGTGTTACTTCGACAGAGTGGGCTCAGTCTGTTCTTCCCTAGGTGAGTTACATTGAGAGATAGGGGTCACTCTCGTCTCCCCTGGGTGTGTTACATTGACAGAGTTGGGTGAGTCTGCTCTTCCCTGGTTATGTGATAATGACAGAGTGGGGTCAGTCTGCTCTTCCCTGGGTGGGTTACATTGACTGAGTGCGGTCAGTCTGCTCTTCCCTGGGTGGGTTACATTGACAGAATGGGGTCAGTCTGCTTTTCCCTGGGTGAGTTGCATGGAGGGAGAGGGTTCAGTCTGCTCTTCACTGGGTGGGTTACATTGACAGAGTGGGGTCAGTCCGCTCTTCCCTGGGTGTGTTACATTGACAGAGTGGGGTCAGTCTGCTCTTCCCTGGGTGTGTTACACTGACAGAGTGGGGTCAGTCTGCTCTTCCCTGGGTGTGTTACATTGACAGAGTGGGGTCAGTCTGCTCTTCCCTGGGTGTGTTACATTGTCAGAGTGGGGTCAGTCTGCTCTTCCCTGGGTGTGTTGCATTGACAGTGTAGGGTCAGTCTGCTCTTCCCTGGGTGTGTTACATTGACAGAGGGGGGTCAGTCTGCTCTTCCCAAGGTCTGTGATATTGACAGAGTGGGGTCAGTCTGCTCTTCCCTGGGTGTGTTACATTGACAGAGTGGGGTCAGTCTGCTTTTCCCTGGGTGTGTTACATTGACAGGGTGGGGTCAGTCTATCTTCCCTGGGTGAGTTACATGGAGAGAGAGGGGTCAGTCTGCTCTCCCCTGGGTGTGTGGCATTGACAGAGTTTGATCAGTCTGCTCTTCCCTGGGTGTGTTACATTGAAAGAGTGGGGTCAGTCTGCTTTTCCCTGGGTGAGTTACATGGAGGGAGAGGGGTCAGTCTGCTCTTCACTGGGTGGGTTACATTGACAGAGTGGGGTCAGTCCGCTCTTCCCTGGGTGTGTTACATTGACAGAGTTGGGTCAGTCTGCTCTTCCCTGGGTGTGTTACACTGACAGAGTGGGGTCAGTCTGCTCTTCCCTGGGTGAGTTACATTGACAGAGTGTGGTCAGTCTGCTTTTCCCTGGGTGTGTTACATTGTCAGAGTGGGGTCAGTCTGCTCTTCCCTGGGTGTGTTGCATTGACAGTGTAGGGTCAGTCTGCTCTTCCCTGGGTGTGTTACATTGACAGAGGGGGGTCAGTCTGCTCTTCCCAAGGTCTGTGATATTGACAGAGTGGGGTCAGTCTGCTCTTCCCTGGGTGTGTTACATTGACAGAGTGGGGTCAGTCTGCTTTTCCCTGGTTGTGTTACATTGACAGGGTGGGGTCAGTCTATCTTGCTGGGTGAGTTACATGGAGAGAGAGGGGTCAGTCTGCTCTCCCCTGGGTGTGTTGCATTGACAGAGTGGGGTCAGTCTGCTCTTCCCTGGGTGTGTTACATTGAAAGAGTGGGGTCAGTCTGCTATTCCCTGGGTGAGTTACACGGAGGGAGAGGGGTCAGTCTGGTCTTCCCTGGGTGTGTTACATTGACAGAGTTGGGTCAGTCTGCTCTTCCCTGGGTGTGTTACATTGACAGAGTGGGGTCAGTCTGCTCTTCTCTGGGTGTGTTACATTGACAGAGTGGGGTCAGTCTGCTCTTCCCTGGGTGTGTTACATTGACAGAGTGTGGTCAGTCCGCTCTTCTCTGGGTGTGTTATACTGACAGAGTGGGGTCAGTCTGCTCTTCCCTGGGTGTGTTACATTGACAGAGTGGGGTCAATCTGCTCTTCCCTGGGTGTGTTATATTGACAGAGTTGGGTAAGTCTGCTCTCCCCTGGGTGTCTAACATTGACAGAGTGGGGTCAGTCTGTTCTTCACTGGGTGTGTTACATTGACAGAATGGGGTCAGTCTGCTCTTCCCTGGGTGTGTTACATTGACAGAGTGGGGTCAGTCTACTCTTCCCTGGGTCTGTTACATTGACAGAGTGGGGTAAATCTGCTCTTCCCTGGGTGTGTTACATTGACCGAGGGCGGTCAGTCTGCTCTTCCCTGGATGTGTTACATTGACAGGGTGGGGTCAGTCTGCTCTTCAGTGGGTGTGTTACATTGACACAGTGGGATCAATCTGCTCTTCCCAGGGTGTGTTACATTGACAGAGTGCGGTCAGTCTGCTCTTCCCTGGGTGCGTGACATTGACAGAGTGGGGTCAGTCTGCTCTTCCCTGGGTGTGTTACATTGACAGAGTGGGGTCAGTCTGCTCTTCCCTGGGTGTGTTACATTGACAGAGTGGGGTTAGTCTGCTCTTCCCTGGGTATGTTACATTGACCGAGTGAGGTCAATCTTCTGTTCCCTGGGTGAGTTACATTGACAGAGAGGGGTCAGTCTGTTCTTCCCTGGCTGTGTTACAATGACAGAGTGGGGTCAGACTGCTCTTCCCTGGGTGTGTTACATTGAAAGAGTGGGGTCAATCTGCTCTTCTCTGGGTGAGTTACACGGAGGGAGAGGGGTCAGTCTGCTCTTCCCTGGGTGTGTTACATTGACAGAGTGGGGTCAGTCTGCTCTTCCCTGGGTGTGTTACATTGTCAGAGTGGGGTCAGTCTGCTCTCCCCTGGGTGTGTTGCATTGACAGAGTGGGGTCAGTCTGCTCTTCCCTGGGTGTGTTACATTGAAAGAGTGGGGTCAGTCTGCTATTCCCTGGGTGAGTTACACGGAGAGAGAGGGGTCAGTCTGGTCTTCCCTGGGTGTGTTACATTGACAGAGTGGGGTCAGTCTGCTCTTCCCTGGGTGGGTTACATTGACTGAGTGCGGTCAGTCTGCTCTTCCCTGGGTGGGTTACATTGACAGAATGGGGTCAGTCTGCTTTTCCCTGGGTGAGTTGCATGGAGGGAGAGGGGTCAGTCTGCTCTTCACTGGGTGGGTTACATTGACAGAGTGGGGTCAGTCCGCTCTTCCCTGGGTGTGTTACATTGACAGAGTGGGGTCAGTCTGCTCTTCCCTGGGTGTGTTACACTGACAGAGTGGGGTCAGTCTGCTCTTCCCTGGGTGTGTTACATTGACAGAGTGGGGTCAGTCTGCTCTTCCCTGGGTGTGTTACATTGTCAGAGTGGGGTCAGTCTGCTCTTCCCTGGGTGTGTTGCATTGACAGTGTAGGGTCAGTCTGCTCTTCCCTGGGTGTGTTACATTGACAGAGGGGGGTCAGTCTGCTCTTCCCAAGGTCTGTGATATTGACAGAGTGGGGTCAGTCTGCTCTTCCCTGGGTGTGTTACATTGACAGAGTGGGGTCAGTCTGCTTTTCCCTGGGTGTGTTACATTGACAGGGTGGGGTCAGTCTATCTTCCCTGGGTGAGTTACATGGAGAGAGAGGGGTCAGTCTGCTCTCCCCTGGGTGTGTGGCATTGACAGAGTTTGATCAGTCTGCTCTTCCCTGGGTGTGTTACATTGAAAGAGTGGGGTCAGTCTGCTTTTCCCTGGGTGAGTTACATGGAGGGAGAGGGGTCAGTCTGCTCTTCACTGGGTGGGTTACATTGACAGAGTGGGGTCAGTCCGCTCTTCCCTGGGTGTGTTACATTGACAGAGTTGGGTCAGTCTGCTCTTCCCTGGGTGTGTTACACTGACAGAGTGGGGTCAGTCTGCTCTTCCCTGGGTGTGTTACATTGACAGAGTGTGGTCAGTCTGCTTTTCCCTGGGTGTGTTACATTGTCAGAGTGGGGTCAGTCTGCTCTTCCCTGGGTGTGTTGCATTGACAGTGTAGGGTCAGTCTGCTCTTCCCTGGGTGTGTTACATTGACAGAGGGGGGTCAGTCTGCTCTTCCCAAGGTCTGTGATATTGACAGAGTGGGGTCAGTCTGCTCTTCCCTGGGTGTGTTACATTGACAGAGTGGGGTCAGTCTGCTTTTCCCTGGTTGTGTTACATTGACAGGGTGGGGTCAGTCTATCTTGCTGGGTGAGTAACATGGAGAGAGAGGGGTCAGTCTGCTCTCCCCTGGGTGTGTTGCATTGACAGAGTGGGGTCAGTCTGCTCTTCCCTGGGTGTGTTACATTGAAAGAGTGGGGTCAGTCTGCTATTCCCTGGGTGAGTTACACGGAGGGAGAGGGGTCAGTCTGGTCTTCCCTGGGTGTGTTACATTGACAGAGTTGGGTCAGTCTGCTCTTCCCTGGGTGTGTTACATTGACAGAGTGGGGTCAGTCTGCTCTTCTCTGGGTGTGTTACATTGACAGAGTGGGGTCAGTCTGCTCTTCCCTGGGTGTGTTACATTGACAGAGTGTGGTCAGTCCGCTCTTCTCTGGGTGTGTTATACTGACAGAGTGGGGTCAGTCTGCTCTTCCCTGGGTGTGTTACATTGACAGAGTGGGGTCAATCTGCTCTTCCCTGGGTGTGTTATATTGACAGAGTTGGGTAAGTCTGCTCTCCCCTGGGTGTCTAACATTGACAGAGTGGGGTCAGTCTGTTCTTCACTGGGTGTGTTACATTGACAGAATGGGGTCAGTCTGCTCTTCCCTGGGTGTGTTACATTGACAGAGTGGGGTCAGTCTACTCTTCCCTGGGTCTGTTACATTGACAGAGTGGGGTAAATCTGCTCTTCCCTGGGTGTGTTACATTGACCGAGGGCGGTCAGTCTGCTCTTCCCTGGATGTGTTACATTGACAGGGTGGGGTCAGTCTGCTCTTCAGTGGGTGTGTTACATTGACACAGTGGGATCAATCTGCTCTTCCCAGGGTGTGTTACATTGACAGAGTGCGGTCAGTCTGCTCTTCCCTGGGTGCGTGACATTGACAGAGTGGGGTCAGTCTGCTCTTCCCTGGGTGTGTTACATTGACAGAGTGGGGTCAGTCTGCTCTTCCCTGGGTGTGTTACATTGACAGAGTGGGGTTAGTCTGCTCTTCCCTGGGTATGTTACATTGACCGAGTGAGGTCAATCTTCTGTTCCCTGGGTGAGTTACATTGACAGAGAGGGGTCAGTCTGTTCTTCCCTGGCTGTGTTACAATGACAGAGTGGGGTCAGACTGCTCTTCCCTGGGTGTGTTACATTGAAAGAGTGGGGTCAATCTGCTCTTTTCTGGGTGAGTTACACGGAGGGAGAGGGGTCAGTCTGCTCTTCCCTGGGTGTGTTACATTGACAGAGTGGGGTCAGTCTGCTCTTCCCTGGGTGTGTTACATTGTCAGAGTGGGGTCAGTCTGCTCTCCCCTGGGTGTGTTGCATTGACAGAGTGGGGTCAGTCTGCTCTTCCCTGGGTGTGTTACATTGAAAGAGTGGGGTCAGTCTGCTATTCCCTGGGTGAGTTACACGGAGAGAGAGGGGTCAGTCTGGTCTTCCCTGGGTGTGTTACATTGACAGAGTGGGGTCAGTCTGCTCTTCCCTGGGTGGGTTACATTGACTGAGTGCGGTCAGTCTGCTCTTCCCTGGGTGGGTTACATTGACAGAATGGGGTCAGTCTGCTTTTCCCTGGGTGAGTTGCATGGAGGGAGAGGGGTCAGTCTGCTCTTCACTGGGTGGGTTACATTGACAGAGTGGGGTCAGTCCGCTCTTCCCTGGGTGTGTTACATTGACAGAGTGGGGTCAGTCTGCTCTTCCCTGGGTGTGTTACACTGACAGAGTGGGGTCAGTCTGCTCTTCCCTGGGTGTGTTACATTGACAGAGTGGGGTCAGTCTGCTCTTCCCTGGGTGTGTTACATTGTCAGAGTGGGGTCAGTCTGCTCTTCCCTGGGTGTGTTGCATTGACAGTGTAGGGTCAGTCTGCTCTTCCCTGGGTGTGTTACATTGACAGAGGGGGGTCAGTCTGCTCTTCCCAAGGTCTGTGATATTGACAGAGTGGGGTCAGTCTGCTCTTCCCTGGGTGTGTTACATTGACAGAGTGGGGTCAATCTGCTCTTCCCTGGGTGTGTTATATTGACAGAGTTGGGTAAGTCTGCTCTCCCCTGGGTGTCTAACATTGACAGAGTGGGGTCAGTCTGTTCTTCACTGGGTGTGTTACATTGACAGAATGGGGTCAGTCTGCTCTTCCCTGGGTGTGTTACATTGACAGAGTGGGGTCAGTCTACTCTTCCCTGGGTCTGTTACATTGACAGAGTGGGGTAAATCTGCTCTTCCCTGGGTGTGTTACATTGACCGAGGGCGGTCAGTCTGCTCTTCCCTGGATGTGTTACATTGACAGGGTGGGGTCAGTCTGCTCTTCAGTGGGTGTGTTACATTGACACAGTGGGATCAATCTGCTCTTCCCAGGGTGTGTTACATTGACAGAGTGCGGTCAGTCTGCTCTTCCCTGGGTGCGTGACATTGACAGAGTGGGGTCAGTCTGCTCTTCCCTGGGTGTGTTACATTGACAGAGTGGGGTCAGTCTGCTCTTCCCTGGGTGTGTTACATTGACAGAGTGGGGTTAGTCTGCTCTTCCCTGGGTATGTTACATTGACCGAGTGAGGTCAATCTTCTGTTCCCTGGGTGAGTTACATTGACAGAGAGGGGTCAGTCTGTTCTTCCCTGGCTGTGTTACAATGACAGAGTGGGGTCAGACTGCTCTTCCCTGGGTGTGTTACATTGAAAGAGTGGGGTCAATCTGCTCTTCTCTGGGTGAGTTACACGGAGGGAGAGGGGTCAGTCTGCTCTTCCCTGGGTGTGTTACATTGACAGAGTGGGGTCAGTCTGCTCTTCCCTGGGTGTGTTACATTGTCAGAGTGGGGTCAGTCTGCTCTCCCCTGGGTGTGTTGCATTGACAGAGTGGGGTCAGTCTGCTCTTCCCTGGGTGTGTTACATTGAAAGAGTGGGGTCAGTCTGCTATTCCCTGGGTGAGTTACACGGAGAGAGAGGGGTCAGTCTGGTCTTCCCTGGGTGTGTTACATTGACAGAGTGGGGTCAGTCTGCTCTTCCCTGGGTGGGTTACATTGACTGAGTGCGGTCAGTCTGCTCTTCCCTGGGTGGGTTACATTGACAGAATGGGGTCAGTCTGCTTTTCCCTGGGTGAGTTGCATGGAGGGAGAGGGGTCAGTCTGCTCTTCACTGGGTGGGTTACATTGACAGAGTGGGGTCAGTCCGCTCTTCCCTGGGTGTGTTACATTGACAGAGTGGGGTCAGTCTGCTCTTCCCTGGGTGTGTTACACTGACAGAGTGGGGTCAGTCTGCTCTTCCCTGGGTGTGTTACATTGACAGAGTGGGGTCAGTCTGCTCTTCCCTGGGTGTGTTACATTGTCAGAGTGGGGTCAGTCTGCTCTTCCCTGGGTGTGTTGCATTGACAGTGTAGGGTCAGTCTGCTCTTCCCTGGGTGTGTTACATTGACAGAGGGGGGTCAGTCTGCTCTTCCCAAGGTCTGTGATATTGACAGAGTGGGGTCAGTCTGCTCTTCCCTGGGTGTGTTACATTGACAGAGTGGGGTCAGTCTGCTTTTCCCTGGGTGTGTTACATTGACAGGGTGGGGTCAGTCTATCTTCCCTGGGTGAGTTACATGGAGAGAGAGGGGTCAGTCTGCTCTCCCCTGGGTGTGTGGCATTGACAGAGTTTGATCAGTCTGCTCTTCCCTGGGTGTGTTACATTGAAAGAGTGGGGTCAGTCTGCTTTTCCCTGGGTGAGTTACATGGAGGGAGAGGGGTCAGTCTGCTCTTCACTGGGTGGGTTACATTGACAGAGTGGGGTCAGTCCGCTCTTCCCTGGGTGTGTTACATTGACAGAGTTGGGTCAGTCTGCTCTTCCCTGGGTGTGTTACACTGACAGAGTGGGGTCAGTCTGCTCTTCCCTGGGTGTGTTACATTGACAGAGTGTGGTCAGTCTGCTTTTCCCTGGGTGTGTTACATTGTCAGAGTGGGGTCAGTCTGCTCTTCCCTGGGTGTGTTGCATTGACAGTGTAGGGTCAGTCTGCTCTTCCCTGGGTGTGTTACATTGACAGAGGGGGGTCAGTCTGCTCTTCCCAAGGTCTGTGATATTGACAGAGTGGGGTCAGTCTGCTCTTCCCTGGGTGTGTTACATTGACAGAGTGGGGTCAGTCTGCTTTTCCCTGGTTGTGTTACATTGACAGGGTGGGGTCAGTCTATCTTGCTGGGTGAGTTACATGGAGAGAGAGGGGTCAGTCTGCTCTCCCCTGGGTGTGTTGCATTGACAGAGTGGGGTCAGTCTGCTCTTCCCTGGGTGTGTTACATTGAAAGAGTGGGGTCAGTCTGCTATTCCCTGGGTGAGTTACACGGAGGGAGAGGGGTCAGTCTGGTCTTCCCTGGGTGTGTTACATTGACAGAGTTGGGTCAGTCTGCTCTTCCCTGGGTGTGTTACATTGACAGAGTGGGGTCAGTCTGCTCTTCTCTGGGTGTGTTACATTGACAGAGTGGGGTCAGTCTGCTCTTCCCTGGGTGTGTTACATTGACAGAGTGTGGTCAGTCCGCTCTTCTCTGGGTGTGTTATACTGACAGAGTGGGGTCAGTCTGCTCTTCCCTGGGTGTGTTACATTGACAGAGTGGGGTCAATCTGCTCTTCCCTGGGTGTGTTATATTGACAGAGTTGGGTAAGTCTGCTCTCCCCTGGGTGTCTAACATTGACAGAGTGGGGTCAGTCTGTTCTTCACTGGGTGTGTTACATTGACAGAATGGGGTCAGTCTGCTCTTCCCTGGGTGTGTTACATTGACAGAGTGGGGTCAGTCTACTCTTCCCTGGGTCTGTTACATTGACAGAGTGGGGTAAATCTGCTCTTCCCTGGGTGTGTTACATTGACCGAGGGCGGTCAGTCTGCTCTTCCCTGGATGTGTTACATTGACAGGGTGGGGTCAGTCTGCTCTTCAGTGGGTGTGTTACATTGACACAGTGGGATCAATCTGCTCTTCCCAGGGTGTGTTACATTGACAGAGTGCGGTCAGTCTGCTCTTCCCTGGGTGCGTGACATTGACAGAGTGGGGTCAGTCTGCTCTTCCCTGGGTGTGTTACATTGACAGAGTGGGGTCAGTCTGCTCTTCCCTGGGTGTGTTACATTGACAGAGTGGGGTTAGTCTGCTCTTCCCTGGGTATGTTACATTGACCGAGTGAGGTCAATCTTCTGTTCCCTGGGTGAGTTACATTGACAGAGAGGGGTCAGTCTGTTCTTCCCTGGCTGTGTTACAATGACAGAGTGGGGTCAGACTGCTCTTCCCTGGGTGTGTTACATTGAAAGAGTGGGGTCAATCTGCTCTTCTCTGGGTGAGTTACACGGAGGGAGAGGGGTCAGTCTGCTCTTCCCTGGGTGTGTTACATTGACAGAGTGGGGTCAGTCTGCTCTTCCCTGGGTGTGTTACATTGTCAGAGTGGGGTCAGTCTGCTCTCCCCTGGGTGTGTTGCATTGACAGAGTGGGGTCAGTCTGCTCTTCCCTGGGTGTGTTACATTGAAAGAGTGGGGTCAGTCTGCTATTCCCTGGGTGAGTTACACGGAGAGAGAGGGGTCAGTCTGGTCTTCCCTGGGTGTGTTACATTGACAGAGTGGGGTCAGTCTGCTCTTCCCTGGGTGTGTTACATTGACAGAGTGGGGTCAGTCTGCTCTTCTCTGGGTGTGTTACATTGACAGAGTGGGGTCAGTCTGCTCTTCCCTGGGTGTGTTACATTGACAGAGTGGGGTCAGTCCGCTCTTCTCTGGGTGTGTTATACTGACAGAGTGGGGTCAGTCTGCTCTTCCCTGGGTGTGTTACATTGACAGAGTGGGGTCAGTCTGTTCTTCCCTGGGTGGGTTACATTGACAGAACTGGGTCTGTCTGCTCTTCCCTGGGTGTGTTACATTGACAGAGTGGGGTCAGTCTGCTCTTCCCTGGGTGTGTTACATTGACAGAGTGGTGTCAATCTGCTCTTCCCTTGGTGTGTTATATTGACAGAGTTGGGTAAGTCTGCTCTCCCCTGGGTGTCTAACATTGACAGAGTGGGGTCAGTCTGTTCTTCACTGGGTGTGTTACATTGACAGAATGGGGTCAGTCTGCTCTTCCCTGGGTGTGTTACATTGACAGAGTTGGGTCAGTCTACTCTTCCCTGGGTCTGTTACATTGACAGAGTGGGGTAAATCTGCTCTTCCCTGGGTGTGTTACATTGACCGAGGGCGGTCAGTCTGCTCTTCCCTGGATGTGTTACATTGACAGGGTGGGGTCAGTCTGCTCTTCAGTGGGTGTGTTACATTGACACAGTGGGATCAATCTGCTCTTCCCAGGGTGTGTTACATTGACAGAGTGCGGTCAGTCTGCTCTTCCCTGGGTGCGTGACATTGACAGAGTGGGGTCAGTCTGCTCTTCCCTGGGTGTGTTACATTGACAGAGTGGGGTCAGTCTGCTCTTCCCTGGGTGTGTTACATTGACAGAGTGGGGTTAGTCTGCTCTTCCCTGGGTATGTTACATTGACCGAGTGAGGTCAATCTTCTGTTCCCTGGGTGAGTTACATTGACAGAGAGGGGTCAGTCTGTTCTTCCCTGGCTGTGTTACAATGACAGAGTGGGGTCAGACTGCTCTTCCCTGGGTGTGTTACATTGAAAGAGTGGGGTCAGTCTGCTCTTCTCTGGGTGAGTTACACGGAGGGAGAGGGGTCAGTCTGCTCTTCGCTGGGTGTGTTACATTGACAGAGTGGGGTCAGTCTGCTCTTCCCTGGGTGTGTTACATTGACAGAGTGGGGACAATCTGCTCTTCCCTGGGTGTGTTACATTGACAGAGTGAGGTCAGTCTGCTCTTCCCTGAGTGTGTTACTTTGACAGAGTGGGAAGAGTCTGCTCTTCCCTGAGTGTGTTACATTGACAGAGTGGGGTCAGTCTGCTCTTCCCTAGGTGAGTTACATTGAGATCGAGGGGTCACTCTGGTCTCCCCTGGGTGTGTTACATTGACAGAGTTGGGTGAGTCTGCTCTTCCCTGGGTCTGTGATAATGACAGAGTGGGGTCAGTCTGCTCTTCCCTGGGTGTGTTACATTGACAGAATGGAGTCAGTCTGCTCTTCCCTGGGTGAGTTACATTGACAGAGTGGGGTCAGTCTGCTCTTCTCTGGGTGTGTTACATTGACAGAGTGGGGTCAGTCTGCTCTTCCCTGGGTGTGTTACATTGACAGAGTGGGGTCAGTCTGCTCTTCTCTGGGTGTGTTACATTGACAGAGTGGGGTCAGTCTGCTCTTCCCTGGGTGTGTTACATTGACAGAGTGTGGTCAGTCCGCTCTTCTCTGGGTGTGTTATACTGACAGAGTGGGGTCAGTCTGCTCTTCCCTGGGTGTGTTACATTGACAGAGTTGGGTCAGTCTGCTCTTCCCTGGGTGTGTTACATTGACAGAGTGGGGTCAGTCTGCTCTTCTCTGGGTGTGTTACATTGACAGAGTGGGGTCAGTCTGCTCTTCCCTGGGTGTGTTACATTGACAGAGTGTGGTCAGTCCGCTCTTCTCTGGGTGTGTTATACTGACAGAGTGGGGTCAGTCTGCTCTTCCCTGGGTGTGTTACATTGACAGAGTGGGGTCAATCTGCTCTTCCCTGGGTGTGTTATATTGACAGAGTTGGGTAAGTCTGCTCTCCCCTGGGTGTCTAACATTGACAGAGTGGGGTCAGTCTGTTCTTCACTGGGTGTGTTACATTGACAGAATGGGGTCAGTCTGCTCTTCCCTGGGTGTGTTACATTGACAGAGTGGGGTCAGTCTACTCTTCCCTGGGTCTGTTACATTGACAGAGTGGGGTAAATCTGCTCTTCCCTGGGTGTGTTACATTGACCGAGGGCGGTCAGTCTGCTCTTCCCTGGATGTGTTACATTGACAGGGTGGGGTCAGTCTGCTCTTCAGTGGGTGTGTTACATTGACACAGTGGGATCAATCTGCTCTTCCCAGGGTGTGTTACATTGACAGAGTGCGGTCAGTCTGCTCTTCCCTGGGTGCGTGACATTGACAGAGTGGGGTCAGTCTGCTCTTCCCTGGGTGTGTTACATTGACAGAGTGGGGTCAGTCTGCTCTTCCCTGGGTGTGTTACATTGACAGAGTGGGGTTAGTCTGCTCTTCCCTGGGTATGTTACATTGACCGAGTGAGGTCAATCTTCTGTTCCCTGGGTGAGTTATATTGACAGAGAGGGGTCAGTCTGTTCTTCCCTGGCTGTGTTACAATGACAGAGTGGGGTCAGACTGCTCTTCCCTGGGTGTGTTACATTGAAAGAGTGGGGTCAATCTGCTCTTCTCTGGGTGAGTTACACGGAGGGAGAGGGGTCAGTCTGCTCTTCCCTGGGTGTGTTACATTGACAGAGTGGGGTCAGTCTGCTCTTCCCTGGGTGTGTTACATTGTCAGAGTGGGGTCAGTCTGCTCTCCCCTGGGTGTGTTGCATTGACAGAGTGGGGTCAGTCTGCTCTTCCCTGGGTGTGTTACATTGAAAGAGTGGGGTCAGTCTGCTATTCCCTGGGTGAGTTACACGGAGAGAGAGGGGTCAGTCTGGTCTTCCCTGGGTGTGTTACATTGACAGAGTGGGGTCAGTCTGCTCTTCCCTGGGTGTGTTACATTGACAGAGTGGGGTCAGTCTGCTCTTCTCTGGGTGTGTTACATTGACAGAGTGGGGTCAGTCTGCTCTTCCCTGGGTGTGTTACATTGACAGAGTGGGGTCAGTCCGCTCTTCTCTGGGTGTGTTATACTGACAGAGTGGGGTCAGTCTGCTCTTCCCTGGGTGTGTTACATTGACAGAGTGGGGTCAGTCTGTTCTTCCCTGGGTGGGTTACATTGACAGAACGGGGTCTGTCTGCTCTTCCCTGGGTGTGTTACATTGACAGAGTGGGGTCAGTCTGCTCTTCCCTGGGTGTGTTACATTGACAGAGTGGTGTCAATCTGCTCTTCCCTGGGTGTGTTATATTGACAGAGTTGGGTAAGTCTGCTCTCCCCTGGGTGTCTAACATTGACAGAGTGGGGTCAGTCTGTTCTTCACTGGGTGTGTTACATTGACAGAATGGGGTCAGTCTGCTCTTCCCTGGGTGTGTTACATTGACAGAGTTGGGTCAGTCTACTCTTCCCTGGGTCTGTTACATTGACAGAGTGGGGTAAATCTGCTCTTCCCTGGGTGTGTTACATTGACCGAGGGCGGTCAGTCTGCTCTTCCCTGGATGTGTTACATTGACAGGGTGGGGTCAGTCTGCTCTTCAGTGGGTGTGTTACATTGACACAGTGGGATCAATCTGCTCTTCCCAGGGTGTGTTACATTGACAGAGTGCGGTCAGTCTGCTCTTCCCTGGGTGCGTGACATTGACAGAGTGGGGTCAGTCTGCTCTTCCCTGGGTGTGTTACATTGACAGAGTGGGGTCAGTCTGCTCTTCCCTGGGTGTGTTACATTGACAGAGTGGGGTTAGTCTGCTCTTCCCTGGGTATGTTACATTGACCGAGTGAGGTCAATCTTCTGTTCCCTGGGTGAGTTACATTGACAGAGAGGGGTCAGTCAGTTCTTCCCTGGCTGTGTTACAATGACAGAGTGGGGTCAGACTGCTCTTCCCTGGGTGTGTTACATTGAAAGAGTGGGGTCAGTCTGCTCTTCTCTGGGTGAGTTACACGGAGGGAGAGGGGTCAGTCTGCTCTTCGCTGGGTGTGTTACATTGACAGAGTGGGGTCAGTCTGCTCTTCCCTGGGTGTGTTACATTGACAGAGTGGGGACAATCTGCTCTTCCCTGGGTGTGTTACATTGACAGAGTGAGGTCAGTCTGCTCTTCCCTGAGTGTGTTACTTTGACAGAGTGGGAAGAGTCTGCTCTTCCCTGAGTGTGTTACATTGACAGAGTGGGGTCAGTCTGCTCTTCCCTAGGTGAGTTACATTGAGATAGAGGGGTCACTCTGGTCTCCCCTGGGTGTGTTACATTGACAGAGTTGGGTGAGTCTGCTCTTCCCTGGGTCTGTGATAATGACAGAGTGGGGTCAGTCTGCTCTTCCCTGGGTGTGTTACATTGACAGAATGGAGTCAGTCTGCTCTTCCCTGGGTGAGTTACATGGAGGGAGAGGGGTCAGTCTGCTCTTCACTGGGTGGGTTACATTGACAGAGTGGGGTCAGTCCGCTCTTCCCTGGGTGTGTTACATTGACAGAGTGGGGTCAGTCTGCTCTTCCCTGGGTGTGTTACACTGACAGACTGGGGTCAGTCTGCTCTTCCCTGGGTGTGTTACATTGACAGAGTGGGGTCAGTCTGCTCTTCCCTGGGTGGGTTACATTGTCAGAGTGGGGTCAGTCTGCTCTTCCCTGGGTGTGTTACATTGACAGAATGGAGTCAGTCTGCTCTTCCCTGGGTGAGTTACATGGAGGGAGAGGGGTCAGTCTGCTCTTCACTGGGTGGGTTACATTGACAGAGTGGGGTCAGTCTGCTCTTCCCTGGGTCTGTTACATTGACAGAGTGGGGTCAGTCCGCTCTTCCCTGGGTGTGTTACATTGACAGAGTGGGGTCAGTCTGCTCTTCCCTGGGTGTGTTACACTGACAGACTGGGGTCAGTCTGCTCTTCCCTGGGTGTGTTACATTGACAGAGTGGGGTCAGTCTGCTCTTCCCTGGGTGGGTTACATTGTCAGAGTGGGGTCAGTCTGCTCTTCCCTGGGTGTGTTGCATTGACAGTGTAGGGTCAGTCTGCTCTTCCCTGGGTGTGTTACATTGACAGAGTGGGGTCAGTCTGCTCTTCCCTGGGTGTGTTACACTGACAGAGTGGGGTCAGTCTGCTCTTCCCTGGGTGTGTTACATTGACAAAGTGGGGTTAGTCTGCTCTTCCCTGGCTGTGTTACATTGAAAGTGTGGGGTCAGACTGCTCTTCCCTGGGTGTGTTACATTGAAAGAGTGAGGTCAGTCTTCTCTTCCCTGGGTGAGTTACATTGACAGGGTGGGGTCAGTCTGCTCTACCCTGGGTGTGATACATTGACAGAGTGGGGTCAGACTGCTATTCCCTGAGTATGTTACATTGACAGAGTGGGTTCAGTCTGCCCTTCCCTGGTTGTGTTACATTGACAGAGTGGGGTCAGTCTGCTCTTCCCTGGGTGTGTTACATTGACAGAGTGGGGTCTGTCTGCTCTTCCCTGGGTGCATTACATTGACAGGGTGTGGTCAGTCTGCTCTTCCCCGGGTGTGTTACATTGATGGAGTGGGGTCAGTCTGCTCTTCCCTGGGTGTGTTACATTGAAAGAGTGGGGTCAGTCTGCTCTTCCCTGGGTGAGTTACACGGAGGGAGAGGGGTCAGTCTGGTCTTCCCTGGGTGTGTTACATTGACAGAGTGGGGTCAGTCTGCACTTCCCTGGGTGTGTAACATTGACAGAGTGGGGACAGTCTGCTCTTCCCTGGGTGTGTAACATTGACAGAGTGAGGTCAGTCTGCTCTTCCCTGGGTGTGTTACATTGACAGAGTGGGGTCAGTCTGCTCTTCCCTGGGTGTGTTACATTGAAAGAATGGGGTTAGTCTGCTCTTCCCTGGGTATGTTACATTGACCGAGTGAGGTCAATCTTCTGTTCCCTGGGTGAGTTACATTGACAGAGAGGGGTCAATCTGCTCTTCCCTGGCTGTGTTACAATGACAGAGTGGGGTCAGACTGCTCTTCCTTGGGTGTGTTACATTGACAGAGTGGGGTCAGTCTGCTCTTCCCGCGGTGTGTAACATTGACAGAGTGAGGTCAGTCTGCTCTTCCCAGGGTGAGTTACATTGACAGGGTTGGTTCAGTCTGCTCTCCCCTGGGTGTGATACATTGACAGAGTGGGGTCAGTCTGCTCTTCCCTGGGTGTGTTACACTGACAGACTGGGGTCAGTCTGCTCTTCCCTGGGTGTGTTACATTGACAGAGTGGGGTCAGTCTGCTCTTCCCTGGGTGGGTTACATTGTCAGAGTGGGGTCAGTCTGCTCTTCCCTGGGTGTGTTGCATTGACAGTGTAGGGTCAGTCTGCTCTTCCCTGGGTGTGTTACATTGACAGAGGGGGGTCAGTCTGCTCTTCCCAGGGTCTGTGATATTGACAGAGTGGGGTCAGTCTGCTCTTCCCTAGGTGTGTTACATTGACAGAGTGGGGTCAGTCTGCTCTTCCCTGGGTGTGTTACATTGACAAAGTGGGGTTAGTCTGCTCTTCCCTGGCTGTGTTACATTGAAAGTGTGGGGTCAGACTGCTCTTCCCTGGGTGTGTTACATTGAAAGAGTGAGGTCAGTCTTCTCTTCCCTGGGTGAGTTACATTGACAGGGTGGGGTCAGTCTGCTCTACCCTGGGTGTGATACATTGACAGAGTGGGGTCAGACTGCTATTCCCTGAGTATGTTACATTGACAGAGTGGGTTCAGTCTGCCCTTCCCTGGTTGTGTTACATTGACAGAGTGGGGTCAGTCTGCTCTTCCCTGGGTGTGTTACATTGACAGAGTGGGGTCTGTCTGCTCTTCCCTGGGTGCATTACATTGACAGGGTGTGGTCAGTCTGCTCTTCCCTGGGTGTGTTACATTGATGGAGTGGGGTCAGTCTGCTCTTCCCTGGGTGTGTTACATTGAAAGAGTGGGGTCAGTCTGCTCTTCCCTGGGTGAGTTACACGGAGGGAGAGGGGTCAGTCTGGTCTTCCCTGGGTGTGTTACATTGACAGAGTGGGGTCAGTCTGCACTTCCCTGGGTGTGTTACATTGACAGAGTGGGGACAGTCTGCTCTTCCCTGGGTGTGTAACATTGACAGAGTGAGGTCAGTCTGCTCTTCCCTGGGTGTGTTACATTGACAGAGTGGGGTCAGTCTGCTCTTCCCTGGGTGTGTTACATTGAAAGAATGGGGTTAGTCTGCTCTTCCCTGGGTATGTTACATTGACCGAGTGAGGTCAATCTTCTGTTCCCTGGGTGAGTTACATTGACAGAGAGGGGTCAATCTGCTCTTCCCTGGCTGTGTTACAATGACAGAGTGGGGTCAGACTGCTCTTCCTTGGGTGTGTTACATTGACAGAGTGGGGTCAGTCTGCTCTTCCCGCGGTGTGTAACATTGACAGAGTGAGGTCAGTCTGCTCTTCCCAGGGTGAGTTACATTGACAGGGTTGGTTCAGTCTGCTCTCCCCTGGGTGTGATACATTGACAGAGTGGGGTCAGTCTGCTCTTCCCTGGGTGGGTTACATTGACAGAGTGGGGTCAGTGTGTTCTTCCCTGGGTGTGTTACTTTGACAGAGTGGGGTCAGTCTGCTCTTCCCTGGGTGGGTTACATTGACAGAGTGCGGTCAGTCTGCTCTTCCCTGAGAGTGTCACATTGACAGAGTGGGGTCAGTCTGCTCTTCACTGAGAGTGTCACATTGACAGATTGGGGTCAGTCTGCTCTTCCCTGGGTGTGTTACTTTGACAGAGTGCGGTCAGTCTGCTCTTCCCTGGGTGAGTTACATGGAGGGAGAGGGGTCAGTCTGCTCTTCACTGGGTGGGTTAAATTGACAGAGTGGGGTCAGTCCGCTCTTCCCTGGGTGTGTTACATTGACAGAGTGAGGTCAGTCTGCTCTTCCCTGGGTGTGTTACATTGACAGAGTGGGGTCAGTCTGCTCTTCCCTGGGTGTGTTACATTGAAAGAATGGGGTTCGTCTGCTCTTCCCTGGGTATGTTACATTGACAGAGTGAGGTCAGTCTGCTCTTCCCTGGGTGTGTTACATTGACAGAGTGGGGTCAGTCAGCTCTTCCCTGGGTGTGTTACATTGACAGAATGGGGTCAGTCTGCTCTTCCCTGGGTGTGTTACATTGACAGAGTGGGGTCAGTCTGCTCTTCCCTGGGTCTGTTACATTGACAGATTGGGGTAAATCTGCTCTTCCCTGGGTGTGTTACATTGACAGAGAGGGGTCAGTCTGCTCTTCCCTGGGTGGTTTACATTGACCGAGTGCGGTCAGTCTGCTCTTCTCTGGATGTGTTAAATTGAAAGTGTGGGGTCAGTCTGCTCTTCCCTGGGTGCGTGAAATTGACAGAGTGGGGTCAGTCTGCTCTTCCCTGGGTGTGTTACATTGACAGAGTGGGGTCAGTCTGCTCTTCCCTGGGTGTGTTACATTGACAGAGTGGGGTTAGTCTGCTCTTCCCTGGGTATGTTACATTGACCGAGTGAGGTCAATCTTCTGTTCCCTGGGTGAGTTACATTGACAGAGAGGGGTCAGTCTGCTCTTCCCTGGCTGTGTTACAATGACAGAGTGGGGTCAGACTGCACTTCCTTGGGTGTGTTACATTGACAGAGTGGGGTCAGTCTGCTCTTCCCGTGGTGTGTTACATTGACAGAGTGAGGTCAGTCTGCTCTTCCCTGGGTGAGTTACATTGACAGGGTGGGGTCAGTCTGCTCTCCCCTGGGTGTGATACATTGACAGAGTGGGGTCAGACTGCTATTCCCTGAGTATGTTACATTGACAGAGTGGGGTCAGTCTGCCCTTCCCTGGTTGTGTTACATTCACAGAGTGGGGTCAGTCTGCTCTTCCCGGGGTGTGTTATATTGACAGGGTGGGGTCAGTCTGCTCTTCCCCGGGTGTGTTACATTGATGGAGTGGGGTCAGTCTGCTCTTCCCTGGGTGTGTTACATTGAAAGAGTGGGGTCAGTCTGCTCTTCCCTGGGTGAGTTACACGGAGGGAGAGGGGTCAGTCTGCTCTTCCCTGGGTGTGTTACATTGACAGAGTGGGGTCAGTCTGCTCTTCCCTGGGTCTGTTACATTGACAGAGTGGGGTAAATCTGCTCTTCCCTGGGTGTGTTACATTGACAGAGAGGGGTCAGTCTGCTCTTCCCTGGGTGGTTTACATTGACCGAGTGCGGTCAGTCTGCTCTTCTCTGGATGTGTTACATTGAAAGTGTGGGGTCAGTCTGCTCTTCCCTGGGTGCGTGACATTGACAGAGTGGGGTCAGTCTGCTCTTCCCTGGGTGTGTTACATTGACAGAGTGGGGTCAGTCTGCTCTTCCCTGGGTGTGTTACATTGACAGAGTGGGGTTAGTCTGCTCTTCCCTGGGTATGTTACATTGACCGAGTGAGGTCAATCTTCTGTTCCCTGGGTGAGTTACATTGACAGAGAGGGGTCAGTCTGCTCTTCCCTGGCTGTGTTACAATGACAGAGTGGGGTCAGACTGCACTTCCTTGGGTGTGTTACATTGACAGAGTGGGGACAGTCTGCTCTTCCCGTGGTGTGTTACATTGACAGAGTGAGGTCAGTCTGCTCTTCCCTGGGTGAGTTACATTGACAGGGTGGGGTCAGTCTGCTCTCCCCTGGGTGTGATACATTGACAGAGTGGGGTCAGACTGCTATTCCCAGGGTATGTTACATTGACAGAGTGGGGTCAGTCTGCCCTTCCCTGGTTGTGTTACATTCACAGAGTGGGGTCAGTCTGCTCTTCCCTGGGTGTTGTATATTGACAGGGTGGGGTCAGTCTGCTCTTCCCCGGGTGTGTTACATTGATGGAGTGGGGTCAGTCTGCTCTTCCCTGGGTGTGTTACATTGAAAGAGTGGGGTCAGTCTGCTCTTCCCTGGGTGAGTTACACGGAGGGAGAGGGGTCAGTCTGCTCTTCCCTGGGTGTGTCACATTGACAGACTGGGGTCAGTCTGCTCTTCCCTGGGTGTGTTACATTGACAGAGTGGGGACAGTCTGCTCTTCCCTGGGTGTGTTACATTGACAGAGTGAGGTCAGTCTGCTATTCCCTGAGTGTGTTACTTTGACAGAGTGGGAAGAGTCTGCTCTTCCCTGAGTGTGTTACATTGACAGAGTGGGGTCAGTCTGGTCTCCCCTGGGTGTGTTACATTGACAGAGTTGGGTGAGTCTGCTCTTCCCTGGGTATGTGATAATGACAGAGTGGGGTCAGTCTGCTCTTCCCTGGGTGGGTTACATTGACTGAGTGCGGTCAGTCTGCTCTTCCCTGGGTGGGTTACATTGACAGAATGGGGTCAGTCTGCTTCTCCCTGGGTGAGTTACATGGAGGGAGAGGGGTCAGTCTGCTCTTCACTGGGTGGGTTACATTGACAGAGTGGGGTCAGTCCGCTCTTCCCTGGGTGTGTTACATTGACAGAGTGGGGTCAGTCTGCTCTTCCCTGGGTGTGTTACACTGACAGAGTGGGGTCAGTCTGCTCTTCCCGCGGTGTGTTACATTGACAGAGTGAGGTCAGTCTGCTCTCCCCTGGGTGTGATACATTGACAGAGTGGGGTCAGACTGCTATTCCCTGAGTATGTTACATTGACAGAGTGGGGTCCGTCTGCCCTTCCCTGGTTGTGTTACATTCACAGAGTGGGGTCAGTCTGCTCTTCCCTGGGTATGTTACATTGACAGAGTGGGGTCTGTCTGCTCTTCCCTGGGTGCGTTATATTGACAGGGTGCGGTCAGTCTGCTCTTCCCCGGGTGTGTTACATTGATGGAGTGGGGTCAGTCTGCTCTTCCCTGGGTGTGTTACATTGAAAGTGTGGGGTCAGTCTGCTCTTCCCTGGGTGAGTTACACGGAGGGAGAGGGGTCAGTCTGCTCTTCCCTGGGTGTGTTACATTGACAGAGTGAGGTCAGTCTGCTCTTCCCTGAGTGTGTTACTTTGACAGAGTGGGAAGAGTCTGCTCTTCCCTGAGTGTGTTACTTTGACAGAGTGGGGTCAGTCTGTTCTTCCCTAGGTGAGTTACATTGAGAGAGAGGGGTTACTCTGGTCTCCCCTGGGTGTGTTACATTGACAGAGTTGGGTGAGTCTGCTCTTCCCTGGGTATTTTATAATGACAGAGTGGGGTCAGTCTGCTCTTCCCTGGGTGGGTTACATTGACTGTGTGCGGTCAGTCTGCTCTTCCCTGGGTGGGTTACATTGACAGAATGGGGTCAGTCTGCTTTTCCCCGGGGTGAGTTACATGGAGGGAGAGGGGTCAGTCTGCTCTTCACTGGGTGGGTTACATTGACAGAGTGGGGTCAGTCCGCTCTTCCCTGGGTGTGTTACATTGACAGAGTGGGGTCAGTCTGCTCTTCCCTGGGTGTGTTACACTGACAGAGTGGGGTCAGTCTGCTCTTCCCTGGGTGTGTTACATTGACAGAGTGGGGTCAGTCTGCTCTTCCCTGCGTGTGTTACATTGTCAGAGTGGCGTCAGTCTGCTCTTCCCTGGGTGTGTTACATTGACAGAGGGGGGTCAGTCTGCTCTTCCCAAGGTCTGTGATATTGACAGAGTGGGGTCAGTCTGCTCTTCCCTGGGTGTGTTACATTGACAGAGTGGGGTCAGTCTGCTTTTCCCTGGGTGTGTTACATTGACAGGGTGGGGTCAGTCTATCTTCCCTGGGTGAGTTACATGGAGAGAGAGGGGTCAGTCTGCTCTCCCCTGGGTGTGTTGCATTGACAGAGTGGGGTCAGTCTGCTCTTCCCTGGGTGTGTTACATTGACAGAGTGGGGTCTGTCTGCTCTTCCCTGGGTGCATTACATTGACAGGGTGTGGTCAGTCTGCTCTTCCCCGGGTGTGTTACATTGATGGAGTGGGGTCAGTCTGCTCTTCCCTGGGTGAGTTACACGGAGGGAGAGGGGTCAGTCTGGTCTTCCCTGGGTGTGTTACATTGACAGAGTGGGGTCAGTCTGCACTTCCCTGGGTGTGTTACATTGACAGAGTGGGGACAGTCTGCTCTTCCCTGGGTGTGTAACATTGACAGAGTGAGGTCAGTCTGCTCTTCCCTGGGTGTGTTACATTGACAGAGTGGGGTCAGTCTGCTCTTCCCTGGGTGTGTTACATTGAAAGAATGGGGTTAGTCTGCTCTTCCCTGGGTATGTTACATTGACCGAGTGAGGTCAATCTTCTGTTCCCTGGGTGAGTTACATTGACAGAGAGGGGTCAATCTGCTCTTCCCTGGCTGTGTTACAATGACAGAGTGGGGTCAGACTGCTCTTCCTTGGGTGTGTTACATTGACAGAGTGGGGTCAGTCTGCTCTTCCCGCGGTGTGTAACATTGACAGAGTGAGGTCAGTCTGCTCTTCCCAGGGTGAGTTACATTTACAGGGTTGGTTCAGTCTGCTCTCCCCTGGGTGTGATACATTGACAGAGTGGGGTCAGTCTGCTCTTCCCTGGGTGGGTTACATTGACAGAGTGGGGTCAGTGTGTTCTTCCCTGGGTGTGTTACTTTGACAGAGTGGGGTCAGT
The DNA here is from genome assembly GCF_047496795.1 of Chiloscyllium punctatum. Classification (NCBI taxonomy): domain Eukaryota; kingdom Metazoa; phylum Chordata; class Chondrichthyes; order Orectolobiformes; family Hemiscylliidae; genus Chiloscyllium; species Chiloscyllium punctatum. Next base: position 4,264,332 of record NC_092788.1, read on the forward strand.
CTGCTCTTCCCTGGGTGGGTTACATTGACAGAGTGCGGTCAGTCTGCTCTTCCCTGAGAGTGTCACATTGACAGAGTGGGGTCAGTCTGCTCTTCACTGAGAGTGTCACATTGACAGATTGGGGTCAGTCTGCTCTTCCCTGGGTGTGTTACTTTGACAGAGTGCGGTCAGTCTGCTCTTCCCTGGGTGAGTTACATGGAGGGAGAGGGGTCAGTCTGCTCTTCACTGGGTGGGTTAAATTGACAGAGTGGGGTCAGTCCGCTCTTCCTGGGTGTGTTACATTGACAGAGTGAGGTCAGTCTGCTCTTCCCTGGGTGTGTTACATTGACAGAGTGGGGTCAGTCTGCTCTTCCCTGGGTGTGTTACATTGAAAGAATGGGGTTAGTCTGCTCTTCCCTGGGTATTTTACATTGACAGAGTGAGGTCAGTCTGCTCTTCCCTGGGTGTGTTACATTGACAGAGTGGGGTCAGTCAGCTCTTCCCTGGGTGTGTTACATTGACAGAATGGGGTCAGTCTGCTCTTCCCTGGGTGTGTTACATTGACAGAGTGGGGTCAGTCTGCTCTTCCCTGGGTCTGTTACATTGACAGATTGGGGTAAATCTGCTCTTCCCTGTGTGTGTTACATTGACAGAGAGGGGTCAGTCTGCTCTTCCCTGGGTGGTTTACATTGACCGAGTGCGGTCAGTCTGCTCTTCTCTGGATGTGTTAAATTGAAAGTGTGGGGTCAGTCTGCTCTTCCCTGGGTGCGTGAAATTGACAGAGTGGGGTCAGTCTGCTCTTCCCTGGGTGTGTTACATTGACAGAGTGGGGTCAGTCTGCTCTTCCCTGGGTGTGTTACATTGACAGAGTGGGGTTAGTCTGCTCTTCCCTGGGTATGTTACATTGACCGAGTGAGGTCAATCTTCTGTTCCCTGGGTGAGTTACATTGACAGAGAGGGGTCAGTCTGCTCTTCCCTGGCTGTGTTACAATGACAGAGTGGGGTCAGACTGCACTTCCTTGGGTGTGTTACATTGACAGAGTGGGGTCAGTCTGCTCTTCCCGTGGTGTGTTACATTGACAGAGTGAGGTCAGTCTGCTCTTCCCTGGGTGAGTTACATTGACAGGGTGGGGTCAGTCTGCTCTCCCCTGGGTGTGATACATTGACAGAGTGGGGTCAGACTGCTATTCCCTGAGTATGTTACATTGACAGAGTGGGGTCAGTCTGCCCTTCCCTGGTTGTGTTACATTCACAGAGTGGGGTCAGTCTGCTCTTCCCGGGGTGTGTTATATTGACAGGGTGGGGTCAGTCTGCTCTTCCCCGGGTGTGTTACATTGATGGAGTGGGGTCAGTCTGCTCTTCCCTGGGTGTGTTACATTGAAAGAGTGGGGTCAGTCTGCTCTTCCCTGGGTGAGTTACACGGAGGGAGAGGGGTCAGTCTGCTCTTCCCTGGGTGTGTTACATTGACAGAGTGGGGTCAGTCTGCTCTTCCCTGGGTCTGTTACATTGACAGAGTGGGGTAAATCTGCTCTTCCCTGGGTGTGTTACATTGACAGAGAGGGGTCAGTCTGCTCTTCCCTGGGTGGTTTACATTGACCGAGTGCGGTCAGTCTGCTCTTCTCTGGATGTGTTACATTGAAAGTGTGGGGTCAGTCTGCTCTTCCCTGGGTGCGTGACATTGACAGAGTGGGGTCAGTCTGCTCTTCCCTGGGTGTGTTACATTGACAGAGTGGGGTCAGTCTGCTCTTCCCTGGGTGTGTTACATTGACAGAGTGGGGTTAGTCTGCTCTTCCCTGGGTATGTTACATTGACCGAGTGAGGTCAATCTTCTGTTCCCTGGGTGAGTTACATTGACAGAGAGGGGTCAGTCTGCTCTTCCCTGGCTGTGTTACAATGACAGAGTGGGGTCAGACTGCACTTCCTTGGGTGTGTTACATTGACAGTGTGGGGTCAGTCTGCTCTTCCCGTGGTGTGTTACATTGACAGAGTGAGGTCAGTCTGCTCTTCCCTGGGTGAGTTACATTGACAGGGTGGGGTCAGTCTGCTCTCCCCTGGGTGTGATACATTGACAGAGTGGGGTCAGACTGCTATTCCCAGGGTATGTTACATTGACAGAGTGGGGTCAGTCTGCCCTTCCCTGGTTGTGTTACATTCACAGAGTGGGGTCAGTCTGCTCTTCCCTGGGTGTTGTATATTGACAGGGTGGGGTCAGTCTGCTCTTCCCCGGGTGTGTTACATTGATGGAGTGGGGTCAGTCTGCTCTTCCCTGGGTGTGTTACATTGAAAGAGTGGGGTCAGTCTGCTCTTCCCTGGGTGAGTTACACGGAGGGAGAGGGGTCAGTCTGCTCTTCCCTGGGTGTGTCACATTGACAGACTGGGGTCAGTCTGCTCTTCCCTGGGTGTGTTACATTGACAGAGTGGGGACAGTCTGCTCTTCCCTGGGTGTGTTACATTGACAGAGTGAGGTCAGTCTGCTATTCCCTGAGTGTGTTACTTTGACAGAGTGGGAAGAGTCTGCTCTTCCCTGAGTGTGTTACATTGACAGAGTGGGGTCAGTCTGGTCTCCCCTGGGTGTGTTACATTGACAGAGTTGGGTGAGTCTGCTCTTCCCTGGGTATGTGATAATGACAGAGTGGGGTCAGTCTGCTCTTCCCTGGGTGGGTTACATTGACTGAGTGCGGTCAGTCTGCTCTTCCCTGGGTGGGTTACATTGACAGAATGGGGTCAGTCTGCTTCTCCCTGGGTGAGTTACATGGAGGGAGAGGGGTCAGTCTGCTCTTCACTGGGTGGGTTACATTGACAGAGTGGGGTTAGTCCGCTCTTCCCTGGGTGTGTTACATTGACAGAGTGGGGTCAGTCTGCTCTTCCCTGGGTGTGTTACACTGACAGAGTGGGGTCAGTCTGCTCTTCCCGCGGTGTGTTACATTGACAGAGTGAGGTCAGTCTGCTCTCCCCTGGGTGTGATACATTGACAGAGTGGGGTCAGACTGCTATTCCCTGAGTATGTTACATTGACAGAGTGGGGTCCGTCTGCCCTTCCCTGGTTGTGTTACATTCACAGAGTGGGGTCAGTCTGCTCTTCCCTGGGTATGTTACATTGACAGAGTGGGGTCTGTCTGCTCTTCCCTGGGTGCGTTATATTGACAGGGTGCGATCAGTCTGCTCTTCCCCGGGTGTGTTACATTGATGGAGTGGGGTCAGTCTGCTCTTCCCTGGGTGTGTTACATTGAAAGTGTGGGGTCAGTCTGCTCTTCCCTGGGTGAGTTACACGGAGGGAGAGGGGTCAGTCTGCTCTTCCCTGGGTGTGTTACATTGACAGAGTGAGGTCAGTCTGCTCTTCCCTGAGTGTGTTACTTTGACAGAGTGGGAAGAGTCTGCTCTTCCCTGAGTGTGTTACTTTGACAGAGTGGGGTCAGTCTGTTCTTCCCTAGGTGAGTTACATTGAGAGAGAGGGGTTACTCTGGTCTCCCCTGGGTGTGTTACATTGACAGAGTTGGGTGAGTCTGCTCTTCCCTGGGTATTTTATAATGACAGAGTGGGGTCAGTCTGCTCTTCCCTGGGTGGGTAACATTGACTGTGTGCGGTCAGTCTGCTCTTCCCTGGGTGGGTTACATTGACAGAATGGGGTCAGTCTGCTTTTCCCCGGGGTGAGTTACATGGAGGGAGAGGGGTCAGTCTGCTCTTCACTGGGTGGGTTACATTGACAGAGTGGGGTCAGTCCGCTCTTCCCTGGGTGTGTTACATTGACAGAGTGGGGTCAGTCTGCTCTTCCCTGGGTGTGTTACACTGACAGAGTGGGGTCAGTCTGCTCTTCCCTGGGTGTGTTACATTGACAGAGTGGGGTCAGTCTGCTCTTCCCTGCGTGTGTTACATTGTCAGAGTGGCGTCAGTCTGCTCTTCCCTGGGTGTGTTACATTGACAGAGGGGGGTCAGTCTGCTCTTCCCAAGGTCTGTGATATTGACAGAGTGGGGTCAGTCTGCTCTTCCCTGGGTGTGTTACATTGACAGAGTGGGGTCAGTCTGCTTTTCCCTGGGTGTGTTACATTGACAGGGTGGGGTCAGTCTATCTTCCCTGGGTGAGTTACATGGAGAGAGAGGGGTCAGTCTGCTCTCCCCTGGGTGTGTTGCATTGACAGAGTGGGGTCAGTCTGCTCTTCCCTGGGTGTGTTACATTGAAAGAGTGGGGTCAGTCTGCTTTTCCCTGAGTGAGTTACATGGAGGGAGAGGGGTCAGTCTGCTCTTCACTGGGTGGGTTACATTGACAGAGTGGGGTCAGTCCGCTCTTCCCTGGGTGTGTTACATTGACAGAGTGGGGTCAGTCTGCTCTTCCCTGGGTGTGTTACACTGACAGAGTGAGGTCAGTCTGCTCTTCCCTGGGTGTGTTACATTGACAGAGTGTGGTCAGTCTGCTCTTCCCTGTGTGTGTTACATTGTCAGAGTGGGGTCAGTCTGCTCTTCCCTGGGTGTGTTGCATTGACAGTGTATGGTCAGTCTGCTCTTCCCTGGGTGTGTTACATTGACAGAGTGGGGTCAGTCTGCTCTTCCCTGGGTGTGTTACATTGACAGAGTGGGGTCAGTCTGCTTTTCCCTGGGTGTGTTACATTGACAGGGTGGAGTCAGTCTATCTTCCCTGGGTGAGTTACATGGAGAGAGAGGGGTCAGTCTGCTCTCCCCTGGGTGTGTTGCATTGACAGAGACTGGCGTCAGTCTGCTCTTCCCTGGGTGTGTTATATTGAAAGAGTGGGGTCAGTCTGCTATTGCCTGGGTGAGTTACCCGGAGGGAGAGGGGTCAGTCTGGTCTTCCCTGGGTGTGTTAAATTGACAGAGTGGGGTCAGTCCGCTCTTCCCTGGGTGTGTTACATTGACAGAGTGGGGTCAGTCTGCTCTTCTCTGGTTGTGTTACACTGACAGAGTGGGGTCAGTCTGCTCTTCCCTGGGTGTGTTACATTGACAGAGTGGGGTCAGTCCGCTCTTCTCTGGGTGTGTTACATTTACAGAACGGGGTCTGTCTGCTCTTCCTTGGGTGTGTTACATTGACAGAGTGGGGTCAGTCTGCTCGTCCCTGGGTGTGTTACATTGACAGAGTGGGGTCAATCTGTGCTTCGCTGGGTGTGTTACATTGACAGAGTTGGGTAAGTCTGCTCTCCCCTGGGTGTCTAACATTGACAGAGTGGGGTCAGTCTGTTCTTCCCTGGGTGTGTTACATTGACAGAATGGGGTCAGTCTGCTCTTCCCTGGGTGTGTTACATTGACAGAGTGGGGTCAGTCTACTCTTCCCTGGGTCTGTTACATTGACAGAGTGGGGTAAATCTGCTCTTCCCTGGGTGTGTTACATTGACCGAGGGCGGTAAGTCTGCTCTTCCCTGGATGTGTTACATTGACAGGGTGGGGTCAGTCTGCTCTTCAGTGGGTGTGTTACATTGACAAAGTGGGATCAATCTGCTCTTCCCTGGGTGTGTTACATTGACAGAGTGCGGTCAGTCTGCTCTTCCCTGGGTGCGTGACATTGACAGAGTGGGGTCAGTCTGCTCTTCCCTGGGTGTGTTACATTGACAGAGTGGGGTCAGTCTGCTGTTCCCTGGGTGTGTTACATTGACAGAGTGGGGTTAGTCTGCTCTTCCCTGGGTATGTTACATTGACCGAGTGAGGTCAATCTTCTGTTCCCTGGGTGAGTTACATTGACAGAGAGGGGTCAGTCTGTTCTTCCCTGGCTGTGTTACAATGACAGAGTGTGGTCAGACTGCTCTTCCCTGGGTGTGTTACATTGAAAGAGTGGGGTCAGTCTGCTCTTCTCTGGGTGTGTTACACGGAGGGAGAGGGGTCACTCTGCTCCTCCCTGGGTGTGTTACATTGACAGAGTGGGGTCAGTCTGCTCTTCCCTGGGTGTGTTACATTGACAGAGTGGGGACAATCTGCTCTTCCCTGGGTGTGTTACATTGACAGAGTGAGGTCAGTCTGCTCTTCCCTGAGTGTGTTACTTTGACAGATTGGGAAGAGTCTGCTCTTCCCTGAGTGTGTTACTTTGACAGAGTGGGGTCAGTCTGCTCTTCCCTAGGTGAGTTACATTGAGATAGAGGGGTCACTCTGGTCTCCCCTGGGTGTGTTACATTGACAGAGTTGGGTGAGTCTGCTCTTCCCTGGGTCTGTGATAATGACAGAGTGGGGTCATTCTGCTCTTCCCTGGGTGGGTTACATTGACAGAATGCGGTCAGTCAGCTCTTCCCTGGGTGAGTTACATGGAGGGAGAGGGGTCAGTCTGCTCTTCACTGGGTGGGTTACATTGACAGAGTGGGGTCAGTCCGCTCTTCCCTGGGTGTGTTACATTGACAGAGTGGGGTCAGTCTGCTCTTCCCTGGGTGTGTTACACTGACAGACTGGGGTCTGTCTGCTCTTCCCTGGGTGTGTTACATTGACAGAGTGGGGTCAGTCTGCTCTTCCCTGGGTGGGTTACATTGTCAGAATGGGGTCAGTCTGCTCTTCCCTGGGTGTGTCGCATTGACAGTGTAGGGTCAGTCTGCTCTTCCCTGGGTGTGTTACTTTGACAGAGGGGGGTCAGTCTGCTCTTCCCAGGGTCTGTGATATTGACAGAGTGGGGTCAGTCTTCTCTTCCATGGGTGTGTTACATTGTCAGAGTGGGGTCAGTCTGCTTTTCCCTGGGTGTGTTACATTGACAGAGTGGGGTCAGTCTATCTTCCCTGGCTGAGTTACATGGAGAGAGAGGGGTCAGTCTGCTCTCCCCTGGGTGTGTTACATTGACAGAGTGGGGTCAGTCAGCTCTTCCCTGGGTGTGTTACATTGAAAGAGTGGGGTCAGTCTGCTCTTCCCTGGGTGAGTTACACGGAGGGAGAGGGGTCAGTCTGGTCTTCCCTGGGTGTGTTACATTGACAGAGTGAGGTCAGTCTGCACTTCCCTGGGTGTGTTACATTGACAGAGTGAGGTCAGTCTGCTCTTCCCTGAGTGTGTTACTTTGACAGAGTGGGAAGAGTCTGCTCTTCCCTGAGTGTGTTACTTTGACAGAGTGGTGTCAGTCTGCTCTTCCCTGGGTGTGTTATATTGACAGAGTGGGGTTAGTCTGCTCTTCCCTGGGTATTTTACATTGACCGAGTGAGGTCAATCTTCTGTTCCCTGGGTGAGTTACATTGACAGAGAGGGGTCAGTCTGCTCTTCCCTGGCTGTGTTACATTGAAAGTGTGGGGTCAGACTGCTCTTCCCTGGGTGTGTTACATTGAAAGAGTGGGGTCAGTCTGCTCTTCCCGCGGTGTGTTACATTGACAGAGTGAGGTCAGTCTGCTCTTCCCTGGGTGAGTTACATTGACAGGGTGGGGTCAGTCTGCTCTCCCCTGGGTGTGATACATTGACAGAGTGGGGTCAGACTGCTATTCCCTGAGTATGTTACATTGACAGAGTGGGTTCAGTCTGCCCTTCCCTTGTTGTGTTACATTGACAGAGTGGGGTCAGTCTGCTCTTCCCTGGGTGTGTTACATTGACAGAGTGGGGTCTGTCTGCTCTTCCCTGCGTGCATTACATTGACAGGGTGTGGTCAGTCTGCTCTTCCCCGGGTGTGTTACATTGATGGAGTGGGGTCAGTCTGCTCTTCCCTGGGTGTGTTACATTGAAAGAGTGGGGTCAGTCTGCTCTTGCCTGGGTGAGTTACACGGAGGGAGAGGGGTCAGTCTGGTCTTCCCTGGGTGTGTTGCATTGACAGAGTGGGGTCAGTCTGCACTTCCCTGGGTGTGTTACATTGACAGAGTGGGGACAGTCTGCTCTTCCCTGGGTGTGTTACATTGACAGAGTGAGGTCAGTCTGCTCTTCCCTGGGTGCGTGACATTGACAGAGTGGGGTCAGTCTGCTCTTCCCTGGGTGTGTTACATTGAAAGAATGGGGTTAGTCTGCTCTTCCCTGGGTATGTTACATTGACCGAGTGAGGTCAGTCTGCCCTTCTCTGGTTGTGTTACATTCACAGAGTGGGGTCTGTCTGCTCTTCCCTGGGTGCGTTATATTGACAGGGTGGGGTCAGTCTGCTCTTCCCCGGGTGTGTTACATTGATGGAGTGGGGTCAGTCTGCTCTTCCCTGGGTGTGTTACATTGAAAGAGTGGGGTCAGTCTGCTCTTCCCTGGGTGAGTTACACGGAGGGAGAGGGGTCAGTCTGCTCTTCGCTGGGTGTGTTACATTGACAGAGTGGGGTCAGTCTGCTCTTCCCTGGGTGTGTTACATTAACAGAGTGGGGACAGTCTGCTCTTCCCTGGCTGTGTTACATTGACAGAGTGAGGTCAGTCTGCTCTTCCCTGAGTGTGTTACTTTGACAGAGTGGGAAGAGTCTGCTCTTCCATGAGTGTGTTACTTTGACAGAGTGGGGTCCGTCTGTTCTTCCCTAGGTGAGTTACATTGAGAGAGAGTGGTCACTCTGGTCTCCCCTGGGTGTGTTACATTGACAGAGTTGGGTGAGTCTGCTCTTCCCTGGGTATGTGATAATGACAGAGTGGGGTCAGTCTGCTCTTCCCTGGGTGGGTTACATTGACTGAGTGCGGTCAGTCTGCTCTTCCCTGGTGGGTTACATTGAAAGAATGGGGTCAGTCTGCTTTTCCCTGGGTGAGTTACATGGAGGGAGAGGGGTCAGTCTGCTCTTCACTGGGTGGGGTACATTGACAGGGTGGGGACAGTCTGCTCTCCCCTGGGTGTGATACATTGACAGAGTGGGGTCAGACTGCTATTCCCTGAGTATGTTACATTGACAGAGTGGGGTCAGTCTGCCCTTCCCTGGTTGTGTTACATTCACAGAGTGGGGTCAGTCTGCTCTTCCCTGGGTATGTTACATTGACAGAGTGGGGTCTGTCTGCTCTTCCCTGGGTGCGTTATATTGACAGGGTGGGGTCAGTCTGCTCTTCCCCGGGTGTGTTACATTGATGGAGTGGGGTCAGTCTGCTCTACCCTGGGTGTGTTACATTGAAAGAGTGAGGTCAGTCTGCTCTTCCCTGGGTGAGTTACACGGAGGGAGAGGGGTCAGTCTGCTCTTCCCTGGGTGTGTTACATTGACAGAGTGGGGTCAGTCTGCTCTTCCCTGGGTGTGTTACATTGACAGAGTGAGGTCAGTCTGCTCTTCCCTGAGTGTGTTACTTTGACAGAGTGGGAAGAGTCTGCTCTTCCCTGATTGTGTTACTTTGACAGAGTGGGGTCAGTCTGTTCTTCCCTAGGTGAGTTACATTGAGAGAGAGGGGTTACTCTGGTCTCCCCTGGGTGTGTTACATTGACAGAGTTGGGTGAGTCTGCTCTTCCCTGGGTATGTTATAATGACAGAGTGGGGTCAGTCTGCTCTTCCCTGGGTGGGTTACATTGACTGAGTGCGGTCAGTCTGCTCTTCCCTGGGTGGTTTACATTGACAGAATGGGGTCAGTCTGCTTTTCACCGGGGTGAGTTACATGGAGGGAGAGGGGTCAGTCTGCTCTTCACTGGGTGGGTTACATTGACAGAGTGGGGTCAGTCCGCTCTTCCCTGGGTGTGTTACATTGACAGAGTGGGGTCAGACTGCTCTTCCCTGGGTGTGTTACACTGACAGAGTGGGGTCAGTCTGCTCTTCCCTGGGAGTGTTACATTGACAGAGTGGGGTCAGTCTGCTCTTCCCTGCGTGTGTTACATTGTCAGAGTGGGGTCAGTCTGCTCTTCCCTGGGTGTGTTACATTGACAGAGTGGGGTCAGTCTGCTCTTCCCAAGGTCCGTGATATTGACAGAGTGGGGTCAGTCTGCTCTTCCCTGGGTGTGTTACATTGACAGAGTGGGGTCAGTCTGCTTTTCCCTGGGTGTGTTACATTGACAGGGTGGGGTCAGTCTATCTTCCCTGGGTGAGTTACATTGACAGAGAGGGGTCAGTCTGTTCTTCCCTGGCTGTGTTACAATGACAGAGTGGGGTCAGACTGCTCTTCCCTGGGTGTGTTACATTGAAAGAGTGGGGTCAGTCTGCTCTTCTCTGGGTGAGTTACACGGAGGGAGAGGGGTCAGTCTGCTCTTCGCTGGGTGTGTTACATTGACAGAGTGGGGTCAGTCTGCTCTTCCCTGGGTGTGTTACATTGACAGAGTGGGGACAATCTGCTCTTCCCTGGGTGTGTTACATTGACAGAGTGAGGTCAGTCTGCTCTTCCCTGAGTGTGTTTCTTTGACAGAGTGGGAAGAGTCTGCTCTTCCCTGAGTGTGTTACATTGACAGAGTGGGGTCAGTCTGCTCTTCCCTAGGTGAGTTACATTGAGATCGAGGGGTCACTCTGGTCTCCCCTGGGTGTGTTACATTGACAGAGTTGGGTGAGTCTGCTCTTCCCTGGGTCTGTGATAATGACAGAGTGGGGTCAGTCTGCTCTTCCCTGGGTGTGTTACATTGACAGAATGGAGTCAGTCTGCTCTTCCCTGGGTGAGTTACATGGAGGGAGAGGGGTCAGTCTGCTCTTCACTGGGTGGGTTACATTGACAGAGTGGGGTCAGTCCGCTCTTCCCTGGGTGTGTTACATTGACAGAGTGGGGTCAGTCTGCTCTTCCCTGGGTGTGTTACACTGACAGACTGGGGTCAGTCTGCTCTTCCCTGGGTGTGTTACATTGACAGAGTGGGGTCAGTCTGCTCTTCCCTGGGTGGGTTACATTGTCAGAGTGGGGTCAGTCTGCTCTTCCCTGGGTGTGTTGCATTGACAGTGTAGGGTCAGTCTGCTCTTCCCTGGGTGTGTTACATTGACAGAGGGGGGTCAGTCTGCTCTTCCCAGGGTCTGTGATATTGACAGAGTGGGGTCAGTCTGCTCTTCCCTAGGTGTGTTACATTGACAGAGTGGGGTCAGTCTGCTCTTCCCTGGGTGTGTTACATTGACAAAGTGGGGTTAGTCTGCTCTTCCCTGGCTGTGTTACATTGAAAGTGTGGGGTCAGACTGCTCTTCCCTGGGTGTGTTACATTGAAAGAGTGAGGTCAGTCTTCTCTTCCCTGGGTGAGTTACATTGACAGGGTGGGGTCAGTCTGCTCTCCCCTGGGTGTGATACATTGACAGAGTGGGGTCAGACTGCTATTCCCTGAGTATGTTACATTGACAGAGTGGGTTCAGTCTGCCCTTCCCTGGTTGTGTTACATTGACAGAGTGGGGTCAGTCTGCTCTTCCCTGGGTGTGTTACATTGACAGAGTGGGGTCTGTCTGCTCTTCCCTGGGTGCATTACATTGACAGGGTGTGGTCAGTCTGCTCTTCCCCGGGTGTGTTACATTGATGGAGTGGGGTCAGTCTGCTCTTCCCTGGGTGTGTTACATTGAAAGAGTGGGGTCAGTCTGCTCTTCCCTGGGTGAGTTACACGGAGGGAGAGGGGTCAGTCTGGTCTTCCCTGGGTGTGTTACATTGACAGAGTGGGGTCAGTCTGCACTTCCCTGGGTGTGTTACATTGACAGAGTGGGGACAGTCTGCTCTTCCCTGGATGTGTAACATTGACAGAGTGAGGTCAGTCTGCTCTTCCCTGGGTGTGTTACATTGACAGAGTGGGGTCAGTCTGCTCTTCCCTGGGTGTGTTACATTGAAAGAATGGGGTTAGTCTGCTCTTCCCTGGGTATGTTACATTGACCGAGTGAGGTCAATCTTCTGTTCCCTGGGTGAGTTACATTGACAGAGAGGGGTCAATCTGCTCTTCCCTGGCTGTGTTACAATGACAGAGTGGGGTCAGACTGCTCTTCCTTGGGTGTGTTACATTGACAGAGTGGGGTCAGTCTGCTCTTCCCGCGGTGTGTAACATTGACAGAGTGAGGTCAGTCTGCTCTTCCCAGGGTGAGTTACATTGACAGGGTTGGTTCAGTCTGCTCTCCCCTGGGTGTGATACATTGACAGAGTGGGGTCAGTCTGCTCTTCCCTGGGTGTGTTACACTGACAGACTGGGGTCAGTCTGCTCTTCCCTGGGTGTGTTACATTGACAGAGTGGGGTCAGTCTGCTCTTCCCTGGGTGGGATACATTGTCAGAGTGGGGTCAGTCTGCTCTTCCCTGGGTGTGTTGCATTGACAGTGTAGGGTCAGTCTGCTCTTCCCTGGGTGTGTTACATTGACAGAGGGGGGTCAGTCTGCTCTTCCCAGGGTCTGTGATATTGACAGAGTGGGGTCAGTCTGCTCTTCCCTAGGTGTGTTACATTGACAGAGTGGGGTCAGTCTGCTCTTCCCTGGGTGTGTTACATTGACAAAGTGGGGTTAGTCTGCTCTTCCCTGGCTGTGTTACATTGAAAGTGTGGGGTCAGACTGCTCTTCCCTGGGTGTGTTACATTAAAAGAGTGAGGTCAGTCTTCTCTTCCCTGGGTGAGTTACATTGACAGGGTGGGGTCAGTCTGCTCTACCCTGGGTGTGATACATTGACAGAGAGGGGTCAGTCTGCTCTTCCCTGGGTGGTTTACATTGACCGAGTGCGGTCAGTCTACTCTTCTCTGGATGTGTTACATTGAAAGTGTGGGGTCAGTCTGCTCTTCCCTGGGTGCGTGACATTGACAGAGTGGGGTCAGTCTGCTCTTCCCTGGGTGTGTTACATTGACAGAGTGGGGTCAGTCTGCTCTTCCCTGGGTGTGTTACATTGACAGAGTGGGGTTAGTCTGCTCTTCCCTGGGTATGTTACATTGACCGAGTGAGGTCAATCTTCTGTTCCCTGGGTGAGTTACATTGACAGAGAGGGGTCAGTCTGCTCTTCCCTGGCTGTGTTACAATGACAGAGTGGGGTCAGACTGCACTTCCTTGGGTGTGTTACATTGACAGAGTGGGTTCAGCCTGCTCTTCCCGTGGTGTGTTACATTGACAGAGTGAGGTCAGTCTGCTCTTCCCTGGGTGAGTTACATTGACAGGGTGGGGTCAGTCTGCTCTCCCCTGGGTGTGATACATTGACAGAGTGGGGTCAGTCTGTTCTTCCCTAGGTGAGTTACATTGAGAGAGAGGGGTTACTCTGGTCTCCCCTGGGTGTGTTACATTGACAGAGTTGGGTGAGTCTGCTCTTCCCTGGGTATTTTATAATGACAGAGTGGGGTCAGTCTGCTCTTCCCTGGGTGGGTTACATTGACTGTGTGCGGTCAGTCTGCTCTTCCCTGGGTGGGTTACATTGACAGAATGGGGTCAGTCTGCTTTTCCCCGGGGTGAGTTACATGGAGGGAGAGGGGTCAGTCTGCTCTTCACTGGGCGGGTTACATTGACAGAGTGGGGTCAGTCCGCTCTTCCCTGGGTGTGTTACATTGACAGAGTGGGGTCAGTCTGCTCTTCCCTGGGTGTGTTACACTGACAGAGTGGGGTCAGTCTGCTCTTCCCTGGGTGTGTTACATTGACAGAGTGGGGTCAGTCTGCTCTTCCCTGCGTGTGTTACATTGTCAGAGTGGCGTCAGTCTGCTCTTCCCTGGGTGTGTTACATTGACAGAGGGGGGTCAGTCTGCTCTTCCCAAGGTCTGTGATATTGACAGAGTGGGGTCAGTCTGCTCTTCCCTGGGTGTGTAACATTGACAGAGTGGGGTCAGTCTGCTTTTCCCTGGGTGTGTTACATTGACAGGGTGGGATCAGTCTATCTTCCCTGGGTGAGTTACATGGAGAGAGAGGGGTCAGTCTGCTCTCCCCTGGGTGTGTTGCATTGACAGAGTGGGGTCAGTCTGCTCTTCCCTGGGTGTGTTACATTGAAAGAGTGGGGTCAGTCTGCTTTTCCCTGAGTGAGTTACATGGAGGGAGAGGGGTCAGTCTGCTCTTCACTGGGTGGGTTACATTGACAGAGTGGGGTCAGTCCGCTCTTCCCTGGGTGTGTTACATTGACAGAGTGGGGTCAGTCTGCTCTTCCCTGGGTGTGTTACATTGTCAGAGTGGGGTCAGTCTGCTCTTCCCTGGGTGTGTTGCATTGACAGTGTATGGTCAGTCTGCTCTTCCCTGGGTGTGTTACATTGACAGAGTGGGGTCAGTCTGCTCTTCCCTGGTTGTGTTACATTGACAGAGTGGGGTCAGTCTGCTTTTCCCTGGGTGTGTTACATTGACAGGGTGGAGTCAGTCTATCTTCCCTGGGTGAGTTACATGGAGAGAGAGGGGTCAGTCTGCTCTCCCCTGGGTGTGTTGCATTGACAGAGTGGGGTCAGTCTGCTCTTCCCTGGGTGTGTTATATTGAAAGAGTGGGGTCAGTCTGCTATTGCCTGGGTGAGTTACCCGGAGGGAGAGGGGTCAGTCTGGTCTTCCCTGGGTGTGTTAAATTGACAGAGTGGGGTCAGTCCGCTCTTCCCTGGGTGTGTTACATTGACAGAGTGGGGTCAGTCTGCTCTTCTCTGGTTGTGTTACACTGACAGAGTGGGGTCAGTCTGCTCTTCCCTGGGTGTGTTACATTGACAGAGTGGGGTCAGTCCGCTCTTCTCTGGGTGTGTTACATTTACAGAACGGGGTCTGTCTGCTCTTCCTTGGGTGTGTTACATTGACAGAGTGGGGTCAGTCTGCTCTTCCCTGGGTGTGTTACATTGACAGAGTGGGGTCAATCTGTGCTTCCCTGGGTGTGTTACATTGACAGAGTTGGGTAAGTCTGCTCTCCCCTGGGTGTCTAACATTGACAGAGTGGGGTCAGTCTGTTCTTCCCTGGGTGTGTTACATTGACAGAATGGGGTCAGTCTGCTCTTCCCTGGGTGTGTTACATTGACAGAGTGGGGTCAGTCTACTCTTCCCTGGGTCTGTTACATTGACAGAGTGGGGTAAATCTGCTCTTCCCTGGGTGTGTTACATTGACCGAGGGCGGTCAGTCTGCTCTTCCCTGGATGTGTTACATTGACAGGGTGGGGTCAGTCTGCTCTTCAGTGGGTGTGTTACATTGACAAAGTGGGATCAATCTGCTCTTCCCTGGGTGTGTTACATTGACAGAGTGCGGTCAGTCTGCTCTTCCCTGGGTGCGTGACATTGACAGAGTGGGGTCAGTCTGCTCTTCCCTGGGTGTGTTACATTGACAGAGTGGGGTCAGTCTGCTGTTCCCTGGGTGTGTTACATTGACAGAGTGGGGTTAGTCTGCTCTTCCCTGGGTATGTTACATTGACCGAGTGAGGTCAATCTTCTGTTCCCTGGGTGAGTTACATTGACAGAGAGGGGTCAGTCTGTTCTTCCCTGGCTGTGTTACAATGACAGAGTGGGGTCAGACTGCTCTTCCCTGGGTGTGTTACATTGAAAGAGTGGGGTCAGTCTGCTCTTCTCTGGGTGTGTTACACGGAGGGAGAGGGGTCAGTCTGCTCCTCCCTGGGTGTGTTACATTGACAGAGTGGGGTCAGTCTGCTCTTCCCTGGGTGTGTTACATTGACAGAGTGGGGACAATCTGCTCTTCCCTGGGTGTGTTACATTGACAGAGTGAGGTCAGTCTGCTCTTCCCTGAGTGTGTTACTTTGACAGAGTGGGAAGAGTCTGCTCTTCCCTGAGTGTGTTACTTTGACAGAGTGGGGTCAGTCTGCTCTTCCCTAGGTGAGTTACATTGAGATAGAGGGGTCACTCTGGTCTCCCCTGGGTGTGTTACATTGACAGAGTTGGGTGAGTCTGCTCTTCCCTGGGTCTGTGATAATGACAGAGTGGGGTCATTCTGCTCTTCCCTGGGTGGGTTACATTGACAGTATGCGGTCAGTCAGCTCTTCCCTGGGTGAGTTACATGGAGGGAGAGGGGTCAGTCTGCTCTTCACTGGGTGGGTTACATTGACAGAGTGGGGTCAGTCCGCTCTTCCCTGGGTGTGTTACATTGACAGAGTGGGGTCAGTCTGCTCTTCCCTGGGTGTGTTACACTGACAGACTGGGGTCTGTCTGCTCTTCCCTGGGTGTGTTACATTGACAGAGTGGGGTCAGTCTGCTCTTCCCTGGGTGGGTTACATTGTCAGAATGGGGTCAGTCTGCTCTTCCCTGGGTGTGTCGCATTGACAGTGTAGGGTCATTCTGCTCTTCCCTGGGTGTGTTACTTTGACAGAGGGGGGTCAGTCTGCTCTTCCCAGGGTCTGTGATATTGACAGAGTGGGGTCAGTCTGCTCTTCCCTGGGTGTGTTACATTGTCAGAGTGGGGTCAGTCTGCTTTTCCCTGGGTGTGTTACATTGACAGAGTGGGGTCAGTCTATCTTCCCTGGGTGAGTTACATGGAGAGAGAGGGGTCAGTCTGCTCTCCCCTGGGTGTGTTACATTGACAGAGTGGGGTCAGTCAGCTCTTCCCTGGGTGTGTTACATTGAAAGAGTGGGTTCAGTCTGCTCTTCCCTGGGTGAGTTACACGGAGGGAGAGGGGTCAGTCTGGTCTTCCCTGGGTGTGTTACATTGACAGAGTGAGGTCAGTCTGCACTTCCCTGGGTGTGTTACATTGACAGAGTGAGGTCAGTCTGCTCTTCCCTGAGTGTGTTACTTTGACAGAGTGGGAAGAGTCTGCTCTTCCCTGAGTGTGTTACTTTGACAGAGTGGTGTCAGTCTGCTCTTCCCTGGGTGTGTTATATTGACAGAGTGGGGTTAGTCTGCTCTTCCCTGGGTATGTTACATTGACCGAGTGAGGTCAATCTTCTGTTCCCTGGGTGAGTTACATTGACAGAGAGGGGTCAGTCTGCTCTTCCCTGGCTGTGTTACATTGAAAGTGTGGGGTCAGACTGCTCTTCCCTGGGTGTGTTACATTGAAAGAGTGGGGTCAGTCTGCTCTTCCCGCGGTGTGTTACATTGACAGAGTGAGGTCAGTCTGCTCTTCCCTGGGTGAGTTACATTGAAAGAGTGGGGTCAGTCTGCTCTTGCCTGGGTGAGTTACACGGAGGGAGAGGGGTCAGTCTGGTCTTCCCTGGGTGTGTTGCATTGACAGAGTGGGGTCAGTCTGCACTTCCCTGGGTGTGTTACATTGACAGAGTGGGGACAGTCTGCTCTTCCCTGGGTGTGTTACATTGACAGAGTGAGGTCAGTCTGCTCTTCCCTGGGTGCGTGACATTGACAGAGTGGGGTCAGTCTGCTCTTCCCTGGGTGTGTTACATTGAAAGAATGGGGTTATTCTGCTCTTCCCTGGGTATGTTACATTGACCGAGTGAGGTCAGTCTGCCCTTCTCTGGTTGTGTTACATTCACAGAGTGGGGTCTGTCTGCTCTTCCCTGGGTGCGTTATATTGACAGGGTGGGGTCAGTCTGCTCTTCCCCGGGTGTGTTACATTGATGGAGTGGGGTCAGTCTGCTCTTCCCTGGGTGTGTTACATTGAAAGAGTGGGGTCAGTCTGCTCTTCCCTGGGTGAGTTACACGGAGGGAGAGGGGTCAGTCTGCTCTTCCCTGGGTGTGTTACATTGACAGAGTGGGGTCAGTCTGCTCTTCCCTGGGTGTGTTACATTAACAGAGTGGGGACAGTCTGCTCTTCCCTGGCTGTGTTACATTGACAGAGTGAGGTCAGTCTGCTCTTCCCTGAGTGTGTTACTTTGACAGAGTGGGAAGAGTCTGCTCTTCCATGAGTGTGTTACTTTGACAGAGTGGGGTCCGTCTGTTCTTCCCTAGGTGAGTTACATTGAGAGAGAGGGGTCACTCTGGTCTCCCCTGGGTGTGTTACATTGACAGAGTTGGGTGAGTCTGCTCTTCCCTGGGTATGTGATAATGACAGAGTGGGGTCAGTCTGCTCTTCCCTGGGTGGGTTACATTGACTGAGTGCGGTCAGTCTGCTCTTCCCTGGTGGGTTACATTGAAAGAATGGGGTCAGTCTGCTTTTCCCTGGGTGAGTTACATGGAGGGAGAGGGGTCAGTCTGCTCTTCACTGGGTGGGTTACATTGACAGGGTGGGGTCAGTCTGCTCTCCCCTGGGTGTGATACATTGACAGAGTGGGGTCAGACTGCTATTCCCTGAGTATGTTACATTGACAGAGTGGAGTCAGTCTGCCCTTCCCTGGTTGTGTTACATTCACAGAGTGGGGTCAGTCTGCTCTTCCCTGGGTATGTTACATTGACAGAGTGGGGTCTGTCTGCTCTTCCCTGGGTGCGTTATATTGACAGGGTGGGGTCAGTCTGCTCTTCCCTGGGTGTGTTACATTGACAGAGTGGGGTCAGTCTGCTGTTCCCTGGGTGTGTTACATTGACAGAGTGGGGTTAGTCTGCTCTTCCCTGGGTATGTTACATTGACCGAGTGAGGTCAATCTTCTGTTCCCTGGGTGAGTTACATTGACAGAGAGGGGTCAGTCTGTTCTTCCCTGGCTGTGTTACAATGACAGAGTGGGGTCAGACTGCTCTTCCCTGGGTGTGTTACATTGAAAGAGTGGGGTCAGTCTGCTCTTCTCTGGGTGTGTTACACGGAGGGAGAGGGGTCAGTCTGCTCCTCCCTGGGTGTGTTACATTGACAGAGTGGGGTCAGTCTGCTCTTCCCTGGGTGTGTTACATTGACAGAGTGGGGACAATCTGCTCTTCCCTGGGTGTGTTACATTGACAGAGTGAGGTCAGTCTGCTCTTCCCTGAGTGTGTTACTTTGACAGAGTGGGAAGAGTCTGCTCTTCCCTGAGTGTGTTACTTTGACAGAGTGGGGTCAGTCTGCTCTTCCCTAGGTGAGTTACATTGAGATAGAGGGGTCACTCTGGTCTCCCCTGGGTGTGTTACATTGACAGAGTTGGGTGAGTCTGCTCTTCCCTGGGTCTGTGATAATGACAGAGTGGGGTCATTCTGCTCTTCCCTGGGTGGGTTACATTGACAGTATGCGGTCAGTCAGCTCTTCCCTGGGTGAGTTACATGGAGGGAGAGGGGTCAGTCTGCTCTTCACTGGGTGGGTGACATTGACAGAGTGGGGTCAGTCCGCTCTTCCCTGGGTGTGTTACATTGACAGAGTGGGGTCAGTCTGCTCTTCCCTGGGTGTGTTACACTGACAGACTGGGGTCTGTCTGCTCTTCCCTGGGTGTGTTACATTGACAGAGTGGGGTCAGTCTGCTCTTCCCTGGGTGGGTTACATTGTCAGAATGGTGTCAGTCTGCTCTTCCCTGGGTGAGTCGCATTGACAGTGTAGGGTCATTCTGCTCTTCCCTGGGTGTGTTACTTTGACAGAGGGGGGTCAGTCTGCTCTTCCCAGGGTCTGTGATATTGACAGAGTGGGGTCAGTCTGCTCTTCCCTGGGTGTGTTACATTGTCAGAGTGGGGTCAGTCTGCTTTTCCCTGGGTGTGTTACATTGACAGAGTGGGGTCAGTCTATCTTCCCTGGGTGAGTTACATGGAGAGAGAGGGGTCAGTCTGCTCTCCCCTGGGTGTGTTACATTGACAGAGTGGGGTCAGTCAGCTCTTCCCTGGGTGTGTTACATTGAAAGAGTGGGTTCAGTCTGCTCTTCCCTGGGTGAGTTACACGGAGGGAGAGGGGTCAGTCTGGTCTTCCCTGGGTGTGTTACATTGACAGAGTGAGGTCAGTCTGCACTTCCCTGGGTGTGTTACATTGACAGAGTGAGGTCAGTCTGCTCTTCCCTGAGTGTGTTACTTTGACAGAGTGGGAAGAGTCTGCTCTTCCCTGAGTGTGTTACTTTGACAGAGTGGTGTCAGTCTGCTCTTCCCTGGGTGTGTTATATTGACAGAGTGGGGTTAGTCTGCTCTTCCCTGGGTATGTTACATTGACCGAGTGAGGTCAATCTTCTGTTCCCTGGGTGAGTTACATTGACAGAGAGGGGTCAGTCTGCTCTTCCCTGGCTGTGTTACATTGAAAGTGTGGGGTCAGACTGCTCTTCCCTGGGTGTGTTACATTGAAAGAGTGGGGTCAGTCTGCTCTTCCCGCGGTGTGTTACATTGACAGAGTGAGGTCAGTCTGCTCTTCCCTGGGTGAGTTACATTGACAGGGTGGGGTCAGTCTGCTCTCCCCTGGGTGTGATACATTGACAGAGTGGGGTCAGACTGCTATTCCCTGAGTATGTTACATTGACAGAGTGGGTTCAGTCTGCCCTTCCCTTGTTGTGTTACATTGACAGAGTGGGGTCTGTCTGCTCTTCCCTGGGTGCATTACATTGACAGGGTGTGGTCAGTCTGCTCTTCCCCGGGTGTGTTACATTGATGGAGTGGGGTCAGTCTGCTCTTCCCTGGGTGTGTTACATTGAAAGAGTGGGGTCAGTCTGCTCTTGCCTGGGTGAGTTACACGGAGGGAGAGGGGTCAGTCTGGTCTTCCCTGGGTGTGTTGCATTGACAGAGTGGGGTCAGTCTGCACTTCCCTGGGTGTGTTACATTGACAGAGTGGGGACAGTCTGCTCTTCCCTGGGTGTGTTACATTGACAGAGTGAGGTCAGTCTGCTCTTCCCTGGGTGCGTGACATTGACAGAGTGGGGTCAGTCTGCTCTTCCCTGGGTGTGTTACATTGAAAGAATGGGGTTATTCTGCTCTTCCCTGGGTATGTTACATTGACCGAGTGAGGTCAGTCTGCCCTTCTCTGGTTGTGTTACATTCACAGAGTGGGGTCTGTCTGCTCTTCCCTGGGTGCGTTATATTGACAGGGTGGGGTCAGTCTGCTCTTCCCCGGGTGTGTTACATTGATGGAGTGGGGTCAGTCTGCTCTTCCCTGGGTGTGTTACATTGAAAGAGTGGGGTCAGTCTGCTCTTCCCTGGGTGAGTTACACGGAGGGAGAGGGGTCAGTCTGCTCTTCCCTGGGTGTGTTACATTGACAGAGTGGGGTCAGTCTGCTCTTCCCTGGGTGTGTTACATTAACAGAGTGGGGACAGTCTGCTCTTCCCTGGCTGTGTTACATTGACAGAGTGAGGTCAGTCTGCTCTTCCCTGAGTGTGTTACTTTGACAGAGTGGGAAGAGTCTGCTCTTCCATGAGTGTGTTACTTTGACAGAGTGGGGTCCGTCTGTTCTTCCCTAGGTGAGTTACATTGAGAGAGAGGGGTCACTCTGGTCTCCCCTGGGTGTGTTACATTGACAGAGTTGGGTGAGTCTGCTCTTCCCTGGGTATGTGATAATGACAGAGTGGGGTCAGTCTGCTCTTCCCTGGGTGGGTTACATTGACTGAGTGCGGTCAGTCTGCTCTTCCCTGGTGGGTTACATTGAAAGAATGGGGTCAGTCTGCTTTTCCCTGGGTGAGTTACATGGAGGGAGAGGGGTCAGTCTGCTCTTCACTGGGTGGGTTACATTGACAGGGTGGGGTCAGTCTGCTCTCCCCTGGGTGTGATACATTGACAGAGTGGGGTCAGACTGCTATTCCCTGAGTATGTTACATTGACAGAGTGGAGTCAGTCTGCCCTTCCCTGGTTGTGTTACATTCACAGAGTGGGGTCAGTCTGCTCTTCCCTGGGTATGTTACATTGACAGAGTGGGGTCTGTCTGCTCTTCCCTGGGTGCGTTATATTGACAGGGTGGGGTCAGTCTGCTCTTCCCCGGGTGTGTTACATTGATGGAGTGGGGTCAGTCTGCTCTACCCTGGGTGTGTTACATTGACAGAGTGAGGTCAGTCTGCTCTTCCCTGAGTGTGTTACTTTGACAGAGTGGGAAGAGTCTGCTCTTCCCTGAGTGTGTTACTTTGACAGAGTGGGGTCAGTCTGTTCTTCCCTAGGTGAGTTACATTGAGAGAGAGGGGTTACTCTGGTCTCCCCTGGGTGTGTTACATTGACAGAGTTGGGTGAGTCTGCTCTTCCCTGGGTATGTTATAATGACAGAGTGGGGTCAGTCTGCTCTTCCCTGAGTGTGTTACTTTGACAGAGTGGGAAGAGTCTGCTCTTCCCTGAGTGTGTTACTTTGACAGAGTGGGGTCAGTCTGTTCTTCCCTAGGTGAGTTACATTGAGAGAGAGGGGTTACTCTGGTCTCCCCTGGGTGTGTTACATTGACAGAGTTGGGTGAGTCTGCTCTTCCCTGGGTATGTTATAATGACAGAGTGGGGTCAGTCTGCTCTTCCCTGGGTGGGTTACATTGACTGAGTGCGGTCAGTCTGCTCTTCCCTGGGTGGGTTACATTGACAGAATGGGGTCAGTCTGCTTTTCACCGGGGTGAGTTACATGGAGGGAGAGGGGTCAGTCTGCTCTTCACTGGGTGGGTTACATTGACAGAGTGGGGTCAGTCCGCTCTTCCCTGGGTGTGTTACATTGACAGAGTGGGGTCAGACTGCTCTTCCCTGGGTGTGTTACACTGACAGAGTGGGGTCAGTCTGCTCTTCCCTGGGAGTGTTACATTGACAGAGTGGGGTCAGTCTGCTCTTCCCTGCGTGTGTTACATTGTCAGAGTGGGGTCAGTCTGCTCTTCCCTGGGTGTGTTACATTGACAGAGTGGGGTCAGTCTGCTCTTCCCAAGGTCTGTGATATTGACAGAGTGGGGTCAGTCTGCTCTTCCCTGGGTGTGTTACATTGACAGAGTGGGGTCAGTCTGCTTTTCCCTGGGTGTGTTACATTGACAGGGTGGGGTCAGTCTATCTTCCCTGGGTGAGTTACATTGACAGAGAGGGGTCAGTCTGTTCTTCCCTGGCTGTGTTACAATGACAGAGTGGGGTCAGACTGCTCTTCCCTGGGTGTGTTACATTGAAAGAGTGGGGTCAGTCTGCTCTTCTCTGGGTGAGTTACACGGAGGGAGAGGGGTCAGTCTGCTCTTCGCTGGGTGTGTTACATTGACAGAGTGGGGTCAGTCTGCTCTTCCCTGGGTGTGTTACATTGACAGAGTGGGGACAATCTGCTCTTCCCTGGGTGTGTTACATTGACAGAGTGAGGTCAGTCTGCTCTTCCCTGAGTGTGTTACTTTGACAGAGTGGGAAGAGTCTGCTCTTCCCTGAGTGTGTTACATTGACAGAGTGGGGTCAGTCTGCTCTTCCCTAGGTGAGTTACATTGAGATCGAGGGGTCACTCTGGTCTCCCCTGGGTGTGTTACATTGACAGAGTTGGGTGAGTCTGCTCTTCCCTGGGTCTGTGATAATGACAGAGTGGGGTCAGTCTGCTCTTCCCTGGGTGTGTTACATTGACAGAATGGAGTCAGTCTGCTCTTCCCTGGGTCAGTTACATGGAGGGAGAGGGGTCAGTCTGCTCTTCACTGGGTGGGTTACATTGACAGAGTGGGGTCAGTCCGCTCTTCCCTGGGTGTGTTACATTGACAGAGTGGGGTCAGTCTGCTCTTCCCTGGGTGTGTTACACTGACAGACTGGGGTCAGTCTGCTCTTCCCTGGGTGTGTTACATTGACAGAGTGGGGTCAGTCTGCTCTTCCCTGGGTGGGTTACATTGTCAGAGTTGGGTCAGTCTGCTCTTCCCTGGGTGTGTTACATTGACAGAATGGAGTCAGTCTGCTCTTCCCTGGGTGAGTTACATGGAGGGAGAGGGGTCAGTCTGCTCTTCACTGGGTGGGTTACATTGACAGAGTGGGGTCAGTCCGCTCTTCCCTGGGTGTGTTACATTGACAGAGTGGGGTCAGTCTGCTCTTCCCTGGGTGTGTTACACTGACAGACTGGGGTCAGTCTGCTCTTCCCTGGGTGTGTTACATTGACAGAGTGGGGTCAGTCTGCTCTTCCCTGGGTGGTTTACATTGTCAGAGTGGGGTCAGTCTGCTCTTCCCTGGGTGTGTTACATTGACAGAGTGGGGACAGTCTGCACTTCCCTGGGTGTGTTACATTGACAGAGTGGGGACAGTCTGCACTTCCCTGGGTGTGTTACATTGACAGAGTGGGGACAGTCTGCTCTTCCCTGGGTGTGTAACATTGACAGAGTGAGGTCAGTCTGCTCTTCCCTGGGTGTGTTACATTGACAGAGTGGGGTCAGTCTGCTCTTCCCTGGGTGTGTTACATTGAAAGAATGGGGTTAGTCTGCTCTTCCCTGGGTATGTTACATTGACCGAGTGAGGTCAATCTTCTGTTCCCTGGGTGAGTTACATTGACAGAGAGGGGTCAATCTGCTCTTCCCTGGCTGTGTTACAATGACAGAGTGGGGTCAGACTGCTCTTCCTTGGGTGTGTTACATTGACAGAGTGGGGTCAGTCTGCTCTTCCCGCGGTGTGTAACATTGACAGAGTGAGGTCAGTCTGCTCTTCCCAGGGTGAGTTACATTGACAGGGTTGGTTCAGTCTGCTCTCCCCTGGGTGTGATACATTGACAGAGTGGGGTCAGTCTGCTCTTCCCTGGGTGTGTTACACTGACAGACTGGGGTCAGTCTGCTCTTCCCTGGGTGTGTTACATTGACAGAGTGGGGTCAGTCTGCTCTTCCCTGGGTGGGTTACATTGTCAGAGTGGGGTCAGTCTGCTCTTCCCTGGGTGTGTTGCATTGACAGTGTAGGGTCAGTCTGCTCTTCCCTGGGTGTGTTACATTGACAGAGGGGGGTCAGTCTGCTCTTCCCAGGGTCTGTGATATTGACAGAGTGGGGTCAGTCTGCTCTTCCCTAGGTGTGTTACATTGACAGAGTGGGGTCAGTCTGCTCTTCCCTGGGTGTGTTACATTGACAAAGTGGGGTTAGTCTGCTCTTCCCTGGCTGTGTTACATTGAAAGTGTGGGGTCAGACTGCTCTTCCCTGGGTGTGTTACATTGAAAGAGTGAGGTCAGTCTTCTCTCCCCTGGGTGAGTTACATTGACAGGGTGGGGTCAGTCTGCTCTACCCTGGGTGTGATACATTGACAGAGTGGGTTCAGACTGCTATTCCCTGAGTATGTTACATTGACAGAGTGGGTTCAGTCTGCCCTTCCCTGGTTGTGTTACATTGACAGAGTGGGGTCAGTCTGCTCTTCCCTGGGTGTGTTACATTGACAGAGTGGGGTCTGTCTGCTCTTCCCTGGGTGCATTACATTGACAGGGTGTGGTCAGTCTGCTCTTCCCCGGGTGTGTTACATTGATGGAGTGGGGTCAGTCTGCTCTTCCCTGGGTGTGTTACATTGAAAGAGTGGGGTCAGTCTGCTCTTCCCTGGGTGAGTTACACGGAGGGAGAGGGGTCAGTCTGGTCTTCCCTGGGTGTGTTACATTGACAGAGTGGGGTCAGTCTGCACTTCCCTGGGTGTGTTACATTGACAGAGTGGGGACAGTCTGCTCTTCCCTGGGTGTGTAACATTGACAGAGTGAGGTCAGTCTGCTCTTCCCTGGGTGTGTTACATTGACAGAGTGGGGTCAGTCTGCTCTTCCCTGGGTGTGTTACATTGAAAGAATGGGGTTAGTCTGCTCTTCCCTGGGTATGTTACATTGACCGAGTGAGGTCAATCTTCTGTTCCCTGGGTGAGTTACATTGACAGAGAGGGGTCAATCTGCTCTTCCCTGGCTGTGTTACAATGACAGAGTGCGGTCACTCTGCTCTTCCTTGGGTGTGTTTCATTGACAGAGTGGGGTCAGTCTGCTCTTCCCGCGGTGTGTAACATTGACAGAGTGAGGTCAGTCTGCTCTTCCCAGGGTGAGTTACATTGACAGGGTTGGTTCAGTCTGCTCTCCCCTGGGTGTGATACATTGACAGAGTGGGGTCAGTCTGCTCTTCCCTGGGTGGGTTACATTGACAGAGTGGGGTCAGTGTGTTCTTCCCTGGGTGTGTTACTTTGACAGAGTGGGGTCAGTCTGCTCTTCCCTGAGAGTCTCACATTGACAGAGTGCGGTCAGTCTGCTCTTCCCTGAGAGTGTCACATTGACAGAGTGGGGTCAGTCTGCTCTTCACTGAGAGTGTCACATTGACAGATTGGGGTCAGTCTGCTCTTCCCTGGGTGTGTTACTTTGACAGAGTGCGGTCAGTCTGCTCTTCCCTGGGTGAGTTACATGGAGGGAGAGGGGTCAGTCTGCTCTTCACTGGGTGGGTTAAATTGACAGAGTGGGGTCAGTCCGCTCTTCCCTGGGTGTGTTACATTGACAGAGTGGGGTTAGTCTGCTCTCCCCTGGGTGTGTTACATTGACAGAGTGGGGTCAGTCAGCTCTTCCCTGGGTGTGTTACATTGACAGAATGGGGTCAGTCTGCTCTTCCCTGGGTGTGTTACATTGACAGAGTGGGGTCAGTCTGCTCTTCCCTGGGTCTGTTACATTGACAGATTGGGGTAAATCTGCTCTTCCCTGGGTGTGTTACATTGACAGAGAGGGGTCAGTCTGCTCTTCCCTGGGTGGTTTACATTGACCGAGTGCGGTCAGTCTGCTCTTCTCTGGATGTGTTAAATTGAAAGTGTGGGGTCAGTCTGCTCTTCCCTGGGTGCGTGAAATTGACAGAGTGGGGTCAGTCTGCTCTTCCCTGGGTGTGTTACATTGACAGAGTGGGGTCAGTCTGCTCTTCCCTGGGTGTGTTACATTGACAGAGTGGGGTTAGTCTGCTCTTCCCTGGGTATGTTACATTGACCGAGTGAGGTCAATCTTCTGTTCCCTGGGTGAGTTACATTGACAGAGAGGGGTCAGTCTGCTCTTCCCTGGCTGTGTTACAATGACAGAGTGGGGTCAGACTGCACTTCCTTGGGTGTGTTACATTGACAGAGTGGGGTCAGTCTGCTCTTCCCGTGGTGTGTTACATTGACAGAGTGAGGTCAGTCTGCTCTTCCCTGGGTGAGTTACATTGACAGGGTGGGGTCAGTCTGCTCTCCCCTGGGTGTGATACATTGACAGAGTGGGGTCAGACTGCTATTCCCTGAGTATGTTACATTGACAGAGTGGGGTCAGTCTGCCCTTCCCTGGTTGTGTTACATTCACAGAGTGGGGTCAGTCTGCTCTTCCCGGGGTGTGTTATATTGACAGGGTGGGGTCAGTCTGCTCTTCCCCGGGTGTGTTACATTGATGGAGTGGGGTCAGTCTGCTCTTCCCTGGGTGTGTTACATTGAAAGAGTGGGGTCAGTCTGCTCTTCCCTGGGTGAGTTACACGGAGGGAGAGGGGTCAGTCTGCTCTTCCCTGGGTGTGTTACATTGACAGAGTGGGGTCAGTCTGCTCTTCCCTTGCTGTGTTACAATGACAGAGTGGGGTCAGTGTGCACTTCCCTGTGTGTGTTACATTGACAGAGTGGGGGTCAGTCTGCTCTTCCCTGGGTGTGTTACATTGACAGAGTGGGGACAGTCTGCTCTTTTATGGGTGGGTTACATTGACAGAGTGGGGTCAGTCTGCTCTTCCCTGGGTGCGTGACATTGACAGAGTGGGGTCAGTCTGCTCTTCCCTGGGTGTGTTACATTGACAGAGTGGGGTCAGTCTGCTCTTCCCTGGGTGTGTTACATTGAAAGAATGGGGTTAGTCTGCTCTTCCCTGGGTATGTTACATTGACCGAGTGAGGTCAATCTTCTGTTCCCTGGGTGAGTTACATTGACAGAGAGGGGTCAATCTGCTCTTCCCTGGCTGTGTTACAATGACAGAGTGGGGTCAGACTGCTCTTCCTTGGATGTGTTACATTGACAGAGTGGGGTCAGTCTGCTCTTCCCGCGGTGTGTAACATTGACAGAGTGAGGTCAGTCTGCTCTTCCCAGGGTGAGTTACATTGACAGGGTTGGTTCAGTCTGCTCTCCCCTGGGTGTGATACATTGACAGAGTGGGGTCAGTCTGCTCTTCCCTGGGTGGGTTACATTGACAGAGTGGGGTCAGTGTGTTCTTCCCTGGGTGTGTTACTTTGACAGAGTGGGGTCAGTCTGCTCTTCCCTGAGAGTCTCACATTGACAGAGTGCGGTCAGTCTGCTCTTCCCTGAGAGTGTCACATTGACAGAGTGGGGTCAGTCTGCTCTTCACTGAGAGTGTCACATTGACAGATTGGGGTCAGTCTGCTCTTCCCTGGGTGTGTTACTTTGACAGAGTGCGGTCAGTCTGCTCTTCCCTGGGTGAGTTACATGGAGGGAGAGGGGTCAGTCTGCTCTTCACTGGGTGGGTTAAATTGACAGAGTGGGGTCAGTCCGCTCTTCCCTGGGTGTGTTACATTGACAGAGTGGGGTTAGTCTGCTCTCCCCTGGGTGTGTTACATTGACAGAGTGGGGTCAGTCAGCTCTTCCCTGGGTGTGTTACATTGACAGAATGGGGTCAGTCTGCTCTTCCCTGGGTGTGTTACATTGACAGAGTGGGGTCAGTCTGCTCTTCCCTGGGTCTGTTACATTGACAGATTGGGGTAAATCTGCTCTTCCCTGGGTGTGTTACATTGACAGAGAGGGGTCAGTCTGCTCTTCCCTGGGTGGTTTACATTGACCGAGTGCGGTCAGTCTGCTCTTCTCTGGATGTGTTAAATTGAAAGTGTGGGGTCAGTCTGCTCTTCCCTGGGTGCGTGAAATTGACAGAGTGGGGTCAGTCTGCTCTTCCCTGGGTGTGTTACATTGACAGAGTGGGGTCAGTCTGCTCTTCCCTGGGTGTGTTACATTGACAGAGTGGGGTTAGTCTGCTCTTCCCTGGGTATGTTACATTGACCGAGTGAGGTCAATCTTCTGTTCCCTGGGTGAGTTACATTGACAGAGAGGGGTCAGTCTGCTCTTCCCTGGCTGTGTTACAATGACAGAGTGGGGTCAGACTGCACTTCCTTGGGTGTGTTACATTGACAGAGTGGGGTCAGTCTGCTCTTCCCGTGGTGTGTTACATTGACAGAGTGAGGTCAGTCTGCTCTTCCCTGGGTGAGTTACATTGACAGGGTGGGGTCAGTCTGCTCTCCCCTGGGTGTGATACATTGACAGAGTGGGGTCAGACTGCTATTCCCTGAGTATGTTACATTGACAGAGTGGGGTCAGTCTGCCCTTCCCTGGTTGTGTTACATTCACAGAGTGGGGTCAGTCTGCTCTTCCCGGGGTGTGTTATATTGAAAGGGTGGGGTCAGTCTGCTCTTCCCCGGGTGTGTTACATTGATGGAGTGGGGTCAGTCTGCTCTTCCCTGGGTGTGTTACATTGAAAGAGTGGGGTCAGTCTGCTCTTCCCTGGGTGAGTTACACGGAGGGAGAGGGGTCAGTCTGCTCTTCCCTGGGTGTGTTACATTGACAGAGTGGGGTCAGTCTGCTCTTCCCTGGGTCTGTTACATTGACAGAGTGGGGTAAATCTGCTCTTCCCTGGGTGTGTTACATTGACAGAGAGGGGTCAGTCTGCTCTTCCCTGGGTGGTTTACATTGACCGAGTGCGGTCAGTCTGCTCTTCTCTGGATGTGTTACATTGAAAGTGTGGGGTCAGTCTGCTCTTCCCTGGGTGCGTGACATTGACAGAGTGGGGTCAGTCTGCTCTTCCCTGGGTGTGTTACATTGACAGAGTGGGGTCAGTCTGCTCTTCCCTGGGTGTGTTACATTGACAGAGTGGGGTTAGTCTGCTCTTACCTGGGTATGTTACATTGACCGAGTGAGGTCAATCTTCTGTTCCCTGGGTGAGTTACATTGACAGAGAGGGGTCAGTCTGCTCTTCCCTGGCTGTGTTACAATGACAGAGTGGGGTCAGACTGCACTTCCTTGGGTGTGTTACATTGACAGAGTGGGGTCAGTCTGCTCTTCCCTTGGTGTGTTACATTGACAGAGTGAGGTCAGTCTGCTCTTCCCTGGGTGAGTTACATTGACAGGGTGGGGTCAGTCTGCTCTCCCCTGGGTGTGATACATTGACAGAGTGGGGTCAGACTGCTATTCCCAGGGTATGTTACATTGACAGAGTGGGGTCAGTCTGCCCTTCCCTGGTTGTGTTACATTCACAGAGTGGGGTCAGTCTGCTCTTCCCTGGGTGTTGTATATTGACAGGGTGGGGTCAGTCTGCTCTTCCCCGGGTGTGTTACATTGATGGAGTGGGGTCAGTCTGCTCTTCCCTGGGTGTGTTACATTGAAAGAGTGGGGTCAGTCTGCTCTTCCCTGGGTGAGTTACACGGAGGGAGAGGTGTCAGTCTGCTCTTCCCTGGGTGTGTCACATTGACAGACTGGGGTCAGTCTGCTCTCCCCTGGGTGTGTTACATTGACAGAGTGGGGACAGTCTGCTCTTCCCTGGGTGTGTTACATTGACAGAGTGAGGTCAGTCTGCTATTCCCTGAGTGTGTTACTTTGACAGAGTGGGAAGAGTCTGCTCTTCCCTGAGTGTGTTACATTGACAGAGTGGGGTCAGTCTGGTCTCCCCTGGGTGTGTTACATTGACAGAGTTGGGTGAGTCTGCTCTTCCCTGGGTATGTGATAATGACAGAGTGGGGTCAGTCTGCTCTTCCCTGGGTGGGTTACATTGACTGAGTGCGGTCAGTCTGCTCTTCCCTGGGTGGGTTACATTGACAGAATGGGGTCAGTCTGCTTCTCCCTGGGTGAGTTACATGGAGGGAGAGGGGTCAGTCTGCTCTTCACTGGGTGGGTTACATTGACAGAGTGGGGTCAGTCCGCTCTTCCCTGGGTGTGTTACATTGACAGAGTGGGGTCAGTCTGCTCTTCCCTGGGTGTGTTACACTGACAGAGTGGGGTCAGTCTGCTCTTCCCGCGGTGTGTTACATTGACAGAGTGAGGTCAGTCTGCTCTCCCCTGGGTGTGATACATTGACAGAGTGGGGTCAGACTGCTATTCCCTGAGTATGTTACATTGACAGAGTGGGGTCCGTCTGCCCTTCCCTGGTTGTGTTACATTCACAGAGTGGGGTCAGTCTGCTCTTCCCTGGGTATGTTACATTGACAGAGTGGGGTCTGTCTGCTCTTCCCTGGGTGCGTTATATTGACAGGGTGCGGTCAGTCTGCTCTTCCCCGGGTGTGTTACATTGATGGAGTGGGGTCAGTCTGCTCTTCCCTAGGTGTGTTACATTGAAAGTGTGGGGTCAGTCTGCTCTTCCCTGGGTGAGATACACGGAGGGAGAGGGGTCAGTCTGCTCTTCCCTGGGTGTGTTACATTGACAGAGTGAGGTCAGTCTGCTCTTCCCTGAGTGTGTTACTTTGACAGAGTGGGAAGAGTCTGCTCTTCCCTGAGTGTGTTACTTTGACAGAGTGGGGTCAGTCTGTTCTTCCCTAGGTGAGTTACATTGAGAGAGAGGGGTTACTCTGGTCTCCCCTGGGTGTGTTACATTGACAGAGTTGGGTGAGTCTGCTCTTCCCTGGGTATTTTATAATGACAGAGTGGGGTCAGTCTGCTCTTCCCTGGGTGGGTTACATTGACTGTGTGCGGTCAGTCTGCTCTTCCCTGGGTGGGTTACATTGACAGAATGGGGTCAGTCTGCTTTTCCCCGGGGTGAGTTACATGGAGGGAGAGGGGTCAGTCTGCTCTTCACTGGGTGGGTTACATTGACAGAGTGGGGTCAGTCCGCTCTTCCCTGGGTGTGTTACATTGACTGAGTAGGGTCAGTCTGCTCTTCCCTGGGTGTGTTACACTGACAGAGTGCGGTCAGTCTGCTCTTCCCTGGGTGTGTTACATTGACAGAGTGGGGTCAGTCTGCTCTTCCCTGCGTGTGTTACATTGTCAGAGTGGCGTCAGTCTGCTCTTCCCTGGGTGTGTTACATTGACAGAGGGGGGTCAGTCTGCTCTTCCCAAGGTCTGTGATATTGACAGAGTGGGGTCAGTCTGCTCTTCCCTGGGTGTGTTACATTGACAGAGTGGGGTCAGTCTGCTTTTCCCTGGGTGTGTTACATTGACAGGGTGGGGTCAGTCTATCTTCCCTGGGTGAGTTACATGGAGAGAGAGGGGTCAGTCTGCTCTCCCCTGGGTGTGTTGCATTGACAGAGTGGGGTCAGTCTGCTCTTCCCTGGGTGTGTTACATTGAAAGAGTGGGGTCAGTCTGCTTTTCCCTGAGTGAGTTACATGGAGGGAGAGGGGTCAGTCTGCTCTTCACTGGGTGGGTTACATTGACAGAGTGGGGTCAGTCCGCTCTTCCCTGGGTGTGTTACATTGACAGAGTGGGGTCAGTCTGCTCTTCCCTGGGTGTGTTACACTGACAGAGTGAGGTCAGTCTGCTCTTCCCTGGGTGTGTTACATTGACAGAGTGTGGTCAGTCTGCTCTTCCCTGTGTGTGTTACATTGTCAGAGTGGGGTCAGTCTGCTCTTCCCTGGGTGTGTTGCATTGACAGTGTATGGTCAGTCTGCTCTTCCCTGGGTGTGTTACATTGACAGAGTGGGGTCAGTCTGCTCTTCCCTGGGTGTGTTACATTGACAGAGTGGGGTCAGTCTGCTTTTCCCTGGGTGTGTTACATTGACAGGGTGGAGTCAGTCTATCTTCCCTGGGTGAGTTACATGGAGAGAGAGGGGTCAGTCTGCTCTCCCCTGGGTGTGTTGCATTGACAGAGTGGGGTCAGTCTGCTCTTCCCTGGGTGTGTTATATTGAAAGAGTGGGGTCAGTCTGCTATTGCCTGGGTGAGTTACCCGGAGGGAGAGGGGTCAGTCTGGTCTTCCCTGGGTGTGTTAAATTGACAGAGTGGGGTCAGTCCGCTCTTCCCTGGGTGTGTTACATTGACAGAGTGGGGTCAGTCTGCTCTTCTCTGGTTGTGTTACACTGACAGAGTGGGGTCAGTCTGCTCTTCCCTGGGTGTGTTACATTGACAGAGTGGGGTCAGTCCGCTCTTCTCTGGGTGTGTTACATTTACAGAACGGGGTCTGTCTGCTCTTCCTTGGGTGTGTTACATTGACAGAGTGGGGTCAGTCTGCTCTTCCCTGGGTGTGTTACATTGACAGAGTGGGGTCAATCTGTGCTTCCCTGGGTGTGTTACATTGACAGAGTTGGGTAAGTCTGCTCTCCCCTGGGTGTCTAACATTGACAGAGTGGGGTCAGTCTGTTCTTCCCTGGGTGTGTTACATTGACAGAATGGGGTCAGTCTGCTCTTCCCTGGGTGTGTTACATTGACAGAGTGGGGTCAGTCTACTCTTCCCTGGGTCTGTTACATTGACAGAGTGGGGTAAATCTGCTCTTCCCTGGGTGTGTTACATTGACCGAGGGCGGTCAGTCTGCTCTTCCCTGGATGTGTTACATTGACAGGGTGGGGTCAGTCTGCTCTTCAGTGGGTGTGTTACATTGACAAAGTGGGATCAATCTGCTCTTCCCTGGGTGTGTTACATTGACAGAGTGCGGTCAGTCTGCTCTTCCCTGGGTGCGTGACATTGACAGAGTGGGGTCAGTCTGCTCTTCCCTGGGTGTGTTACATTGACAGAGTGGGGTCAGTCTGCTGTTCCCTGGGTGTGTTACATTGACAGAGTGGGGTTAGTCTGCTCTTCCCTGGGTATGTTACATTGACCGAGTGAGGTCAATCTTCTGTTCCCTGGGTGAGTTACATTGACAGAGAGGGGTCAGTCTGTTCTTCCCTGGCTGTGTTACAATGACAGAGTGGGGTCAGACTGCTCTTCCCTGGGTGTGTTACATTGAAAGAGTGGGGTCAGTCTGCTCTTCTCTGGGTGTGTTACACGGAGGGAGAGGGGTCAGTCTGCTCCTCCCTGGGTGTGTTACATTGACAGAGTGGGGTCAGTCTGCTCTTCCCTGGGTGTGTTACATTGACAGAGTGGGGACAATCTGCTCTTCCCTGGGTGTGTTACATTGACAGAGTGAGGTCAGTCTGCTCTTCCCTGAGTGTGTTACTTTGACAGAGTGGGAAGAGTCTGCTCTTCCCTGAGTGTGTTACTTTGACAGAGTGGGGTCAGTCTGCTCTTCCCTAGGTGAGTTACATTGAGATAGAGGGGACACTCTGGTCTCCCCTGGGTGTGTTACATTGACAGAGTTGGGTGAGTCTGCTCTTCCCTGGGTCTGTGATAATGACAGAGTGGGGTCATTCTGCTCTTCCCTGGGTGGGTTACATTGACAGAATGCGGTCAGTCAGCTCTTCCCTGGGTGAGTTACATGGAGGGAGAGGGGTCAGTCTGCTCTTCACTGGGTGGGTTACATTGACAGAGTGGGGTCAGTCCGCTCTTCCCTGGGTGTGTTACATTGACAGAGTGGGGTCAGTCTGCTCTTCCCTGGGTGTGTTACACTGACAGACTGGGGTCTGTCTGCTCTTCCCTGGGTGTGTTACATTGACAGAGTGGGGTCAGTCTGCTCTTCCCTGGGTGGGTTACATTGTCAGAATGGGGTCAGTCTGCTCTTCCCTGGGTGTGTCGCATTGACAGTGTAGGGTCAGTCTGCTCTTCCCTGGGTGTGTTACTTTGACAGAGGGGGGTCAGTCTGCTCTTCCCAGGGTCTGTGATATTGACAGAGTGGGGTCAGTCTGCTCTTCCCTGGGTGTGTTACATTGACAGAGTGGGGTCAGTCTGATTTTCCCTGGGTGTGTTACATTGACAGAGTGGGGTCAGTCTATCTTCCCTGGGTGAGTTACATGGAGAGAGAGGGGTCAGTCTGCTCTCCCCTGGGTGTGTTACATTGACAGAGTGGGCTCAGTCAGCTCTTCCCTGGGTGTGTTACATTGAAAGAGTGGGGTCAGTCTGCTCTTCCCTGGGTGAGTTACACGGAGGGAGAGGGGTCAGTCTGGTCTTCCCTGGGTGTGTTACATTGACAGAGTGAGGTCAGTCTGCTCTTCCCAGGGTCTGTGATATTGACAGAGTGGGGTCAGTCTGCTCTTCCCTGGGTGTGTTACATTGACAGAGTGGGGACAGTCTGCTCTTCCCTGGGTGTGTTACATTGACAGAGTGAGGTCAGTCTGCTCTTCCCTGGGTGCGTGACATTGACAGAGTGGGGTCAGTCTGCTCTTCCCTGGGTGTGTTACATTGAAAGAATGGGGTTAGTCTGCTCTTCCCTGGGTATGTTACATTGACCGAGTGAGGTCAGTCTGCCCTTCTCTGGTTGTGTTACATTCACAGAGTGGGGTCTGTCTGCTCTTCCCTGGGTGCGTTATATTGACAGGGTGGGGTCAGTCTGCTCTTCCCCGGGTGTGTTACATTGATGGAGTGGGGTCAGTCTGCTCTTCCCTGGGTGTGTTACATTGAAAGAGTGGGGTCAGTCTGCTCTTCCCTGGGTAAGTTACACGGAGGGAGAGGGGGCAGTCTGCTCTTCCCTGGGTGTGTTACATTGACAGAGTGGGGTCAGTCTGCTCTTCCCTGGGTGTGTTACATTAACAGAGTGGGGACAGTCTGCTCTTCCCTGGGTGTGTTACATTGACAGAGTGAGGTCAGTCTGCTCTTCCCTGAGTGTGTTACTTTGACAGAGTGGGAAGAGTCTGCTCTTCCATGAGTGTGTTACTTTGATAGAGTGGGGTCCGTCTGTTCTTCCCTAGGTGAGTTACATTGAGAGAGCGGGGTCACTCTGGTCTCCCCTGGGTGTGTTACATTGACAGAGTTGGGTGAGTCTGCTCTTCCCTGGGTATGTGATAATGACAGAGTGGGGTCAGTCTGCTCTTCCCTGGGTGGGTTACATTGACTGAGTGCGGTCAGTCTGCTCTTCCCTGGTGGGTTACATTGAAAGAATGGGGTCAGTCTGCTTTTCCCTGGGTGAGTTACATGGAGGGAGAGGGGTCAGTCTGCTCTTCACTGGGTGGGTTACATTGACAGGGTGGGGTCAGTCTGCTCTCCCCTGGGTGTGATACATTGACAGAGTGGGGTCAGACTGCTATTCCCTGAGTATGTTACATTGACAGAGTGGGGTCAGTCTGCCCTTCCCTGGTTGTGTTACATTCACAGAGTGGGGTCAGTCTGCTCTTCCCTGGGTATGTTACATTGACAGAGTGGGGTCTGTCTGCTCTTCCCTGGGTGCGTTATATTGACAGGGTGGGGTCAGTCTGCTCTTCCCCGGGTGTGTTACATTGATGGAGTGGGGTCAGTCTGCTCTACCCTGGGTGTGTTACATTGAAAGAGTGAGGTCAGTCTGCTCTTCCCTGGGTGAGTTACACGGAGGGAGAGGGGTCAGTCTGCTCTTCCCTGGGTGTGTTACATTGACAGAGTGGGGTCAGTCTGCTCTTCCCTGGGTGTGTTACATTGACAGAGTGAGGTCAGTCTGCTCTTCCCTGAGTGTGTTACTTTGACAGAGTGGGAAGAGTCTGCTCTTCCCTGAGTGTGTTACTTTGACAGAGTGGGGTCAGTCTGTTCTTCCCTAGGTGAGTTACATTGAGAGAGAGGGGTTACTCTGGTCTCCCCTGGGTGTGTTACATTGACAGAGTTGGGTGAGTCTGCTCTTCCCTGGGTATGTTATAATGACAGAGTGGGGTCAGTCTGCTCTTCCCTGGGTGGGTTACATTGACTGAGTGCGGTCAGTCTGCTCTTCCCTGGGTGGGTTACATTGACAGAATGGGGTCAGTCTGCTTTTCACCGGGGTGAGTTACATGGAGGGAGAGGGGTCAGTCTGCTCTTCACTGGGTGGGTTACATTGACAGAGTGGGGTCAGTCCGCTCTTCCCTGGGTGTGTTACATTGACAGAGTGGGGTCAGACTGCTCTTCCCTGGGTGTGTTACACTGACAGAGTGGGGTCAGTCTGCTCTTCCCTGGGAGTGTTACATGGAGGGAGAGGTGTCAGTCTGCTCTTCACTGGGTGGGTTACATTGACAGAGTGGGGTCAGTCTGCTCTTCCCTGCGTGTGTTACATTGTCAGAGTGGGGTCAGTCTGCTCTTCCCTGGGTGTGTTACATTGACAGAGTGGGGTCAGTCTGCTCTTCCCAAGGTCTGTGATATTGACAGAGTGGGGTCAGTCTGCTCTTCCCTGGGTGTGTTACATTGACAGAGTGGGGTCAGTCTGCTCTTCCCTGCGTGTGTTACATTGTCAGAGTGGGGTCAGTCTGCTCTTCCCTGGGTGTGTTACATTGACAGAGTGGGGTCAGTCTGCTCTTCCCAAGGTCTGTGATATTGACAGAGTGGGGTCAGTCTGCTCTTCCCTGGGTGTGTTACATTGACAGAGTGGGGTCAGTCTGCTTTTCCCTGGGTGTGTTACATTGACAGGGTGGGGTCAGTCTATCTTCCCTGGGTGAGTTACATGGAGAGAGAGGGGTCAGTCTGCTCTCCCCTAGGTGTGTTGCATTGACAGAGTGGGGTCAGTCTGCATTTCCCTGAGTGAGTTACATGGAGGGAGAGGTGTCAGTCTGCTCTTCACTGGGTGGGTTACATTGACAGAGTGGGGTCAGTCCGCTCTTCCCTGCGTGTGTTACATTGACAGAGTGGGGTCAGTCTGCTCTTCCCTGGGTGTGTTACACTGACAGAGTGGGGTCAGTCTGCTCTTCCCTGGGTGTGTTACATTGACAGAGTGGGGTCAGTCTGCTCTTCCCTGGGTGGGTTACATTGTCAGAGTGGGGTCAGTCTGCTCTTCCCTGGGTGTGTTGCATTGACAGTGTAGGGTCAGCCTGCTCTTCCCTGGGTGTGTTACATTGACAGAGGGGGGTCAGTCTGCTCTTCCCAGGGTCTGTGATATTGACAGAGTGGGGTCAGTCTGCTCTTCCCTGGGTGTGTTACATTGTCAGAGTGGGGTCAGTCTGCTTTTCCCTGGGTGTGTTACATTGACAGAGTGGGGTCAGTCTATCTTCCCTGGGTGAGTTTCATGGAGAGAGAGGGGTCAGTCTGCTCTCCCCTGGGTGTGTTACATTGACAGAGTGGGGTCAGTCAGCTCTTCCCTGGGTGTGTTACATTGAAAGAGTGGGGTCAGTCTGCTCTTCCCTGGGTGAGTTACACGGAGGGAGAGGGGTCAGTCTGGTCTTCCCTGGGTGTGTTACATTGACAGAGTGAGGTCAGTCTGCACTTCCCTGGGTGTGTTACATTGACAGAGTGAGGTCAGTCTGCTCTTCCCTGAGTGTGTTACTTTGACAGAGTGGGAAGAGTCTGCTCTTCCCTGAGTGTGTTACTTTGACAGAGTGGTGTCAGTCTGCTCTTCCCATGGGTGCGTGACATTGACAGAGTGGGGTCAGTCTGCTCTTCCCTGGGTGTGTTACATTGACAGAGTGGGGTCAGTCTGCTCTTCCCTGGGTGTGTTACATTGACAGAGTGGGGTTGGTCTGCTCTTCCCTGGGTATGTTACATTGACCGAGTGAGGTCAATCTTCTGTTCCCTGGGTGAGTTACATTGACAGAGAGGGGTCAGTCTGCTCTTCCCTGACTGTGTTACATTGAAAGTGTGGGGTCAGACTGCTCTTCCCTGGGTGTGTTACATTGAAAGAGTGGGGTCAGTCTGCTCTTCCCGCGGTGTGTTACATTGACAGAGTGAGGTCAGTCTGCTCTTCCCTGGGTGAGTTACATTGACAGGGTGGGGTCAGTCTGCTCTCCCCTGGGTGTGATACATTGACAGAGTGGGGTCAGACTGCTATTCTCTGAGTATGTTACAGTGACAGAGTGGGTTCAGTCTGCCCTTCCCTGGTTGTGTTACATTGACAGAGTGGGGTCAGGCTGCTCTTCCCTGGGTGTGTTACATTGACAGAGTGGGGTCTGTCTGCTCTTCCCTGGGTGCATTACATTGACAGGGTGTGGTCAGTCTGCTCTTCCCCGGGTGTGTTACATTGATGGAGTGGGGTCAGTCTGCTCTTCCCTGGGTGTGTTACATTGAAAGAGTGGGGTCAGTCTGCTCTTCCCTGGGTGAGTTACACGGAGGGAGAGGGGTCAGTCTGGTCTTCCCTGGGTGTGTTGCATTGACAGAGTGGGGTCAGTCTGCACTTCCCTGGGTGTGTTACATTGACAGAGTGGGGACATTCTGCTCTTCCCTGGGTGTGTTACATTGACAGAGTGAGGTCAGTCTGCTCTTCCCTGGGTGCGTGACATTGACAGAGTGGGGTCAGTCTGCTCTTCCCTGGGTGTGTTACATTGAAAGAATGGGGTTAGTCTGCTCTTCCCTGGGTATGTTACATTGACCGAGTGAGGTCAATCTTCTGTTCCCTGGGTGAGTTACATTGACAGAGAGGGGTCAATCTGCTCTTCCCTGGCTGTGTTACAATGACAGAGTGGGGTCAGACTGCTCTTCCTTGGGCGTGTTACATTGACAGAGTGGGGTCAGTCTGCTCTTCCCGCGGTGTGTAATATTGACAGAGTGAGGTCAGTCTGCTCTTCCCTGGGTGTGTTACTTTGACAGAGTGGGGTCAGTCTGCTCTTCCCTGAGAGTCTCACATTGACAGAGTGCGGTCAGTCTGCTCTTCCCTGAGAGTGTCACATTGACAGAGTGGGGTCAGTCTGCTCTTCACTGAGAGTGTCACATTGACAGATTGGGGTCAGTCTGCTCTTCCCTGGGTGAGTTACATGGAGGGAGAGGGGTCAGTCTGCTCTTCACTGGGTGGGTTGCATTGACAGAGTGGGGTCAGTCCGCTCTTCCCTGGGTGTGTTACATTGACAGAGTGGGGTATGTCTGCTCTCCCCTGGGTGTCTGACATTGACAGAGTGGGGTCAGTCTGTTCTTCACTGGGTGTGTTACATTGACAGAATGGGTTCAGTCTGCTCTTCCCTGGGTCTGTTACATTGACAGAGTGGGGTCAGTCTGCTCTTCCCTGGGTCTGTTACATTGACAGAGTGGGGTAAATCTGCTCTTCCCTGGGTGTATTACATTGACAGAGAGGGGTCAGTCTGCTCTTCCCTGGGTGGTTTACATTGACCGAGTGCGGTCAGTCTGCTCTTCTCTGGATGTGTTACATTGAAAGTGTGGGGTCAGTCTGCTCTTCCCTGGGTGCGTGACATTGACAGAGTGGGGTCAGTCTGCTCTTCCCTAGGTGTGTTACATTGACAGAGTGGGGTCAGTGTGCTCTTCCCTGGGTGTGTTACATTGACAGAGTGGGGTTAGTCTGCTCTTCCCTGGGTATGTTACATTGACCGAGTGAGGTCAATCTTCTGTTCCCTGGGTGAGTTACATTGACAGAGAGGGGTCAGTCTGCTCTTCCCTGGCTGTGTTACAATGACAGAGTGGGGTCTGACTGCACTTCCTTGGGTGTGTTACATTGACAGAGTGGGGTCAGTCTGCTCTTCCCGCGGTGTGTTACATTGACAGAGTGAGGTCAGTCTGCTCTTCCCTGGGTGAATTACATTGACAGGGTGGGGTCAGTCTGCTCTCCCCTGGGTGTGATACATTGACAGAGTGGGGTCAGACTGCTATTCCCTGAGTATGTTACATTGACAGAGTGGGGTCAGTCTGCCCTTCCCTGGTTGTGTTACATTCACAGAGTGGGGTCTGTCTGCTCTTCCCTGGGTGCGTTATATTGACAGGGTGGGGTCAGTCTGCTCTTCCCCGGGTGTGTTACATTAACAGAGTGGGGACAGTCTGCTCTTCCCTGGGTGTGTTACATTGACAGAGTGAGGTCAGTCTGCTCTTCCCTGAGTGTGTTACTTTGACAGAGTGGGAAGAGTCTGCTCTTCCCTGAGTGTGTTACTTTGACAGAGTGGGGTCAGTCTGTTCTTCCCTAGGTGAGTTACATTGAGAGAGAGGGGTCACTCTGGTCTCCCCTGGGTGTGTTACATTGACAGAGTTGGGTGAGTCTGCTCTTCCCTGGGTATGTGATAATGACAGAGTGGGGTCAGTCCGCTCTTCCCTGGGTGTGTTACATTGACAGAGTGGGGTCAGTCTGCTCTTCCCTGGGTGTGTTACACTGACAGAGTGGGGTCAGTCTGCTCTTCCCTGGGTGTGTTACATTGACAGAGTGGGGTCAGTCTGCTCTTCCCTGGGTGTGTTACATTGTCAGAGTGGGGTCAGTCTGCTCTTCCCTGGGTGTGTTGCATTGACAGTGTAGGGTCAGTCTGCTCGTCCCTGGGTGTGTTACATTGACAGAGGGGGGTCAGTCTGCTCTTCCCAAGGTCTGTGATATTGTCAGAGTGGGGTCAGTCTGCTCTTCCCTGGGTGTGTTACATTGACAGAGTGGGGTCAGTCTGCTTTTCCCTGGGTGTGTTACATTGACTGCGTGGGGTCAGTCTATCTTCCCTGGGTGAGTTACATGGAGAGAGAGGGGTCAGTCTGCTCTCCCCTGGGTGTGTTGCATTGACAGAGTGGGGTCAGTCTGCTCTTCCCTGGGTGTGTTACATTGAAAGAGTGGGGTCAGTCTGCTCTTCCCTGGGTGTGTTACATTGACAGAGTGGGGTCAGTCTACTCTTCCCTGGGTCTGTTACATTGACAGAGTGGGGTAAATCTGCTCTTCCCTGGGTGTGTTACATTGACCGAGGGCGGTCAGTCTGCTCTTCCCTGGATGTGTTACATTGACAGGGTGGGGTCAGTCTGCTCTTCAGTGGGTGTGTTACATTGACAAAGTGCGATCAATCTGCTCTTCCCTGGGTGTGTTACATTGACAGAGTGCGGTCAGTCTGCTCTTCCCTGGGTGCGTGACATTGACAGAGTGGGGTCAGTCTGCTCTTCCCTGGGTGTGTTACATTGACAGAGTGGGGTTAGTCTGCTCTTCCCTGGGTATGTTACATTGACCGAGTGAGGTCAATCTTCTGTTCCCTGGGTGAGTTACATTGACAGAGAGGGGTCAGTCTGTTCTTCCCTGGCTGTGTTACAATGACAGAGTGGGGTCAGACTGCTCTTCCCTGGGTGTGTTACATTGAAAGAGTGGGGTCAGTCTGCTCTTCTCTGGGTGTGTTACACGGAGGGAGAGGGGTCAGTCTGCTCCTCCCTGGGTGTGTTACATTGACAGAGTGGGGTCAGTCTGCTCTTCCCTGGGTGTGTTACATTGACAGAGTGGGGACAATCTGCTCTTCCCTGGGTGTGTTACATTGACAGAGTGAGGTCAGTCTGCTCTTCCCTGAGTGTGTTACTTTGACAGAGTGGGAAGAGTCTGCTCTTCCCTGAGTGTGTTACTTTGACAGAGTGGGGTCAGTCTGCTCTTCCCTAGGTGAGTTACATTGAGATAGAGGGGACACTCTGGTCTCCCCTGGGTGTGTTACATTGACAGAGTTGGGTGAGTCTGCTCTTCCCTGGGTCTGTGATAATGACAGAGTGGGGTCATTCTGCTCTTCCCTGGGTGGGTTACATTGACAGAATGCGGTCAGTCAGCTCTTCCCTGGGTGAGTTACATGGAGGGAGAGGGGTCAGTCTGCTCTTCACTGGGTGGGTTACATTGACAGAGTGGGGTCAGTCCGCTCTTCCCTGGGTGTGTTACATTGACAGAGTGGGGTCAGTCTGCTCTTCCCTGGGTGTGTTACACTGACAGACTGGGGTCTGTCTGCTCTTCCCTGGGTGTGTTACATTGACAGAGTGGGGTCAGTCTGCTCTTCCCTGGGTGGGTTACATTGTCAGAATGGGGTCAGTCTGCTCTTCCCTGGGTGTGTCGCATTGACAGTGTAGGGTCAGTCTGCTCTTCCCTGGGTGTGTTACTTTGACAGAGGGGGGTCAGTCTGCTCTTCCCAGGGTCTGTGATATTGACAGAGTGGGGTCAGTCTGCTCTTCCCTGGGTGTGTTACATTGACAGAGTGGGGTCAGTCTGCTTTTCCCTGGGTGTGTTACATTGACAGAGTGGGGTCAGTCTATCTTCCCTGGGTGAGTTACATGGAGAGAGAGGGGTCAGTCTGCTCTCCCCTGGGTGTGTTACATTGACAGAGTGGGGTCAGTCAGCTCTTCCCTGGGTGTGTTACATTGAAAGAGTGGGGTCAGTCTGCTCTTCCCTGGGTGAGTTACACGGAGGGAGAGGGGTCAGTCTGGTCTTCCCTGGGTGTGTTACATTGACAGAGTGAGGTCAGTCTGCTCTTCCC
Organism: Chiloscyllium punctatum; assembly: GCF_047496795.1. Classification (NCBI taxonomy): domain Eukaryota; kingdom Metazoa; phylum Chordata; class Chondrichthyes; order Orectolobiformes; family Hemiscylliidae; genus Chiloscyllium; species Chiloscyllium punctatum. The sequence goes on from NC_092788.1 coordinate 4,306,515, forward strand.
AGGGTCTGTGATATTGACAGAGTGGGGTCAGTCTGCTCTTCCCTGGGTGTGTTACATTGACAGAGTGGGGACAGTCTGCTCTTCCCTGGGTGTGTTACATTGACAGAGTGAGGTCAGTCTGCTCTTCCCTGGGTGCGTGACATTGACAGAGTGGGGTCAGTCTGCTCTTCCCTGGGTGTGTTACATTGAAAGAATGGGGTTAGTCTGCTCTTCCCTGGGTATGTTACATTGACCGAGTGAGGTCAGTCTGCCCTTCTCTGGTTGTGTTACATTCACAGAGTGGGGTCTGTCTGCTCTTCCCTGGGTGCGTTATATTGACAGGGTGGGGTCAGTCTGCTCTTCCCCGGGTGTGTTACATTGATGGAGTGGGGTCAGTCTGCTCTTCCCTGGGTGTGTTACATTGAAAGAGTGGGGTCAGTCTGCTCTTCCCTGGGTAAGTTACACGGAGGGAGAGGGGGCAGTCTGCTCTTCCCTGGGTGTGTTACATTGACAGAGTGGGGTCAGTCTGCTCTTCCCTGGGTGTGTTACATTAACAGAGTGGGGACAGTCTGCTCTTCCCTGGGTGTGTTACATTGACAGAGTGAGGTCAGTCTGCTCTTCCCTGAGTGTGTTACTTTGACAGAGTGGGAAGAGTCTGCTCTTCCATGAGTGTGTTACTTTGATAGAGTGGGGTCCGTCTGTTCTTCCCTAGGTGAGTTACATTGAGAGAGCGGGGTCACTCTGGTCTCCCCTGGGTGTGTTACATTGACAGAGTTGGGTGAGTCTGCTCTTCCCTGGGTATGTGATAATGACAGAGTGGGGTCAGTCTGCTCTTCCCTGGGTGGGTTACATTGACTGAGTGCGGTCAGTCTGCTCTTCCCTGGTGGGTTACATTGAAAGAATGGGGTCAGTCTGCTTTTCCCTGGGTGAGTTACATGGAGGGAGAGGGGTCAGTCTGCTCTTCACTGGGTGGGTTACATTGACAGGGTGGGGTCAGTCTGCTCTCCCCTGGGTGTGATACATTGACAGAGTGGGGTCAGACTGCTATTCCCTGAGTATGTTACATTGACAGAGTGGGGTCAGTCTGCCCTTCCCTGGTTGTGTTACATTCACAGAGTGGGGTCAGTCTGCTCTTCCCTGGGTATGTTACATTGACAGAGTGGGGTCTGTCTGCTCTTCCCTGGGTGCGTTATATTGACAGGGTGGGGTCAGTCTGCTCTTCCCCGGGTGTGTTACATTGATGGAGTGGGGTCAGTCTGCTCTACCCTGGGTGTGTTACATTGAAAGAGTGAGGTCAGTCTGCTCTTCCCTGGGTGAGTTACACGGAGGGAGAGGGGTCAGTCTGCTCTTCCCTGGGTGTGTTACATTGACAGAGTGGGGTCAGTCTGCTCTTCCCTGGGTGTGTTACATTGACAGAGTGAGGTCAGTCTGCTCTTCCCTGAGTGTGTTACTTTGACAGAGTGGGAAGAGTCTGCTCTTCCCTGAGTGTGTTACTTTGACAGAGTGGGGTCAGTCTGTTCTTCCCTAGGTGAGTTACATTGAGAGAGAGGGGTTACTCTGGTCTCCCCTGGGTGTGTTACATTGACAGAGTTGGGTGAGTCTGCTCTTCCCTGGGTATGTTATAATGACAGAGTGGGGTCAGTCTGCTCTTCCCTGGGTGGGTTACATTGACTGAGTGCGGTCAGTCTGCTCTTCCCTGGGTGGGTTACATTGACAGAATGGGGTCAGTCTGCTTTTCACCGGGGTGAGTTACATGGAGGGAGAGGGGTCAGTCTGCTCTTCACTGGGTGGGTTACATTGACAGAGTGGGGTCAGTCCGCTCTTCCCTGGGTGTGTTACATTGACAGAGTGGGGTCAGACTGCTCTTCCCTGGGTGTGTTACACTGACAGAGTGGGGTCAGTCTGCTCTTCCCTGGGAGTGTTACATTGACAGAGTGGGGTCAGTCTGCTCTTCCCTGCGTGTGTTACATTGTCAGAGTGGGGTCAGTCTGCTCTTCCCTGGGTGTGTTACATTGACAGAGTGGGGTCAGTCTGCTCTTCCCAAGGTCTGTGATATTGACAGAGTGGGGTCAGTCTGCTCTTCCCTGGGTGTGTTACATTGACAGAGTGGGGTCAGTCTGCTTTTCCCTGGGTGTGTTACATTGACAGGGTGGGGTCAGTCTATCTTCCCTGGGTGAGTTACATGGAGAGAGAGGGGTCAGTCTGCTCTCCCCTAGGTGTGTTGCATTGACAGAGTGGGGTCAGTCTGCATTTCCCTGAGTGAGTTACATGGAGGGAGAGGTGTCAGTCTGCTCTTCACTGGGTGGGTTACATTGACAGAGTGGGGTCAGTCCGCTCTTCCCTGCGTGTGTTACATTGTCAGAGTGGGGTCAGTCTGCTCTTCCCTGGGTGTGTTACATTGACAGAGTGGGGTCAGTCTGCTCTTCCCAAGGTCTGTGATATTGACAGAGTGGGGTCAGTCTGCTCTTCCCTGGGTGTGTTACATTGACAGAGTGGGGTCAGTCTGCTCTTCCCTGCGTGTGTTACATTGTCAGAGTGGGGTCAGTCTGCTCTTCCCTGGGTGTGTTACATTGACAGAGTGGGGTCAGTCTGCTCTTCCCAAGGTCTGTGATATTGACAGAGTGGGGTCAGTCTGCTCTTCCCTGGGTGTGTTACATTGACAGAGTGGGGTCAGTCTGCTTTTCCCTGGGTGTGTTACATTGACAGGGTGGGGTCAGTCTATCTTCCCTGGGTGAGTTACATGGAGAGAGAGGGGTCAGTCTGCTCTCCCCTAGGTGTGTTGCATTGACAGAGTGGGGTCAGTCTGCATTTCCCTGAGTGAGTTACATGGAGGGAGAGGTGTCAGTCTGCTCTTCACTGGGTGGGTTACATTGACAGAGTGGGGTCAGTCCGCTCTTCCCTGCGTGTGTTACATTGACAGAGTGGGGTCAGTCTGCTCTTCCCTGGGTGTGTTACACTGACAGAGTGGGGTCAGTCTGCTCTTCCCTGGGTGTGTTACATTGACAGAGTGGGGTCAGTCTGCTCTTCCCTGGGTGGGTTACATTGTCAGAGTGGGGTCAGTCTGCTCTTCCCTGGGTGTGTTGCATTGACAGTGTAGGGTCAGTCTGCTCTTCCCTGGGTGTGTTACATTGACAGAGGGGGGTCAGTCTGCTCTTCCCAGGGTCTGTGATATTGACAGAGTGGGGTCAGTCTGCTCTTCCCTGGGTGTGTTACATTGTCAGAGTGGGGTCAGTCTGCTTTTCCCTGGGTGTGTTACATTGACAGAGTGGGGTCAGTCTATCTTCCCTGGGTGAGTTTCATGGAGAGAGAGGGGTCAGTCTGCTCTCCCCTGGGTGTGTTACATTGACAGAGTGGGGTCAGTCAGCTCTTCCCTGGGTGTGTTACATTGAAAGAGTGGGGTCAGTCTGCTCTTCCCTGGGTGAGTTACACGGAGGGAGAGGGGTCAGTCTGGTCTTCCCTGGGTGTGTTACATTGACAGAGTGAGGTCAGTCTGCACTTCCCTGGGTGTGTTACATTGACAGAGTGAGGTCAGTCTGCTCTTCCCTGAGTGTGTTACTTTGACAGAGTGGGAAGAGTCTGCTCTTCCCTGAGTGTGTTACTTTGACAGAGTGGTGTCAGTCTGCTCTTCCCATGGGTGCGTGACATTGACAGAGTGGGGTCAGTCTGCTCTTCCCTGGGTGTGTTACATTGACAGAGTGGGGTCAGTCTGCTCTTCCCTGGGTGTGTTACATTGACAGAGTGGGGTTGGTCTGCTCTTCCCTGGGTATGTTACATTGACCGAGTGAGGTCAATCTTCTGTTCCCTGGGTGAGTTACATTGACAGAGAGGGGTCAGTCTGCTCTTCCCTGACTGTGTTACATTGAAAGTGTGGGGTCAGACTGCTCTTCCCTGGGTGTGTTACATTGAAAGAGTGGGGTCAGTCTGCTCTTCCCGCGGTGTGTTACATTGACAGAGTGAGGTCAGTCTGCTCTTCCCTGGGTGAGTTACATTGACAGGGTGGGGTCAGTCTGCTCTCCCCTGGGTGTGATACATTGACAGAGTGGGGTCAGACTGCTATTCTCTGAGTATGTTACAGTGACAGAGTGGGTTCAGTCTGCCCTTCCCTGGTTGTGTTACATTGACAGAGTGGGGTCAGGCTGCTCTTCCCTGGGTGTGTTACATTGACAGAGTGGGGTCTGTCTGCTCTTCCCTGGGTGCATTACATTGACAGGGTGTGGTCAGTCTGCTCTTCCCCGGGTGTGTTACATTGATGGAGTGGGGTCAGTCTGCTCTTCCCTGGGTGTGTTACATTGAAAGAGTGGGGTCAGTCTGCTCTTCCCTGGGTGAGTTACACGGAGGGAGAGGGGTCAGTCTGGTCTTCCCTGGGTGTGTTGCATTGACAGAGTGGGGTCAGTCTGCACTTCCCTGGGTGTGTTACATTGACAGAGTGGGGACATTCTGCTCTTCCCTGGGTGTGTTACATTGACAGAGTGAGGTCAGTCTGCTCTTCCCTGGGTGCGTGACATTGACAGAGTGGGGTCAGTCTGCTCTTCCCTGGGTGTGTTACATTGAAAGAATGGGGTTAGTCTGCTCTTCCCTGGGTATGTTACATTGACCGAGTGAGGTCAATCTTCTGTTCCCTGGGTGAGTTACATTGACAGAGAGGGGTCAATCTGCTCTTCCCTGGCTGTGTTACAATGACAGAGTGGGGTCAGACTGCTCTTCCTTGGGCGTGTTACATTGACAGAGTGGGGTCAGTCTGCTCTTCCCGCGGTGTGTAATATTGACAGAGTGAGGTCAGTCTGCTCTTCCCTGGGTGTGTTACTTTGACAGAGTGGGGTCAGTCTGCTCTTCCCTGAGAGTCTCACATTGACAGAGTGCGGTCAGTCTGCTCTTCCCTGAGAGTGTCACATTGACAGAGTGGGGTCAGTCTGCTCTTCACTGAGAGTGTCACATTGACAGATTGGGGTCAGTCTGCTCTTCCCTGGGTGAGTTACATGGAGGGAGAGGGGTCAGTCTGCTCTTCACTGGGTGGGTTGCATTGACAGAGTGGGGTCAGTCCGCTCTTCCCTGGGTGTGTTACATTGACAGAGTGGGGTATGTCTGCTCTCCCCTGGGTGTCTGACATTGACAGAGTGGGGTCAGTCTGTTCTTCACTGGGTGTGTTACATTGACAGAATGGGTTCAGTCTGCTCTTCCCTGGGTCTGTTACATTGACAGAGTGGGGTCAGTCTGCTCTTCCCTGGGTCTGTTACATTGACAGAGTGGGGTAAATCTGCTCTTCCCTGGGTGTATTACATTGACAGAGAGGGGTCAGTCTGCTCTTCCCTGGGTGGTTTACATTGACCGAGTGCGGTCAGTCTGCTCTTCTCTGGATGTGTTACATTGAAAGTGTGGGGTCAGTCTGCTCTTCCCTGGGTGCGTGACATTGACAGAGTGGGGTCAGTCTGCTCTTCCCTAGGTGTGTTACATTGACAGAGTGGGGTCAGTGTGCTCTTCCCTGGGTGTGTTACATTGACAGAGTGGGGTTAGTCTGCTCTTCCCTGGGTATGTTACATTGACCGAGTGAGGTCAATCTTCTGTTCCCTGGGTGAGTTACATTGACAGAGAGGGGTCAGTCTGCTCTTCCCTGGCTGTGTTACAATGACAGAGTGGGGTCTGACTGCACTTCCTTGGGTGTGTTACATTGACAGAGTGGGGTCAGTCTGCTCTTCCCGCGGTGTGTTACATTGACAGAGTGAGGTCAGTCTGCTCTTCCCTGGGTGTGTTACATTGACAGAGTGAGGTCAGTCTGCTCTTCCCTGAGTGTGTTACTTTGACAGAGTGGGAAGAGTCTGCTCTTCCCTGAGTGTGTTACTTTGACAGAGTGGGGTCAGTCTGTTCTTCCCTAGGTGAGTTACATTGAGAGAGAGGGGTTACTCTGGTCTCCCCTGGGTGTGTTACATTGACAGAGTTGGGTGAGTCTGCTCTTCCCTGGGTATGTTATAATGACAGAGTGGGGTCAGTCTGCTCTTCCCTGGGTGGGTTACATTGACTGAGTGCGGTCAGTCTGCTCTTCCCTGGGTGGGTTACATTGACAGAATGGGGTCAGTCTGCTTTTCACCGGGGTGAGTTACATGGAGGGAGAGGGGTCAGTCTGCTCTTCACTGGGTGGGTTACATTGACAGAGTGGGGTCAGTCCGCTCTTCCCTGGGTGTGTTACATTGACAGAGTGGGGTCAGACTGCTCTTCCCTGGGTGTGTTACACTGACAGAGTGGGGTCAGTCTGCTCTTCCCTGGGAGTGTTACATTGACAGAGTGGGGTCAGTCTGCTCTTCCCTGCGTGTGTTACATTGTCAGAGTGGGGTCAGTCTGCTCTTCCCTGGGTGTGTTACATTGACAGAGTGGGGTCAGTCTGCTCTTCCCAAGGTCTGTGATATTGACAGAGTGGGGTCAGTCTGCTCTTCCCTGGGTGTGTTACATTGACAGAGTGGGGTCAGTCTGCTTTTCCCTGGGTGTGTTACATTGACAGGGTGGGGTCAGTCTATCTTCCCTGGGTGAGTTACATGGAGAGAGAGGGGTCAGTCTGCTCTCCCCTAGGTGTGTTGCATTGACAGAGTGGGGTCAGTCTGCATTTCCCTGAGTGAGTTACATGGAGGGAGAGGTGTCAGTCTGCTCTTCACTGGGTGGGTTACATTGACAGAGTGGGGTCAGTCCGCTCTTCCCTGCGTGTGTTACATTGTCAGAGTGGGGTCAGTCTGCTCTTCCCTGGGTGTGTTACATTGACAGAGTGGGGTCAGTCTGCTCTTCCCAAGGTCTGTGATATTGACAGAGTGGGGTCAGTCTGCTCTTCCCTGGGTGTGTTACATTGACAGAGTGGGGTCAGTCTGCTCTTCCCTGCGTGTGTTACATTGTCAGAGTGGGGTCAGTCTGCTCTTCCCTGGGTGTGTTACATTGACAGAGTGGGGTCAGTCTGCTCTTCCCAAGGTCTGTGATATTGACAGAGTGGGGTCAGTCTGCTCTTCCCTGGGTGTGTTACATTGACAGAGTGGGGTCAGTCTGCTTTTCCCTGGGTGTGTTACATTGACAGGGTGGGGTCAGTCTATCTTCCCTGGGTGAGTTACATGGAGAGAGAGGGGTCAGTCTGCTCTCCCCTAGGTGTGTTGCATTGACAGAGTGGGGTCAGTCTGCATTTCCCTGAGTGAGTTACATGGAGGGAGAGGTGTCAGTCTGCTCTTCACTGGGTGGGTTACATTGACAGAGTGGGGTCAGTCCGCTCTTCCCTGCGTGTGTTACATTGACAGAGTGGGGTCAGTCTGCTCTTCCCTGGGTGTGTTACACTGACAGAGTGGGGTCAGTCTGCTCTTCCCTGGGTGTGTTACATTGACAGAGTGGGGTCAGTCTGCTCTTCCCTGGGTGGGTTACATTGTCAGAGTGGGGTCAGTCTGCTCTTCCCTGGGTGTGTTGCATTGACAGTGTAGGGTCAGTCTGCTCTTCCCTGGGTGTGTTACATTGACAGAGGGGGGTCAGTCTGCTCTTCCCAGGGTCTGTGATATTGACAGAGTGGGGTCAGTCTGCTCTTCCCTGGGTGTGTTACATTGTCAGAGTGGGGTCAGTCTGCTTTTCCCTGGGTGTGTTACATTGACAGAGTGGGGTCAGTCTATCTTCCCTGGGTGAGTTTCATGGAGAGAGAGGGGTCAGTCTGCTCTCCCCTGGGTGTGTTACATTGACAGAGTGGGGTCAGTCAGCTCTTCCCTGGGTGTGTTACATTGAAAGAGTGGGGTCAGTCTGCTCTTCCCTGGGTGAGTTACACGGAGGGAGAGGGGTCAGTCTGGTCTTCCCTGGGTGTGTTACATTGACAGAGTGAGGTCAGACTGCTCTTCCCTGGGTGTGTTACACTGACAGAGTGGGGTCAGTCTGCTCTTCCCTGGGAGTGTTACATGGAGGGAGAGGTGTCAGTCTGCTCTTCACTGGGTGGGTTACATTGACAGAGTGGGGTCAGTCCGCTCTTCCCTGCGTGTGTTACATTGTCAGAGTGGGGTCAGTCTGCTCTTCCCTGGGTGTGTTACATTGACAGAGTGGGGTCAGTCTGCTCTTCCCAAGGTCTGTGATATTGACAGAGTGGGGTCAGTCTGCTCTTCCCTGGGTGTGTTACATTGACAGAGTGGGGTCAGTCTGCTCTTCCCTGCGTGTGTTACATTGTCAGAGTGGGGTCAGTCTGCTCTTCCCTGGGTGTGTTACATTGACAGAGTGGGGTCAGTCTGCTCTTCCCAAGGTCTGTGATATTGACAGAGTGGGGTCAGTCTGCTCTTCCCTGGGTGTGTTACATTGACAGAGTGGGGTCAGTCTGCTTTTCCCTGGGTGTGTTACATTGACAGGGTGGGGTCAGTCTATCTTCCCTGGGTGAGTTACATGGAGAGAGAGGGGTCAGTCTGCTCTCCCCTAGGTGTGTTGCATTGACAGAGTGGGGTCAGTCTGCATTTCCCTGAGTGAGTTACATGGAGGGAGAGGTGTCAGTCTGCTCTTCACTGGGTGGGTTACATTGACAGAGTGGGGTCAGTCCGCTCTTCCCTGCGTGTGTTACATTGACAGAGTGGGGTCAGTCTGCTCTTCCCTGGGTGTGTTACACTGACAGAGTGGGGTCAGTCTGCTCTTCCCTGGGTGTGTTACATTGACAGAGTGGGGTCAGTCTGCTCTTCCCTGGGTGGGTTACATTGTCAGAGTGGGGTCAGTCTGCTCTTCCCTGGGTGTGTTGCATTGACAGTGTAGGGTCAGCCTGCTCTTCCCTGGGTGTGTTACATTGACAGAGGGGGGTCAGTCTGCTCTTCCCAGGGTCTGTGATATTGACAGAGTGGGGTCAGTCTGCTCTTCCCTGGGTGTGTTACATTGTCAGAGTGGGGTCAGTCTGCTTTTCCCTGGGTGTGTTACATTGACAGAGTGGGGTCAGTCTATCTTCCCTGGGTGAGTTTCATGGAGAGAGAGGGGTCAGTCTGCTCTCCCCTGGGTGTGTTACATTGACAGAGTGGGGTCAGTCAGCTCTTCCCTGGGTGTGTTACATTGAAAGAGTGGGGTCAGTCTGCTCTTCCCTGGGTGAGTTACACGGAGGGAGAGGGGTCAGTCTGGTCTTCCCTGGGTGTGTTACATTGACAGAGTGAGGTCAGTCTGCACTTCCCTGGGTGTGTTACATTGACAGAGTGAGGTCAGTCTGCTCTTCCCTGAGTGTGTTACTTTGACAGAGTGGGAAGAGTCTGCTCTTCCCTGAGTGTGTTACTTTGACAGAGTGGTGTCAGTCTGCTCTTCCCATGGGTGCGTGACATTGACAGAGTGGGGTCAGTCTGCTCTTCCCTGGGTGTGTTACATTGACAGAGTGGGGTCAGTCTGCTCTTCCCTGGGTGTGTTACATTGACAGAGTGGGGTTGGTCTGCTCTTCCCTGGGTATGTTACATTGACCGAGTGAGGTCAATCTTCTGTTCCCTGGGTGAGTTACATTGACAGAGAGGGGTCAGTCTGCTCTTCCCTGACTGTGTTACATTGAAAGTGTGGGGTCAGACTGCTCTTCCCTGGGTGTGTTACATTGAAAGAGTGGGGTCAGTCTGCTCTTCCCGCGGTGTGTTACATTGACAGAGTGAGGTCAGTCTGCTCTTCCCTGGGTGAGTTACATTGACAGGGTGGGGTCAGTCTGCTCTCCCCTGGGTGTGATACATTGACAGAGTGGGGTCAGACTGCTATTCTCTGAGTATGTTACAGTGACAGAGTGGGTTCAGTCTGCCCTTCCCTGGTTGTGTTACATTGACAGAGTGGGGTCAGGCTGCTCTTCCCTGGGTGTGTTACATTGACAGAGTGGGGTCTGTCTGCTCTTCCCTGGGTGCATTACATTGACAGGGTGTGGTCAGTCTGCTCTTCCCCGGGTGTGTTACATTGATGGAGTGGGGTCAGTCTGCTCTTCCCTGGGTGTGTTACATTGAAAGAGTGGGGTCAGTCTGCTCTTCCCTGGGTGAGTTACACGGAGGGAGAGGGGTCAGTCTGGTCTTCCCTGGGTGTGTTGCATTGACAGAGTGGGGTCAGTCTGCACTTCCCTGGGTGTGTTACATTGACAGAGTGGGGACATTCTGCTCTTCCCTGGGTGTGTTACATTGACAGAGTGAGGTCAGTCTGCTCTTCCCTGGGTGCGTGACATTGACAGAGTGGGGTCAGTCTGCTCTTCCCTGGGTGTGTTACATTGAAAGAATGGGGTTAGTCTGCTCTTCCCTGGGTATGTTACATTGACCGAGTGAGGTCAATCTTCTGTTCCCTGGGTGAGTTACATTGACAGAGAGGGGTCAATCTGCTCTTCCCTGGCTGTGTTACAATGACAGAGTGGGGTCAGACTGCTCTTCCTTGGGCGTGTTACATTGACAGAGTGGGGTCAGTCTGCTCTTCCCGCGGTGTGTAATATTGACAGAGTGAGGTCAGTCTGCTCTTCCCTGGGTGTGTTACTTTGACAGAGTGGGGTCAGTCTGCTCTTCCCTGAGAGTCTCACATTGACAGAGTGCGGTCAGTCTGCTCTTCCCTGAGAGTGTCACATTGACAGAGTGGGGTCAGTCTGCTCTTCACTGAGAGTGTCACATTGACAGATTGGGGTCAGTCTGCTCTTCCCTGGGTGAGTTACATGGAGGGAGAGGGGTCAGTCTGCTCTTCACTGGGTGGGTTGCATTGACAGAGTGGGGTCAGTCCGCTCTTCCCTGGGTGTGTTACATTGACAGAGTGGGGTATGTCTGCTCTCCCCTGGGTGTCTGACATTGACAGAGTGGGGTCAGTCTGTTCTTCACTGGGTGTGTTACATTGACAGAATGGGTTCAGTCTGCTCTTCCCTGGGTCTGTTACATTGACAGAGTGGGGTCAGTCTGCTCTTCCCTGGGTCTGTTACATTGACAGAGTGGGGTAAATCTGCTCTTCCCTGGGTGTATTACATTGACAGAGAGGGGTCAGTCTGCTCTTCCCTGGGTGGTTTACATTGACCGAGTGCGGTCAGTCTGCTCTTCTCTGGATGTGTTACATTGAAAGTGTGGGGTCAGTCTGCTCTTCCCTGGGTGCGTGACATTGACAGAGTGGGGTCAGTCTGCTCTTCCCTAGGTGTGTTACATTGACAGAGTGGGGTCAGTGTGCTCTTCCCTGGGTGTGTTACATTGACAGAGTGGGGTTAGTCTGCTCTTCCCTGGGTATGTTACATTGACCGAGTGAGGTCAATCTTCTGTTCCCTGGGTGAGTTACATTGACAGAGAGGGGTCAGTCTGCTCTTCCCTGGCTGTGTTACAATGACAGAGTGGGGTCTGACTGCACTTCCTTGGGTGTGTTACATTGACAGAGTGGGGTCAGTCTGCTCTTCCCGCGGTGTGTTACATTGACAGAGTGAGGTCAGTCTGCTCTTCCCTGGGTGAATTACATTGACAGGGTGGGGTCAGTCTGCTCTCCCCTGGGTGTGATACATTGACAGAGTGGGGTCAGACTGCTATTCCCTGAGTATGTTACATTGACAGAGTGGGGTCAGTCTGCCCTTCCCTGGTTGTGTTACATTCACAGAGTGGGGTCTGTCTGCTCTTCCCTGGGTGCGTTATATTGACAGGGTGGGGTCAGTCTGCTCTTCCCCGGGTGTGTTACATTAACAGAGTGGGGACAGTCTGCTCTTCCCTGGGTGTGTTACATTGACAGAGTGAGGTCAGTCTGCTCTTCCCTGAGTGTGTTACTTTGACAGAGTGGGAAGAGTCTGCTCTTCCCTGAGTGTGTTACTTTGACAGAGTGGGGTCAGTCTGTTCTTCCCTAGGTGAGTTACATTGAGAGAGAGGGGTCACTCTGGTCTCCCCTGGGTGTGTTACATTGACAGAGTTGGGTGAGTCTGCTCTTCCCTGGGTATGTGATAATGACAGAGTGGGGTCAGTCCGCTCTTCCCTGGGTGTGTTACATTGACAGAGTGGGGTCAGTCTGCTCTTCCCTGGGTGTGTTACACTGACAGAGTGGGGTCAGTCTGCTCTTCCCTGGGTGTGTTACATTGACAGAGTGGGGTCAGTCTGCTCTTCCCTGGGTGTGTTACATTGTCAGAGTGGGGTCAGTCTGCTCTTCCCTGGGTGTGTTGCATTGACAGTGTAGGGTCAGTCTGCTCGTCCCTGGGTGTGTTACATTGACAGAGGGGGGTCAGTCTGCTCTTCCCAAGGTCTGTGATATTGTCAGAGTGGGGTCAGTCTGCTCTTCCCTGGGTGTGTTACATTGACAGAGTGGGGTCAGTCTGCTTTTCCCTGGGTGTGTTACATTGACTGCGTGGGGTCAGTCTATCTTCCCTGGGTGAGTTACATGGAGAGAGAGGGGTCAGTCTGCTCTCCCCTGGGTGTGTTGCATTGACAGAGTGGGGTCAGTCTGCTCTTCCCTGGGTGTGTTACATTGAAAGAGTGGGGTCAGTCTGCTCTTCCCTGGGTGTGTTACATTGACAGAGTGGGGTCAGTCTACTCTTCCCTGGGTCTGTTACATTGACAGAGTGGGGTAAATCTGCTCTTCCCTGGGTGTGTTACATTGACCGAGGGCGGTCAGTCTGCTCTTCCCTGGATGTGTTACATTGACAGGGTGGGGTCAGTCTGCTCTTCAGTGGGTGTGTTACATTGACAAAGTGCGATCAATCTGCTCTTCCCTGGGTGTGTTACATTGACAGAGTGCGGTCAGTCTGCTCTTCCCTGGGTGCGTGACATTGACAGAGTGGGGTCAGTCTGCTCTTCCCTGGGTGTGTTACATTGACAGAGTGGGGTTAGTCTGCTCTTCCCTGGGTATGTTACATTGACCGAGTGAGGTCAATCTTCTGTTCCCTGGGTGAGTTACATTGACAGAGAGGGGTCAGTCTGTTCTTCCCTGGCTGTGTTACAATGACAGAGTGGGGTCAGACTGCTCTTCCCTGGGTGTGTTACATTGAAAGAGTGGGGTCAGTCTGCTCTTCTCTGGGTGTGTTACACGGAGGGAGAGGGGTCAGTCTGCTCCTCCCTGGGTGTGTTACATTGACAGAGTGGGGTCAGTCTGCTCTTCCCTGGGTGTGTTACATTGACAGAGTGGGGACAATCTGCTCTTCCCTGGGTGTGTTACATTGACAGAGTGAGGTCAGTCTGCTCTTCCCTGAGTGTGTTACTTTGACAGAGTGGGAAGAGTCTGCTCTTCCCTGAGTGTGTTACTTTGACAGAGTGGGGTCAGTCTGCTCTTCCCTAGGTGAGTTACATTGAGATAGAGGGGACACTCTGGTCTCCCCTGGGTGTGTTACATTGACAGAGTTGGGTGAGTCTGCTCTTCCCTGGGTCTGTGATAATGACAGAGTGGGGTCATTCTGCTCTTCCCTGGGTGGGTTACATTGACAGAATGCGGTCAGTCAGCTCTTCCCTGGGTGAGTTACATGGAGGGAGAGGGGTCAGTCTGCTCTTCACTGGGTGGGTTACATTGACAGAGTGGGGTCAGTCCGCTCTTCCCTGGGTGTGTTACATTGACAGAGTGGGGTCAGTCTGCTCTTCCCTGGGTGTGTTACACTGACAGACTGGGGTCTGTCTGCTCTTCCCTGGGTGTGTTACATTGACAGAGTGGGGTCAGTCTGCTCTTCCCTGGGTGGGTTACATTGTCAGAATGGGGTCAGTCTGCTCTTCCCTGGGTGTGTCGCATTGACAGTGTAGGGTCAGTCTGCTCTTCCCTGGGTGTGTTACTTTGACAGAGGGGGGTCAGTCTGCTCTTCCCAGGGTCTGTGATATTGACAGAGTGGGGTCAGTCTGCTCTTCCCTGGGTGTGTTACATTGACAGAGTGGGGTCAGTCTGCTTTTCCCTGGGTGTGTTACATTGACAGAGTGGGGTCAGTCTATCTTCCCTGGGTGAGTTACATGGAGAGAGAGGGGTCAGTCTGCTCTCCCCTGGGTGTGTTACATTGACAGAGTGGGGTCAGTCAGCTCTTCCCTGGGTGTGTTACATTGAAAGAGTGGGGTCAGTCTGCTCTTCCCTGGGTGAGTTACACGGAGGGAGAGGGGTCAGTCTGGTCTTCCCTGGGTGTGTTACATTGACAGAGTGAGGTCAGTCTGCTCTTCCCAGGGTCTGTGATATTGACAGAGTGGGGTCAGTCTGCTCTTCCCTGGGTGTGTTACATTGACAGAGTGGGGACAGTCTGCTCTTCCCTGGGTGTGTTACATTGACAGAGTGAGGTCAGTCTGCTCTTCCCTGGGTGCGTGACATTGACAGAGTGGGGTCAGTCTGCTCTTCCCTGGGTGTGTTACATTGAAAGAATGGGGTTAGTCTGCTCTTCCCTGGGTATGTTACATTGACCGAGTGAGGTCAGTCTGCCCTTCTCTGGTTGTGTTACATTCACAGAGTGGGGTCTGTCTGCTCTTCCCTGGGTGCGTTATATTGACAGGGTGGGGTCAGTCTGCTCTTCCCCGGGTGTGTTACATTGATGGAGTGGGGTCAGTCTGCTCTTCCCTGGGTGTGTTACATTGAAAGAGTGGGGTCAGTCTGCTCTTCCCTGGGTAAGTTACACGGAGGGAGAGGGGGCAGTCTGCTCTTCCCTGGGTGTGTTACATTGACAGAGTGGGGTCAGTCTGCTCTTCCCTGGGTGTGTTACATTAACAGAGTGGGGACAGTCTGCTCTTCCCTGGGTGTGTTACATTGACAGAGTGAGGTCAGTCTGCTCTTCCCTGAGTGTGTTACTTTGACAGAGTGGGAAGAGTCTGCTCTTCCATGAGTGTGTTACTTTGATAGAGTGGGGTCCGTCTGTTCTTCCCTAGGTGAGTTACATTGAGAGAGCGGGGTCACTCTGGTCTCCCCTGGGTGTGTTACATTGACAGAGTTGGGTGAGTCTGCTCTTCCCTGGGTATGTGATAATGACAGAGTGGGGTCAGTCTGCTCTTCCCTGGGTGGGTTACATTGACTGAGTGCGGTCAGTCTGCTCTTCCCTGGTGGGTTACATTGAAAGAATGGGGTCAGTCTGCTTTTCCCTGGGTGAGTTACATGGAGGGAGAGGGGTCAGTCTGCTCTTCACTGGGTGGGTTACATTGACAGGGTGGGGTCAGTCTGCTCTCCCCTGGGTGTGATACATTGACAGAGTGGGGTCAGACTGCTATTCCCTGAGTATGTTACATTGACAGAGTGGGGTCAGTCTGCCCTTCCCTGGTTGTGTTACATTCACAGAGTGGGGTCAGTCTGCTCTTCCCTGGGTATGTTACATTGACAGAGTGGGGTCTGTCTGCTCTTCCCTGGGTGCGTTATATTGACAGGGTGGGGTCAGTCTGCTCTTCCCCGGGTGTGTTACATTGATGGAGTGGGGTCAGTCTGCTCTACCCTGGGTGTGTTACATTGAAAGAGTGAGGTCAGTCTGCTCTTCCCTGGGTGAGTTACACGGAGGGAGAGGGGTCAGTCTGCTCTTCCCTGGGTGTGTTACATTGACAGAGTGGGGTCAGTCTGCTCTTCCCTGGGTGTGTTACATTGACAGAGTGAGGTCAGTCTGCTCTTCCCTGAGTGTGTTACTTTGACAGAGTGGGAAGAGTCTGCTCTTCCCTGAGTGTGTTACTTTGACAGAGTGGGGTCAGTCTGTTCTTCCCTAGGTGAGTTACATTGAGAGAGAGGGGTTACTCTGGTCTCCCCTGGGTGTGTTACATTGACAGAGTTGGGTGAGTCTGCTCTTCCCTGGGTATGTTATAATGACAGAGTGGGGTCAGTCTGCTCTTCCCTGGGTGGGTTACATTGACTGAGTGCGGTCAGTCTGCTCTTCCCTGGGTGGGTTACATTGACAGAATGGGGTCAGTCTGCTTTTCACCGGGGTGAGTTACATGGAGGGAGAGGGGTCAGTCTGCTCTTCACTGGGTGGGTTACATTGACAGAGTGGGGTCAGTCCGCTCTTCCCTGGGTGTGTTACATTGACAGAGTGGGGTCAGACTGCTCTTCCCTGGGTGTGTTACACTGACAGAGTGGGGTCAGTCTGCTCTTCCCTGGGAGTGTTACATTGACAGAGTGGGGTCAGTCTGCTCTTCCCTGCGTGTGTTACATTGTCAGAGTGGGGTCAGTCTGCTCTTCCCTGGGTGTGTTACATTGACAGAGTGGGGTCAGTCTGCTCTTCCCAAGGTCTGTGATATTGACAGAGTGGGGTCAGTCTGCTCTTCCCTGGGTGTGTTACATTGACAGAGTGGGGTCAGTCTGCTTTTCCCTGGGTGTGTTACATTGACAGGGTGGGGTCAGTCTATCTTCCCTGGGTGAGTTACATGGAGAGAGAGGGGTCAGTCTGCTCTCCCCTAGGTGTGTTGCATTGACAGAGTGGGGTCAGTCTGCATTTCCCTGAGTGAGTTACATGGAGGGAGAGGTGTCAGTCTGCTCTTCACTGGGTGGGTTACATTGACAGAGTGGGGTCAGTCCGCTCTTCCCTGCGTGTGTTACATTGTCAGAGTGGGGTCAGTCTGCTCTTCCCTGGGTGTGTTACATTGACAGAGTGGGGTCAGTCTGCTCTTCCCAAGGTCTGTGATATTGACAGAGTGGGGTCAGTCTGCTCTTCCCTGGGTGTGTTACATTGACAGAGTGGGGTCAGTCTGCTCTTCCCTGCGTGTGTTACATTGTCAGAGTGGGGTCAGTCTGCTCTTCCCTGGGTGTGTTACATTGACAGAGTGGGGTCAGTCTGCTCTTCCCAAGGTCTGTGATATTGACAGAGTGGGGTCAGTCTGCTCTTCCCTGGGTGTGTTACATTGACAGAGTGGGGTCAGTCTGCTTTTCCCTGGGTGTGTTACATTGACAGGGTGGGGTCAGTCTATCTTCCCTGGGTGAGTTACATGGAGAGAGAGGGGTCAGTCTGCTCTCCCCTAGGTGTGTTGCATTGACAGAGTGGGGTCAGTCTGCATTTCCCTGAGTGAGTTACATGGAGGGAGAGGTGTCAGTCTGCTCTTCACTGGGTGGGTTACATTGACAGAGTGGGGTCAGTCCGCTCTTCCCTGCGTGTGTTACATTGACAGAGTGGGGTCAGTCTGCTCTTCCCTGGGTGTGTTACACTGACAGAGTGGGGTCAGTCTGCTCTTCCCTGGGTGTGTTACATTGACAGAGTGGGGTCAGTCTGCTCTTCCCTGGGTGGGTTACATTGTCAGAGTGGGGTCAGTCTGCTCTTCCCTGGGTGTGTTGCATTGACAGTGTAGGGTCAGTCTGCTCTTCCCTGGGTGTGTTACATTGACAGAGGGGGGTCAGTCTGCTCTTCCCAGGGTCTGTGATATTGACAGAGTGGGGTCAGTCTGCTCTTCCCTGGGTGTGTTACATTGTCAGAGTGGGGTCAGTCTGCTTTTCCCTGGGTGTGTTACATTGACAGAGTGGGGTCAGTCTATCTTCCCTGGGTGAGTTTCATGGAGAGAGAGGGGTCAGTCTGCTCTCCCCTGGGTGTGTTACATTGACAGAGTGGGGTCAGTCAGCTCTTCCCTGGGTGTGTTACATTGAAAGAGTGGGGTCAGTCTGCTCTTCCCTGGGTGAGTTACACGGAGGGAGAGGGGTCAGTCTGGTCTTCCCTGGGTGTGTTACATTGACAGAGTGAGGTCAGTCTGCACTTCCCTGGGTGTGTTACATTGACAGAGTGAGGTCAGTCTGCTCTTCCCTGAGTGTGTTACTTTGACAGAGTGGGAAGAGTCTGCTCTTCCCTGAGTGTGTTACTTTGACAGAGTGGTGTCAGTCTGCTCTTCCCATGGGTGCGTGACATTGACAGAGTGGGGTCAGTCTGCTCTTCCCTGGGTGTGTTACATTGACAGAGTGGGGTCAGTCTGCTCTTCCCTGGGTGTGTTACATTGACAGAGTGGGGTTGGTCTGCTCTTCCCTGGGTATGTTACATTGACCGAGTGAGGTCAATCTTCTGTTCCCTGGGTGAGTTACATTGACAGAGAGGGGTCAGTCTGCTCTTCCCTGACTGTGTTACATTGAAAGTGTGGGGTCAGACTGCTCTTCCCTGGGTGTGTTACATTGAAAGAGTGGGGTCAGTCTGCTCTTCCCGCGGTGTGTTACATTGACAGAGTGAGGTCAGTCTGCTCTTCCCTGGGTGAGTTACATTGACAGGGTGGGGTCAGTCTGCTCTCCCCTGGGTGTGATACATTGACAGAGTGGGGTCAGACTGCTATTCTCTGAGTATGTTACAGTGACAGAGTGGGTTCAGTCTGCCCTTCCCTGGTTGTGTTACATTGACAGAGTGGGGTCAGGCTGCTCTTCCCTGGGTGTGTTACATTGACAGAGTGGGGTCTGTCTGCTCTTCCCTGGGTGCATTACATTGACAGGGTGTGGTCAGTCTGCTCTTCCCCGGGTGTGTTACATTGATGGAGTGGGGTCAGTCTGCTCTTCCCTGGGTGTGTTACATTGAAAGAGTGGGGTCAGTCTGCTCTTCCCTGGGTGAGTTACACGGAGGGAGAGGGGTCAGTCTGGTCTTCCCTGGGTGTGTTGCATTGACAGAGTGGGGTCAGTCTGCACTTCCCTGGGTGTGTTACATTGACAGAGTGGGGACATTCTGCTCTTCCCTGGGTGTGTTACATTGACAGAGTGAGGTCAGTCTGCTCTTCCCTGGGTGCGTGACATTGACAGAGTGGGGTCAGTCTGCTCTTCCCTGGGTGTGTTACATTGAAAGAATGGGGTTAGTCTGCTCTTCCCTGGGTATGTTACATTGACCGAGTGAGGTCAATCTTCTGTTCCCTGGGTGAGTTACATTGACAGAGAGGGGTCAATCTGCTCTTCCCTGGCTGTGTTACAATGACAGAGTGGGGTCAGACTGCTCTTCCTTGGGCGTGTTACATTGACAGAGTGGGGTCAGTCTGCTCTTCCCGCGGTGTGTAATATTGACAGAGTTAGGTCAGTCTGCTCTTCCCTGGGTGTGTTACTTTGACAGAGTGGGGTCAGTCTGCTCTTCCCTGAGAGTCTCACATTGACAGAGTGCGGTCAGTCTGCTCTTCCCTGAGAGTGTCACATTGACAGAGTGGGGTCAGTCTGCTCTTCACTGAGAGTGTCACATTGACAGATTGGGGTCAGTCTGCTCTTCCCTGGGTGAGTTACATGGAGGGAGAGGGGTCAGTCTGCTCTTCACTGGGTGGGTTGCATTGACAGAGTGGGGTCAGTCCGCTCTTCCCTGGGTGTGTTACATTGACAGAGTGGGGTATGTCTGCTCTCCCCTGGGTGTCTGACATTGACAGAGTGGGGTCAGTCTGTTCTTCACTGGGTGTGTTACATTGACAGAATGGGTTCAGTCTGCTCTTCCCTGGGTCTGTTACATTGACAGAGTGGGGTCAGTCTGCTCTTCCCTGGGTCTGTTACATTGACAGAGTGGGGTAAATCTGCTCTTCCCTGGGTGTATTACATTGACAGAGAGGGGTCAGTCTGCTCTTCCCTGGGTGGTTTACATTGACCGAGTGCGGTCAGTCTGCTCTTCTCTGGATGTGTTACATTGAAAGTGTGGGGTCAGTCTGCTCTTCCCTGGGTGCGTGACATTGACAGAGTGGGGTCAGTCTGCTCTTCCCTAGGTGTGTTACATTGACAGAGTGGGGTCAGTGTGCTCTTCCCTGGGTGTGTTACATTGACAGAGTGGGGTTAGTCTGCTCTTCCCTGGGTATGTTACATTGACCGAGTGAGGTCAATCTTCTGTTCCCTGGGTGAGTTACATTGACAGAGAGGGGTCAGTCTGCTCTTCCCTGGCTGTGTTACAATGACAGAGTGGGGTCTGACTGCACTTCCTTGGGTGTGTTACATTGACAGAGTGGGGTCAGTCTGCTCTTCCCGCGGTGTGTTACATTGACAGAGTGAGGTCAGTCTGCTCTTCCCTGGGTGAATTACATTGACAGGGTGGGGTCAGTCTGCTCTCCCATGGGTGTGATACATTGACAGAGTGGGGTCAGACTGCTATTCCCTGAGTATGTTACATTGACAGAGTGGGGTCAGTCTGCCCTTCCCTGGTTGTGTTACATTCACAGAGTGGGGTCTGTCTGCTCTTCCCTGGGTGCGTTATATTGACAGGGTGGGGTCAGTCTGCTCTTCCCCGGGTGTGTTACATTAACAGAGTGGGGACAGTCTGCTCTTCCCTGGGTGTGTTACATTGACAGAGTGAGGTCAGTCTGCTCTTCCCTGAGTGTGTTACTTTGACAGAGTGGGAAGAGTCTGCTCTTCCCTGAGTGTGTTACTTTGACAGAGTGGGGTCAGTCTGTTCTTCCCTAGGTGAGTTACATTGAGAGAGAGGGGTCACTCTGGTCTCCCCTGGGTGTGTTACATTGACAGAGTTGGGTGAGTCTGCTCTTCCCTGGGTATGTGATAATGACAGAGTGGGGTCAGTCCGCTCTTCCCTGGGTGTGTTACATTGACAGAGTGGGGTCAGTCTGCTCTTCCCTGGGTGTGTTACACTGACAGAGTGGGGTCAGTCTGCTCTTCCCTGGGTGTGTTACATTGACAGAGTGGGGTCAGTCTGCTCTTCCCTGGGTGTGTTACATTGTCAGAGTGGGGTCAGTCTGCTCTTCCCTGGGTGTGTTGCATTGACAGTGTAGGGTCAGTCTGCTCGTCCCTGGGTGTGTTACATTGACAGAGGGGGGTCAGTCTGCTCTTCCCAAGGTCTGTGATATTGTCAGAGTGGGGTCAGTCTGCTCTTCCCTGGGTGTGTTACATTGACAGAGTGGGGTCAGTCTGCTTTTCCCTGGGTGTGTTACATTGACTGCGTGGGGTCAGTCTATCTTCCCTGGGTGAGTTACATGGAGAGAGAGGGGTCAGTCTGCTCTCCCCTGGGTGTGTTGCATTGACAGAGTGGGGTCAGTCTGCTCTTCCCTGGGTGTGTTACATTGAAAGAGTGGGGTCAGTCTGCTCTTCCCTGGGTGTGTTACATTGACAGAGTGGGGTCAGTCTACTCTTCCCTGGGTCTGTTACATTGACAGAGTGGGGTAAATCTGCTCTTCCCTGGGTGTGTTACATTGACCGAGGGCGGTCAGTCTGCTCTTCCCTGGATGTGTTACATTGACAGGGTGGGGTCAGTCTGCTCTTCAGTGGGTGTGTTACATTGACAAAGTGCGATCAATCTGCTCTTCCCTGGGTGTGTTACATTGACAGAGTGCGGTCAGTCTGCTCTTCCCTGGGTGCGTGACATTGACAGAGTGGGGTCAGTCTGCTCTTCCCTGGGTGTGTTACATTGACAGAGTGGGGTCAGTCTGCTCTTCCCTGGGTGTGTTACATTGACAGAGTGGGGTTAGTCTGCTCTTCCCTGGGTATGTTACATTGACCGAGTGAGGTCAATCTTCTGTTCCCTGGGTGAGTTACATTGACAGAGAGGGGTAGGTCTGTTCTTCCCTGGCTGTGTTACAATGACAGAGTGGGGTCAGACTGCTCTTCCCTGGGTGTGTTACATTGAAAGAGTGGGGTCAGTCTGCTCTTCTCTGGGTGAGTTACACGGAGGGAGAGGGGTCAGTCTGCTCTTCCCTGGGTGTGTTACATTGACAGAGTGGGGTCAGTCTGCTCTTCCCTGGGTGTGTTACATTGACAGAGTGGGGACAATCTGCTCTTCCCTGGGTGTGTTACATTGACAGAGTGAGGTCAGTCTGCTCTTCCCTGAGTGTGTTACTTTGACAGAGTGGGAAGAGTCTGCTCTTCCCTGAGTGTGTTACTTTGACAGAGTGGGGTCAGTCTGCTCTTCCCTAGGTGAGTTACATTGAGATAGATGGGTCACTCTGGTCTCCCCTGGGTGTGTTACATTGACAGAGTTGGGTGAGTCTGCTCTTCCCTGGGTCTGTGATAATGACAGAGTGGGGTCAGTCTGCTCTTCCATGGGTGGGTTACATTGACAGAATGCGGTCAGTCAGCTCTTCCCTGGGTGAGTTACATGGAGGGAGAGGGGTCAGTCTGCTCTTCACTGGGTGGGTTACATTGACAGAGTGGGGTCAGTCTGCTCTTCCCTGGGTGTGTTACATTGACAGATTGGGGTCAGTCTGCTCTTCCCTGCGTGTGTTACATTGACAGAGTGGGGTCAGTCTGCTCTTCCCTGGGTGTGTTACACTGACAGAGTGGGGTCAGTCTGCTCTTCCCTGGGTGTGTTACATTGACAGAGTGGGGTCAGTCTGCTCTTCCCTGGGTGGGTTACATTGTCAGAGTGGGGTCAGTCTGCTCTTCCCTGGGTGTGTTGCATTGACAGTGCAGGGTCAGTCTGCTCTCCCCTGGGTGTGTTGCATTGACAGAGTGGGGTCAGTCTGCTCTTCCCTGGGTGTGTTACATTGAAAGAGTGGGGTCAGTCTGCTATTGCCTGGGTGAGTTACACGGAGGGAGAGTGGTCAGTCTGGTCTTCCCTGGGTGTGTTAAATTGACAGAGTGGGGTCAGTCCGCTCTTCCCTGGGTGTGTTACATTGACAGTGTGGGGTCAGTCAGCTCTTCTCTGGGTGTGTTACACTGACAGAGTGAGGTCAGTCTGCTCTTCCCTGGGTGTGTTACATTGACAGAGTGGGGTCAGTCCGCTCTTCTCTGGGTGTGTTACACTGACAGAGTGGTGTCAGTCTGCTCTTCCCTGGGTGTGTTACATTGACAGAGTGGGGTCAGTCTGTTCTTCCCTGGGTGGGTTACGTTTACAGAACGGGGTCTGTCTGCTCTTCCTTGGGTGTGTTACATTGGCAGAGTGGGGTCAGTCTGCTCTTCCCTGGGTGTGTTACATTGACAGAGTGGGGTCAATCTGCTCTTCCCTGGGTGTGTTACATTGACAGAGTTGGGTAAGTCTGCTCTCCCCTGGGTGTCTAACATTGACAGAGTGGGGTCAGTCTGTTCTTCGCTGGGTGTGTTACATTGACAGAATGGGGTCAGTCTGCTCTTCCCTGGGTGTGTTACATTGACAGAGTGGGGTCAGTCTACTCTTCCCTGGGTCTGTTACACTGACAGAGTGGGGTAAATCTGCTCTTCCCTGGGTGTGTTACATTGACCGAGGGCGGTCAGTCTGCTCTTCCCTGGATGTGTTACATTGACAGGGTGGGGTCAGTCTGCTCTTCAGTGGGTGTGTTACATTGACAAAGTGGGATCAATCTGCTCTTCCCTGGGTGTGTTACATTGACAGAGTGCGGTCAGTCTGCTCTTCCCTGGGTGCGTGACATTGACAGAGTGGGGTCAGTCTGCTCTTCCCTGGGTGTGTTACATTGACAGAGTGGGGTCAGTCTGCTCTTCCCAGGGTGTGTTACATTGACAGAGTGGGGTTAGTCTGCTCTTCCCTGGGTATGTTACATTGACCGAGTGAGGTCAATCTTCTGTTCCCTGGGTGAGTTACATTGACAGAGAGGGGTAGGTCTGTTCTTCCCTGGCTGTGTTACAATGACAGAGTGGGGTCAGACTGCTCTTCCCTGGGTGTGTTACATTGAAAGAGTGGGGTCAGTCTGCTCTTCTCTGGGTGAGTTACACGGAGGGAGAGGGGTCAGTCTGCTCTTCCCTGGGTGTGTTACATTGACAGAGTGGGGTCAGTCTGCTCTTCCCTGGGTGTGTTACATTGACAGAGTGGGGACAATCTGCTCTTCCCTGGGTGTGTTACATTGACAGAGTGAGGTCAGTCTGCTCTTCCATGAGTGTGTTACTTTGACAGAGTGGGAAGAGTCTGCTCTTCCCTGAGTGTGTTACTTTGACAGAGTGGGGTCAGTCTGCTCTTCCCTAGGTGAGTTACATTGAGATAGAGGGGTCACTCTGGTCTCCCCTGGGTGTGTTACATTGACAGAGTTGGGTGAGTCTGCTCTTCCCTGGGTCTGTGATAATGACAGAGTGGGGTCAGTCTGCTCTTCCATGGGTGGGTTACATTGACAGAATGCCGTCAGTCAGCTCTTCCCTGGGTGAGTTACATGGAGGGAGAGGGGTCAGTCTGCTCTTCACTGGGTGGGTTACATTGACAGAGTGGGGTCAGTCCGCTCTTCCCTGCGTGTGTTACATTGACAGAGTGGGGTCAGTCTGCTCTTCCCTGGGTGTGTTACACTGACAGAGTGGGGTCAGTCTGCTCTTCCCTGGGTGTGTTACATTGACAGAGTGGGGTCAGTCTGCTCTTCCCTGGGTGGGTTACATTGTCAGAGTGGGGTCAGTCTGCTCTTCCCTGGGTGTGTTGCATTGACAGTGTAGGGTCAGTCTGCTCTTCCCTGGGTGTGTTACATTGACAGAGGGGGGTCAGTCTGCTCTTCCCAGGGTCTGTGATATTGACAGAGTGGGGTCAGTCTGCTCTTCCCTGGGTGTGTTACATTGTCAGAGTGGGGTCAGTCTGCTTTTCCCTGGGTGTGTTACATTGACAGAGTGGGGTCAGTCTATCTTCCCTGGGTGAGTTACATGGAGAGAGAGGGGTCAGTCTGCTCTCCCCTGGGTGTGTTACATTGACAGAGTGGGGTCAGTCAGCTCTTCCCTGGGTGTGTTACATTGAAAGAGTGGGGTCAGTCTGCTCTTCCCTGGGTGAGTTACACGGAGGGAGAGGGGTCAGTCTGGTCTTCCCTGGGTGTGTTACATTGACAGAGTGAGGTCAGTCTGCACTTCCCTGGTGTGTTACATTGACAGAGTGAGGTCAGTCTGCTCTTCCCTGAGTGTGTTACTTTGACAGAGTGGGAAGAGTCTGCTCTTCCCTGAGTGTGTTACTTTGACAGAGTGGTGTCAGTCTGCTCTTCCCTGGGTGCGTGACATTGACAGAGTGGGGTCAGTCTGCTCTTCCCTGGGTGTGTTACATTGACAGAGTGGGGTCAGTCTGCTCTTCCCTGGGTGTGTTACATTGACAGAGTGGGGTTAGTCTGCTCTTCCCTGGGTATGTTACATTGACCGAGTGAGGTCAATCTTCTGTTCCCTGGGTGAGTTACATAGACAGAGAGGGGTCAGTCTGCTCTTCCCTGACTGTGTTACATTGAAAGTGTGGGGTCAGACTGCTCTTCCCTGGGTGTGTTACATTGAAAGAGTGGGGTCAGTCTGCTCTTCCCGCGGTGTGTTACATTGACAGAGTGAGGTCAGTCTGCTCTTCCCTGGGTGAGTTACATTGACAGGGTGGGGTCAGTCTGCTCTCCCCTGGGTGTGATACATTGACAGAGTGGGGTCAGACTGCTATTCCCTGAGTATGTTACAGTGACAGAGTGGGTTCAGTCTGCCCTTCCCTGGTTGTGTTACATTGACAGAGTGGGGTCAGGCTGCTCTTCCCTGGGTGTGTTACATTGACAGAGTGGGGTCTGTCTGCTCTTCCCTGGGTGCATTACATTGACAGGGTGTGGTCAGTCTGCTCTTCCCCGGGTGTGTTACATTGATGGAGTGGGGTCAGTCTGCTCTTCCCTGGGTGTGTTACATTGAAAGAGTGGGGTCAGTCTGCTCTTCCCTGGGTGAGTTACACGGAGGGAGAGGGGTCAGTCTGGTCTTCCCTGGGTGTGTTGCATTGACAGAGTGGGGTCAGTCTGCACTTCCCTGGGTGTGTTACATTGACAGAGTGGGGACATTCTGCTCTTCCCTGGGTGTGTTACATTGACAGAGTGAGGTCAGTCTGCTCTTCCCTGGGTGCGTGACATTGACAGAGTGGGGTCAGTCTGCTCTTCCCTGGGTGTGTTACATTGAAAGAATGGGGTTAGTCTGCTCTTCCCTGGGTATGTTACATTGACCGAGTGAGGTCAATCTTCTGTTCCCTGGGTGAGTTACATTGACAGAGAGGGGTCAATCTGCTCTTCCCTGGCTGTGTTACAATGACAGAGTGGGGTCAGACTGCTCTTCCTTGGGCGTGTTACATTGACAGAGTGGGGTCAGTCTGCTCTTCCCGCGGTGTGTAATATTGACAGAGTGAGGTCAGTCTGCTCTTCCCTGGGTGTGTTACTTTGACAGAGTGGGGTCAGTCTGCTCTTCCCTGAGAGTCTCACATTGACAGAGTGCGGTCAGTCTGTTCTTCCCTGAGAGTGTCACATTGACAGAGTGGGGTCAGTCTGCTCTTCACTGAGAGTGTCACATTGACAGATTGGGGTCAGTCTGCTCTTCCCTGGGTGAGTTACATGGAGGGAGAGGGGTCAGTCTGCTCTTCACTGGGTGGGTTGCATTAACAGAGTGGGGTCAGTCCGCTCTTCCCTGGGTGTATTACATTGACAGAGTGGGGTAAGTCTGCTCTCCCCTGGGTGTCTGACATTGACAGAGTGGGGTCAGTCTGTTCTTCACTGGGTGTGTTACATTGACAGAATGGGTTCAGTCTTCTCTTCCCTGGGTCTGTTACATTGACAGAGTGGGGTCAGTCTGCTCTTCCCTGGGTCTGTTACATTGACAGAGTGGGGTAAATCTGCTCTTCCCTGGGTGTATTACATTGACAGAGAGGGGTCAGTCTGCTCTTCCCTGGGTGGTTTACATTGACCGAGTGCGGTCAGTCTGCTCTTCTCTGGATGTGTTACATTGAAAGTGTGGGGTCAGTCTGCTCTTCCCTGGGTGCGTGACATTGACAGAGTGGGGTCAGTCTGCTCTTCCCTAGGTGTGTTACATTGACAGAGTGGGGTCAGTGTGCTCTTCCCTGGGTGTGTTACATTGACAGAGTGGGGTTAGTCTGCTCTTCCCTGGGTATGTTACATTGACCGAGTGAGGTCAATCTTCTGTTCCCTGGGTGAGTTACATTGACAGAGAGGGGTCAGTCTGCTCTTCCCTGGCTGTGTTACAATGACAGAGTGGGGTCAGACTGCTCTTCCTTGGGTGTGTTACATTGACAGAGTGGGGTCAGTCTGCTCTTCCCGCGGTGTGTTACATTGACAGAGTGAGGTCAGTCTGCTCTTCCCTGGGTGAATTACATTGACAGGGTGGGGTCAGTCTGCTCTCCCCTGGGTGTGATACATTGACAGAGTGGGGTCAGACTGCTATTCCCTGGGTGCGTTATATTGACAGGGTGGGGTCAGTCTGCACTTCCCCGGGTGTGTTACATTAACAGAGTGGGGACAGTCTGCTCTTCCCTGGGTGTGTTACATTGACAGAGTGAGGTCAGTCTGCTCTTCCCTGAGTGTGTTACTTTGACAGAGTGGGAAGAGTCTGCTCTTCCCTGAGTGTGTTACTTTGACAGAGTGGGGTCAGTCTGTTCTTCCCTAGGTGAGTTACATTGAGAGAGAGGGGTCACTCTGGTCTCCCCTGGGTGTGTTACATTGACAGAGTTGGGTGAGTCTGCTCTTCCCTGGGTATGTGATAATGACAGAGTGGGGTCAGTCTGCTCTTCCCTGGGTGGGTTACATTGACAGAGTGGGGTCAGTCCGCTCTTCCCTGGGTGTGTTACATTGACAGAGTGGGGTCAGTCTGCTCTTCCCTGGGTGTGTTACACTGACAGAGTGGGGTCAGTCTGCTCTTCCCTGGGTGTGTTACATTGACAGAGTGGGGTCAGTCTGCTCTTCCCTGGGTGTGTTACATTGTCAGAGTGGGGTCAGTCTGCTCTTCCCTGGGTGTGTTGCATTGACAGTGTAGGGTCAGTCTGCTCGTCCCTGGGTGTGTTACATTGACAGAGGGGGGTCAGTCTGCTCTTCCCAAGGTCTGTGATATTGTCAGAGTGGGGTCAGTCTGCTCTTCCCTGGGTGTGTTACATTGACAGAGTGGGGTCAGTCTGCTTTTCCCTGGGTGTGTTACATTGACTGCGTGGGGTCAGTCTATCTTCCCTGGGTGAGTTACATGGAGAGAGAGGGGTCAGTCTGCTCTCCCCTGGGTGTGTTGCATTGACAGAGTGGGGTCAGTCTGCTCTTCCCTGGGTGTGTTACATTGAAAGAGTGGGGTCAGTCTGCTTTTCCCTGGGTGAGTTACATGGAGGGAGAGGGGTCAGTCTGCTCTTCACTGGGTGGGTTACATTGACAGAGTGGGGTCAGTCCGCTCTTCCCTGGGTGTGTTACATTGACAGAGTGGGGTCAGTCTGCTCTTCCCTGGGTGTGTTACACTGACAGATTGGGGTCAGTCTGCTCTTCCCTGGGTGTGTTACATTGACAGAGTGTGGTCACTCTGCTCTTCCCTGGGTGTGTTACATTGTCAGAGTGGGGTCAGTCTGCTCTTCCCTGGGTGTGTTGCATTGAAAGTGTAGGGTCAGTCTGCTCTTCCCTGGGTGTGTTACATTGACAGAGGGGGGTCAGTCTGCTCTTCCCAAGGTCTGTGATATTGACAGAGTGGGGTCAGTCTGCTCTTCCCTGGGTGTGTTTCATTGACAGAGTGGGGTCAGTCTGCTCTTCTCTGGGTGTGTTACATTGACAGAGTGAGGTCAGTCTGCTCTTCCCTGGGTGCGTGACATTGACAGAGTGGGGTCAGTCTGCTCTTCCCTGGGTTTGTTACATTGAAAGAATGGGGTTAGTCTGCTTTTCCCTGGGTTTGTTACATTGACCGAGTGAGGTCAATCTTCTGTTCCCTGGGTGAGTTACATTGACAGAGAGGGGTCAATCTGCTGTTCCCTGGCTGTGTTACAATGACAGAGTGGGGTCAGACTGCGCTTCCTTGGGTGTGTTACATTGACAGAGTGGGGTCAGTCTGCTCTTCCCGCGGTGTGTAACATTGACAGAGTGAGGTCAGTCTGCTCTTCCCTGGGTGAGTTACATTGACAGGGTTGGTTCAGTCTGCTCTCCCCTGGGTGTGATACATTGACAGAGTGGGGTCAGTTTGCTCTTCCCTGGGTGGGTTACATTGACAGAGTGGGGTCAGTCTTGTCTTCCCTGGGTGTGTTACATTGATAGAGTGCGGTCAGTCTGCTCTTCCCTGAGAGTCTCACATTGACAGAGTGCGGTCAGTCTGCTCTTCCCTGAGAGTGTCACATTGACAGAGTGGGGTCAGTCTGCTCTTCACTGAGAGTGTCACATTGACAGATTGGGGTCAGTCTGCTCTTCCCTGGGTGTGTTACATTGACAGAGTGCTGTCAGTCTGCTCTTCCCTGGGTGAGTTACATGGAGGGAGAGGGGTCAGTCTGCTCTTCACTGGGTGGGTTACATTGACAGAGTGGGGTCAGTCCGCTCTTCCCTGGGTCTGTTACATTGACAGAGTGGGGTAAGTCTGCTCTCCCCTGGGTGTCTGACATTGACAGAGTGGGGTCAGTCTGTTCTTCCCTGGGTGTGTTACATTGACAGAATGGGGTCAGTCTGCTCTTCCCTGGGTGTGTTACATTGACAGAGTGGGGTCAGTCTGCTCTTCCCTGGGTCTGTTACATTGACAGAGTGGGGTAAATCTGCTCTTCCCTGGGTGTGTTACATTGACAGAGAGGGGTCAGTCTGCTCTTCCCTGGGTGTTTTACATAGACCGAGTGCGGTCAGTCTGCTCTTCTCTGGATGTGTTACATTGAAAGTGTGGGGTCAGTCTGCTCTTCCCTGGGTGAGTTACATTGACAGGGTGGGGTCAGTCTGCTCTCCCCTGGGTGTGATACATTGACAGAGTGGGGTCAGACTGCTATTCCCTGAGTATGTTACATTGACAGAGTGGGGTCAGTCTGCCCTTCCCTGGTTGTGTTACATTCACAGAGCGGGGTCTGTCTGCTCTTCCCGGGGTGCGTTATATTGACAGGGTGGGGTCAGTCTGCTCTTCACCGGGTGTGTTACATTGAAAGAGTGGGGTCAGTCTGCTCTTCCCTGGGTGAGTTACACGGAGGGAGAGGGGTCAGTCTGCTCTTCCCTGGGTGTGTTACATTGACAGAGTGGGGTCAGTCTGCTCTTCCCTGGGTGTGTTACATTGACAGAGTGAGGTCAGTCTGCTCTTCCCTGAGTGTGTTACATTGACAGAGTGAGGTCAGTCTGCTCTTCCCTGAGTGTGTTGCATTGACAGAGTGGGGTCAGTCTGATCTTACCTGGGTATGTTGCATTGACAGAGTGGGATCAGTCTGCTCTTCCCTGGGTGGGTTACATTGACAGAGTGGGGTCAGTCTGTTCTTCCCTGGGTGTGTTACTTTGACAGAGTGGGGTCAGTCTGCTCTTCCCTGAGAGTCTCACATTGACAGAGTGCGGTCAATCTGCTCTTCGCCGAGAGTGTCACATTGACAGAGTTGGGTCAGTCTGCTCTTCACTGAGAGTGTCACATTGACAGATTGGGGTCAGTCTGCTCTTCCCTGGGTGTGTGACATTGACAGAGTGCGGTCAGTCTGCTCTTCCCTGGGTGAGTTACATGGAGGGAGAGGGGTCAGTCTGCTCTTCACTGGGTGGGTTACATTGACAGAGTGGGGTCACTCCGCTCTTTCCGGGATGTGTTACATTGACAGAGTGGGGTCAGTCTGCTCTTCCCTGGGTGTGTTACATTGACAGAGTGGGGTCAGTCTGCACTTCCCTGGGTGTGTTACATTGTCAGAGTGGGGTCAGTCTGCTCTTCCCTGGGTGTGTTGCATTGACAGAGTGGGGTCAGTCTGCTCTTCCCTGGGTGTGTTACATTGACAGAGGGGGGTCAGTCTGCTCTTCCCAAGGTCTGTGATATTGACAGAGTGGGGTCAGTCTGCTC
The DNA here is from genome assembly GCF_047496795.1 of Chiloscyllium punctatum. NCBI lineage: Eukaryota > Metazoa > Chordata > Chondrichthyes > Orectolobiformes > Hemiscylliidae > Chiloscyllium > Chiloscyllium punctatum. The sequence continues at coordinate 4,336,812 of NC_092788.1, forward strand.
TTGCCTGGGTGTGTTACATTGACAGAATTGGGTCAGTCTGCTCTTCCCTGGGTGGGTTACATTGACAGAGTGGGGTCAGTCTGCTCTTCCCTGGGTCTGTTACATTGACAGAGTGGGGTAAATCTGCTCTTCCCTGGGTGTGTTACATTGACCGAGGGCGGTCAGTCTGCTCTTCCTTGGATGTGTTACATTGACAGGGTGGGGTCAGTCTGCTCTTCAGTGGGTGTGTTACATTGACACAGTGGGATCAATCTGCTCTTCCCTGGGTGTGTTACATTGACAGAGTGCGGTCAGTCTGCTCTTCCCTGGGTGCGTGACATTGACAGAGTGGGGTCAGTCTGCTCTTCCCTGGGTGTGTTACATTGAGAGAGTGGGGTCAGTCTGCTCTTCCCTGGGTGTGTTACATTGACAGAGTGGGGTTAGTCTGCTCTTCCCTGGGTATGTTACATTGACCGAGTGAGGTCAATCTTCTGTTCCCTGGGTGAGTTACATTGACAGAGATGGGTCAGTCTGTTGTTCCCAGGCTGTGTTACAATGACAGAGTGGGGTCAGACTGGTCTTCCCTGGGTGTGTTACATTGAAAGAGTGGGGTCAGTCTGCTCTTCTCTGGGTGAGTTACACGGAGGGAGAGGGGTCAGTCTGGTCTTCCCTGGGTGTGTTACATTGACAGAGTGGGGTCAGTCTGCTCTCCCCTGGGTGTGTTACATTGACAGAGTGGGGACAATCTGCTCTTCCCTGGGTGTGTTACATTGACAGAGTGAGGTCAGTCTGCTCTTCCCTGGGTGTGTTACTTTGACAGAGTGGGAAGAGTCTGCTCTTCCCTGAGTGTGTTACTTTGACAGAGTGGGGTCAGTCTGCTCTTCCCTAGGTGAGTTACATTGAGATAGAGGGGTCACTCTGGTCTCCCCTGGGTGTGTTACATTGACAGAGTTGGGTGATTCTGCTCTTCCCTGGGTCTGTGATAATGACAGAGTGGGGTCAGTCTGCTCTTCACTGGGTGGGTTACATTGACAGAATGGGGTCAGTCTGCTCTTCCCTGGGTGAGTTACATGGAGGGAGAGGGGTCAGTCTGCTCTTCACTGGGTGGGTTACATTGACAGAGTGGGGTCAGTCCGCTCTTCCCTGGGTGTGTTACATTGACAGAGTGGGGTCAGTCTGCTCTTCCCTGGGTGTGTTACATTGACAGACTGGGGTCAGTCTGCTCTTCCCTGGGTGTGTTACATTGACAGAGTGGGGTCAGTCTGCTCTTCCCTGGGTGGGTTACATTGTCAGAGTGGGGTCAGTCTGCTCCTACCTGGGTGGTTTGCATTGACAGTGTAGGGTCAGTCTGCTCTTCCCTGGGTGTATTACATTGACAGAGGGTGGTCAGTCTGCTCTTCCCAGTGTCTGTGATATTGACAGAGTGGGGTCAGTCTGCTCTTCCCTGGGTGTGTTACATTGTCAGAGTGGGGTCAGTCTGCTTTTCCCTGGGTGTGTTACATTGACAGAGTGGGGTCAGTCTATCTTCCCTGGGTGAGTTACATGGAGAGAGAGGGGTCAGTCTGCTCTCCCCTGGGTGTGTTACATTGACAGAGTGGGGTCAGTCAGCTCTTCCCTGGGTGTGTTACATTGAAAGAGTGGGGTCAGTCTGCTCTTCCCTGGGTGAGTTACACGGAGGGAGAGGGGTCAGTCTGGTCTTCCCTGGGTGTGTTACATTGACAGAGTGAGGTCAGTCTGCACTTCCCTGGGTGTGTTACATTGACAGAGTGAGGTCAGTCTGCTCTTCCCTGAGTGTGTTACTTTGACAGAGTGGGAAGAGTCTGCCCTTCCCTGAGTGTGTTACTTTGACAGAGTGGTGTCAGTCTGCTCTTCCCTGGGTGTGTGACATTGACAGAGTGGGGTCAGTCTGCTGTTCCCTGGGTGTGTTACATTGACAGAGTGGGGTCAGTCTGCTCTTCCCTGGGTGTGTTACATTGACAGAGTGGGGTTAGTCTGCTCTTCCCTGGGTATGTTACATTGACCGTGTGAGGTCAATCTTCTGTTCCCTGGGTGAGTTACATTGACAGAGAGGGGTCAGTCTGCTCTTCCCTGGCTGTGTTACATTGAAAGTGTGGGGTCAGACTGCTCTTCCCTGGGTGTGTTACATTGAAAGAGTGGGGTCAGTCTGCTCTTCCCGCGGTGTGTTACATTGACAGAGTGATGTCAGTCTGCTCTTCCCTGGGTGAGTTACATTGACAGGGTGGGGTCAGTCTGCTCTCCCCTGGGTGTGATACATTGACAGAGTGGGGTCAGACTGCTATTCCCTGAGTATGTTACATTGACAGAGTGGGTTCAGTCTGCCCTTCCCTGGTTGTGTTACATTGACAGAGTGGGGTCAGTCTGCTCTTCCCTGGGTGTGTTACATTGACAGAGTGGGGTCTGTCTGCTCTTCCCTGGGTGCATTACATTGACAGGGTGTGGTCAGTCTGCTCTTCCCTGGGTGTGTTACATTGATGGAGTGGGGTCAGTCTGCTCTTCCCTGGGTGTGTTACATTTAAAGAGTGGGGTCAGTCTGCTCTTCCCTGGGTGAGTTACATGGAGGGAGTGGGGTAAATCTGCTCTTCCCTGGGTGTGTTACATTGACAGAGAGGGGTCAGTCTGCTCTTCCCTGGGTGGTTTACATTGACCGAGTGCGGTCAGTCTGCTCTTCTCTGGATGTGTTACATTGAAAGTGTGGGGTCAGTCTGCTGTTCCCTGGGTGTGTTACATTGACAGAGAGAACTCAGTCTGCTCTTCCCTGGGTGTGTTGCAATGGCAGAGTGTGGTCAGTCTGCTCTTCCCTGTGTATGTTATATTGACATAGTGGGGTCAGTCTGCTCTTCCCTGGGTGCGTGACATTGACAGAATGCGGTCAGTCTGCTCTTCCCTGGGGGCGTGACATTGACAGAGTGGGGTCAGTCTGCTCTTCCCTGGGTGTGTTACATTGACAGAGTGGGGTCAGTCTGCACTTCCCCGAGTGTGTTACTTTGACAGAGTGGGGACAGTCTGCTGTTCCCTGGGTATGTTACATTGACAGAGTGAGGTCAATCTGCTCTTCCCTGAGTGTGTTACTTTGACAGAGTGGGGACAGTCTGCTCTTCCCTGAGTGTGTTACTTTGACAGAGTGGGGTCAGTCTGCTCTTCCCTAGGTGAGTTACATTGAGACAGAGGTGTCAGTCTGGTCTCCCCTGGGTGTGTTACATTGACAGAGTGAGGTCAGTCTGCTCTTCCCTGGGTGTGTTACGATGATAGAGTGGGGTCAGTCTGCTCTTCCCTGGGTGTGTTGCATTGACAGAGTGGGGTCAGTCTGATCTTCCCAGAATGTGTTGCATTGCCAGAGTTGGGTCAGTCTGATCTTCCCTGGGTGTGTAACGTTGACAGAAAGGGGTCAGTCTGCTCTTCCCTGGGTGTTTTACATTGACAGAGTGGGATGAGTCTGCTCTTCCCTGGGTGGGTTACATTGACAGAGTGGGGTCAGTCCGCTCTTCCCTGGGTGTGTTACATTGACAGAGTGGGGTCAGTCTGCTCTTCCCTGGGTGTGTTACACTGACAGAGTGGGGTCAGTCTGCTCTTCCCTGGGTGTGTTACATTGACAGAGTGGGGTCAGTCTGCTCTTCCCTGGGTGTGTTACATTGTCAGAGTGGGGTCAGTCTGCTCTTCCCTGGGTGTGTTGCATTGACAGTGTAGGGTCAGTCTGCTCGTCCCTGGGTGTGTTACATTGACAGAGGGGGGTCAGTCTGCTCTTCCCAAGGTCTGTGATATTGTCAGAGTGGGGTCAGTCTGCTCTTCCCTGGGTGTGTTACATTGACAGAGTGGGGTCAGTCTGCTTTTCCCTGGGTGTGTTACATTGACTGCGTGGGGTCAGTCTATCTTCCCTGGGTGAGTTACATGGAGAGAGAGGGGTCAGTCTGCTCTCCCCTGGGTGTGTTGCATTGACAGAGTGGGGTCAGTCTGCTCTTCCCTGGGTGTGTTACATTGAAAGAGTGGGGTCAGTCTGCTTTTCCCTGGGTGAGTTACATGGAGGGAGAGGGGTCAGTCTGCTCTTCACTGGGTGGGTTACATTGACAGAGTGGGGTCAGTCCGCTCTTCCCTGGGTGTGTTACATTGACAGAGTGGGGTCAGTCTGCTCTTCCCTGGGTGTGTTACACTGACAGATTGGGGTCAGTCTGCTCTTCCCTGGGTGTGTTACATTGACAGAGTGTGGTCACTCTGCTCTTCCCTGGGTGTGTTACATTGTCAGAGTGGGGTCAGTCTGCTCTTCCCTGGGTGTGTTGCATTGAAAGTGTAGGGTCAGTCTGCTCTTCCCTGGGTGTGTTACATTGACAGAGGGGGGTCAGTCTGCTCTTCCCAAGGTCTGTGATATTGACAGAGTGGGGTCAGTCTGCTCTTCCCTGGGTGTGTTTCATTGACAGAGTGGGGTCAGTCTGCTCTTCTCTGGGTGTGTTACATTGACAGAGTGAGGTCAGTCTGCTCTTCCCTGGGTGCGTGACATTGACAGAGTGGGGTCAGTCTGCTCTTCCCTGGGTTTGTTACATTGAAAGAATGGGGTTAGTCTGCTTTTCCCTGGGTTTGTTACATTGACCGAGTGAGGTCAATCTTCTGTTCCCTGGGTGAGTTACATTGACAGAGAGGGGTCAATCTGCTGTTCCCTGGCTGAGTTACAATGACAGAGTGGGGTCAGACTGCGCTTCCTTGGGTGTGTTACATTGACAGAGTGGGGTCAGTCTGCTCTTCCCGCGGTGTGTAACATTGACAGAGTGAGGTCAGTCTGCTCTTCCCTGGGTGAGTTACATTGACAGGGTTGGTTCAGTCTGCTCTCCCCTGGGTGTGATACATTGACAGAGTGGGGTCAGTTTGCTCTTCCCTGGGTGGGTTACATTGACAGAGTGGGGTCAGTCTTGTCTTCCCTGGGTGTGTTACATTGATAGAGTGCGGTCAGTCTGCTCTTCCCTGAGAGTCACACATTGACAGAGTGCGGTCAGTCTGCTCTTCCCCTGAGAGTGTCACATTGACAGAGTGGGGTCAGTCTGCTCTTCACTGAGAGTGTCACATTGACAGATTGGGGTCAGTCTGCTCTTCCCTGGGTGTGTTACATTGACAGAGTGCGGTCAGTCTGCTCTTCCCTGGGTGAGTTACATGGAGGGAGAGGGGTCAGTCTGCTCTTCACTGGGTGGGTTACATTGACAGAGTGGGGTCAGTCCGCTCTTCCCTGGGTCTGTTACATTGACAGAGTGGGGTAAGTCTGCTCTCCCCTGGGTGTCTGACATTGACAGAGTGGGGTCAGTCTGTTCTTCCCTGGGTGTGTTACATTGACAGAATGGGGTCAGTCTGCTCTTCCCTGGGTGTGTTACATTGACAGAGTGGGGTCAGTCTGCTCTTCCCTGGGTCTGTTACATTGACAGAGTGGGGTAAATCTGCTCTTCCCTGGGTGTGTTACATTGACAGAGAGGGGTCAGTCTGCTCTTCCCTGGGTGTTTTACATTGACCGAGTGCGGTCAGTCTGCTCTTCTCTGGATGTGTTACATTGAAAGTGTGGGGTCAGTCTGCTCTTCCCTGGGTGCGTGACATTGACAGAGTGGGGTCAGTCTGCTCTTCCCTGGGTGTGTTACATTGACAGAGTGGGGTCAGTCTGCTCTTCCCTGGGTGTGTTACATTGACAGAGTGGGGTCAGACTGCTCTTCCTTGGGTGTGTTACATTGACAGAGTGGGGTCAGTCTGCTCTTCCCGCGGTGTGTTACATTGACAGAGTGAGGTCAGTCTGCTCTTCCCTGGGTGAGTTACATTGACAGGGTGGGGTCAGTCTGCTCTCCCCTGGGTGTGATACATTGACAGAGTGGGGTCAGACTGCTATTCCCTGAGTATGTTACATTGACAGAGTGGGGTCAGTCTGCCCTTCCCTGGTTGTGTTACATTCACAGAGCGGGGTCTGTCTGCTCTTCCCGGGGTGCGTTATATTGACAGGGTGGGGTCAGTCTGCTCTTCACCGGGTGTGTTACATTGAAAGAGTGGGGTCAGTCTGCTCTTCCCTGGGTGAGTTACACGGAGGGAGAGGGGTCAGTCTGCTCTTCCCTGGGTGTGTTACATTGACAGAGTGGGGTCAGTCTGCTCTTCCCTGGGTGTGTTACATTGACAGAGTGAGGTCAGTCTGCTCTTCCCTGAGTGTGTTACATTGACAGAGTGAGGTCAGTCTGCTCTTCCCTGAGTGTGTTGCATTGACAGAGTGGGGTCAGTCTGATCTTACCTGGGTATGTTGCATTGACAGAGTGGGATCAGTCTGCTCTTCCCTGGGTGGGTTACATTGACAGAGTGGGGTCAGTCTGTTCTTCCCTGGGTGTGTTACTTTGACAGAGTGGGGTCAGTCTGCTCTTCCCTGAGAGTCTCACATTGACAGAGTGCGGTCAATCTGCTCTTCGCCGAGAGTGTCACATTGACAGAGTTGGGTCAGTCTGCTCTTCACTGAGAGTGTCACATTGACAGATTGGGGTCAGTCTGCTCTTCCCTGGGTGTGTGACATTGACAGAGTGCGGTCAGTCTGCTCTTCCCTGGGTGAGTTACATGGAGGGAGAGGGGTCAGTCTGCTCTTCACTGGGTGGGTTACATTGACAGAGTGGGGTCACTCCGCTCTTTCCGGGATGTGTTACATTGACAGAGTGGGGTCAGTCTGCTCTTCCCTGGGTGTGTTACATTGACAGAGTGGGGTCAGTCTGCACTTCCCTGGGTGTGTTACATTGTCAGAGTGGGGTCAGTCTGCTCTTCCCTGGGTGTGTTGCATTGACAGAGTGGGGTCAGTCTGCTCTTCCCTGGGTGTGTTACATTGACAGAGGGGGGTCAGTCTGCTCTTCCCAAGGTCTGTGATATTGACAGAGTGGGGTCAGTCTGCTCTTGCCTGGGTGTGTTACATTGACAGAATTGGGTCAGTCTGCTCTTCCCTGGGTGGGTTACATTGACAGAGTGGGGTCAGTCTGCTCTTCCCTGGGTCTGTTACATTGACAGAGTGGGGTAAATCTGCTCTTCCCTGGGTGTGTTACATTGACCGAGGGCGGTCAGTCTGCTCTTCCTTGGATGTGTTACATTGACAGGGTGGGGTCAGTCTGCTCTTCAGTGGGTGTGTTACATTGACACAGTGGGATCAATCTGCTCTTCCCTGGGTGTGTTACATTGACAGAGTGCGGTCAGTCTGCTCTTCCCTGGGTGCGTGACATTGACAGAGTGGGGTCAGTCTGCTCTTCCCTGGGTGTGTTACATTGAGAGAGTGGGGTCAGTCTGCTCTTCCCTGGGTGTGTTACATTGACAGAGTGGGGTTAGTCTGCTCTTCCCTGGGTATGTTACATTGACCGAGTGAGGTCAATCTTCTGTTCCCTGGGTGAGTTACATTGACAGAGATGGGTCAGTCTGTTGTTCCCAGGCTGTGTTACAATGACAGAGTGGGGTCAGACTGGTCTTCCCTGGGTGTGTTACATTGAAAGAGTGGGGTCAGTCTGCTCTTCTCTGGGTGAGTTACACGGAGGGAGAGGGGTCAGTCTGGTCTTCCCTGGGTGTGTTACATTGACAGAGTGGGGTCAGTCTGCTCTCCCCTGGGTGTGTTACATTGACAGAGTGGGGACAATCTGCTCTTCCCTGGGTGTGTTACATTGACAGAGTGAGGTCAGTCTGCTCTTCCCTGGGTGTGTTACTTTGACAGAGTGGGAAGAGTCTGCTCTTCCCTGAGTGTGTTACTTTGACAGAGTGGGGTCAGTCTGCTCTTCCCTAGGTGAGTTACATTGAGATAGAGGGGTCACTCTGGTCTCCCCTGGGTGTGTTACATTGACAGAGTTGGGTGATTCTGCTCTTCCCTGGGTCTGTGATAATGACAGAGTGGGGTCAGTCTGCTCTTCACTGGGTGGGTTACATTGACAGAATGGGGTCAGTCTGCTCTTCCCTGGGTGAGTTACATGGAGGGAGAGGGGTCAGTCTGCTCTTCACTGGGTGGGTTACATTGACAGAGTGGGGTCAGTCCGCTCTTCCCTGGGTGTGTTACATTGACAGAGTGGGGTCAGTCTGCTCTTCCCTGGGTGTGTTACATTGACAGACTGGGGTCAGTCTGCTCTTCCCTGGGTGTGTTACATTGACAGAGTGGGGTCAGTCTGCTCTTCCCTGGGTGGGTTACATTGTCAGAGTGGGGTCAGTCTGCTCCTACCTGGGTGGTTTGCATTGACAGTGTAGGGTCAGTCTGCTCTTCCCTGGGTGTATTACATTGACAGAGGGTGGTCAGTCTGCTCTTCCCAGTGTCTGTGATATTGACAGAGTGGGGTCAGTCTGCTCTTCCCTGGGTGTGTTACATTGTCAGAGTGGGGTCAGTCTGCTTTTCCCTGGGTGTGTTACATTGACAGAGTGGGGTCAGTCTATCTTCCCTGGGTGAGTTACATGGAGAGAGAGGGGTCAGTCTGCTCTCCCCTGGGTGTGTTACATTGACAGAGTGGGGTCAGTCAGCTCTTCCCTGGGTGTGTTACATTGAAAGAGTGGGGTCAGTCTGCTCTTCCCTGGGTGAGTTACACGGAGGGAGAGGGGTCAGTCTGGTCTTCCCTGGGTGTGTTACATTGACAGAGTGAGGTCAGTCTGCACTTCCCTGGGTGTGTTACATTGACAGAGTGAGGTCAGTCTGCTCTTCCCTGAGTGTGTTACTTTGACAGAGTGGGAAGAGTCTGCTCTTCCCTGAGTGTGTTACTTTGACAGAGTGGTGTCAGTCTGCTCTTCCCTGGGTGTGTGACATTGACAGAGTGGGGTCAGTCTGCTGTTCCCTGGGTGTGTTACATTGACAGAGTGGGGTCAGTCTGCTCTTCCCTGGGTGTGTTACATTGACAGAGTGGGGTTAGTCTGCTCTTCCCTGGGTATGTTACATTGACCGTGTGAGGTCAATCTTCTGTTCCCTGGGTGAGTTACATTGACAGAGAGGGGTCAGTCTGCTCTTCCCTGGCTGTGTTACATTGAAAGTGTGGGGTCAGACTGCTCTTCCCTGGGTGTGTTACATTGAAAGAGTGGGGTCAGTCTGCTCTTCCCGCGGTGTGTTACATTGACAGAGTGATGTCAGTCTGCTCTTCCCTGGGTGAGTTACATTGACAGGGTGGGGTCAGTCTGCTCTCCCCTGGGTGTGATACATTGACAGAGTGGGGTCAGACTGCTATTCCCTGAGTATGTTACATTGACAGAGTGGGTTCAGTCTGCCCTTCCCTGGTTGTGTTACATTGACAGAGTGGGGTCAGTCTGCTCTTCCCTGGGTGTGTTACATTGACAGAGTGGGGTCTGTCTGCTCTTCCCTGGGTGCATTACATTGACAGGGTGTGGTCAGTCTGCTCTTCCCTGGGTGTGTTACATTGATGGAGTGGGGTCAGTCTGCTCTTCCCTGGGTGTGTTACATTTAAAGAGTGGGGTCAGTCTGCTCTTCCCTGGGTGAGTTACACGGAGGGAGTGGGGTAAATCTGCTCTTCCCTGGGTGTGTTACATTGACAGAGAGGGGTCAGTCTGCTCTTCCCTGGGTGGTTTACATTGACCGAGTGCGGTCAGTCTGCTCTTCTCTGGATGTGTTACATTGAAAGTGTGGGGTCAGTCTGCTGTTCCCTGGGTGTGTTACATTGACAGAGAGAACTCAGTCTGCTCTTCCCTGGGTGTGTTGCAATGGCAGAGTGTGGTCAGTCTGCTCTTCCCTGTGTATGTTATATTGACATAGTGGGGTCAGTCTGCTCTTCCCTGGGTGCGTGACATTGACAGAATGCGGTCAGTCTGCTCTTCCCTGGGGGCGTGACATTGACAGAGTGGGGTCAGTCTGCTCTTCCCTGGGTGTGTTACATTGACAGAGTGGGGTCAGTCTGCACTTCCCCGAGTGTGTTACTTTGACAGAGTGGGGACAGTCTGCTGTTCCCTGGGTATGTTACATTGACAGAGTGAGGTCAGTCTGCTCTTCCCTGAGTGTGTTACTTTGACAGAGTGGGGACAGTCTGCTCTTCCCTGAGTGTGTTACTTTGACAGAGTGGGGTCAGTCTGCTCTTCCCTAGGTGAGTTACATTGAGACAGAGGTGTCAGTCTGGTCTCCCCTGGGTGTGTTACATTGACAGAGTGAGGTCAGTCTGCTCTTCCCTGGGTGTGTTACGATGATAGAGTGGGGTCAGTCTGCTCTTCCCTGGGTGTGTTGCATTGACAGAGTGGGGTCAGTCTGATCTTCCCAGAATGTGTTACATTGCCAGAGTTGGGTCAGTCTGATCTTCCCTGGGTGTGTAACGTTGACAGAAAGGGGTCAGTCTGCTCTTCCCTGGGTGTTTTACATTGACAGAGTGGGATGAGTCTGCTCTTCCCTGGGTGGGTTACATTGACAGAGTGGGGTCAGTCCGCTCTTCCCTGGGTGTGTTACATTGACAGAGTGGGGTCAGTCTGCTCTTCCCTGGGTGTGTTACACTGACAGAGTGGGGTCAGTCTGCTCTTCCCTGGGTGTGTTACATTGACAGAGTGGGGTCAGTCTGCTCTTCCCTGGGTGTGTTACATTGTCAGAGTGGGGTCAGTCTGCTCTTCCCTGGGTGTGTTGCATTGACAGTGTAGGGTCAGTCTGCTCGTCCCTGGGTGTGTTACATTGACAGAGGGGGGTCAGTCTGCTCTTCCCAAGGTCTGTGATATTGTCAGAGTGGGGTCAGTCTGCTCTTCCCTGGGTGTGTTACATTGACAGAGTGGGGTCAGTCTGCTTTTCCCTGGGTATGTTACATTGACTGCGTGGGGTCAGTCTATCTTCCCTGGGTGAGTTACATGGAGAGAGAGGGGTCAGTCTGCTCTCCCCTGGGTGTGTTGCATTGACAGAGTGGGGTCAGTCTGCTCTTCCCTGGGTGTGTTACATTGAAAGAGTGGGGTCAGTCTGCTTTTCCCTGGGTGAGTTACATGGAGGGAGAGGGGTCAGTCTGCTCTTCACTGGGTGGGTTACATTGACAGAGTGGGGTCAGTCCGCTCTTCCCTGGGTGTGTTACATTGACAGAGTGGGGTCAGTCTGCTCTTCCCTGGGTGTGTTACACTGACAGATTGGGGTCAGTCTGCTCTTCCCTGGGTGTGTTACATTGACAGAGTGTGGTCACTCTGCTCTTCCCTGGGTGTGTTACATTGTCAGAGTGGGGTCAGTCTGCTCTTCCCTGGGTGTGTTGCATTGAAAGTGTAGGGTCAGTCTGCTCTTCCCTGGGTGTGTTACATTGACAGAGGGGGGTCAGTCTGCTCTTCCCAAGGTCTGTGATATTGACAGAGTGGGGTCAGTCTGCTCTTCCCTGGGTGTGTTTCATTGACAGAGTGGGGTCAGTCTGCTCTTCTCTGGGTGTGTTACATTGACAGAGTGAGGTCAGTCTGCTCTTCCCTGGGTGCGTGACATTGACAGAGTGGGGTCAGTCTGCTCTTCCCTGGGTTTGTTACATTGAAAGAATGGGGTTAGTCTGCTTTTCCCTGGGTTTGTTACATTGACCGAGTGAGGTCAATCTTCTGTTCCCTGGGTGAGTTACATTGACAGAGAGGGGTCAATCTGCTGTTCCCTGGCTGTGTTACAATGACAGAGTGGGGTCAGACTGCGCTTCCTTGGGTGTGTTACATTGACAGAGTGGGGTCAGTCTGCTCTTCCCGCGGTGTGTAACATTGACAGAGTGAGGTCAGTCTGCTCTTCCCTGGGTGAGTTACATTGTCAGGGTTGGTTCAGTCTGCTCTCCCCTGGGTGTGATACATTGACAGAGTGGGGTCAGTTTGCTCTTCCCTGGGTGGGTTACATTGACAGAGTGGGGTCAGTCTTGTCTTCCCTGGGTGTGTTACATTGATAGAGTGCGGTCAGTCTGCTCTTCCCTGAGAGTCTCACATTGACAGAGTGCGGTCAGTCTGCTCTTCCCTGAGAGTGTCACATTGACAGAGTGGGGTCAGTCTGCTCTTCACTGAGAGTGTCACATTGACAGATTGGGGTCAGTCTGCTCTTCCCTGGGTGTGTTACATTGACAGAGTGCGGTCAGTCTGCTCTTCCCTGGGTGAGTTACATGGAGGGAGAGGGGTCAGTCTGCTCTTCACTGGGTGGGTTACATTGACAGAGTGGGGTCAGTCCGCTCTTCCCTGGGTCTGTTACATTGACAGAGTGGGGTAAGTCTGCTCTCCCCTGGGTGTCTGACATTGACAGAGTGGGGTCAGTCTGTTCTTCCCTGGGTGTGTTACATTGACAGAATGGGGTCAGTCTGCTCTTCCCTGGGTGTGTTACATTGACAGAGTGGGGTCAGTCTGCTCTTCCCTGGGTCTGTTACATTGACAGAGTGGGGTAAATCTGCTCTTCCCTGGGTGTGTTACATTGACAGAGAGGGGTCAGTCTGCTCTTCCCTGGGTGTTTTACATTGACCGAGTGCGGTCAGTCTGCTCTTCTCTGGATGTGTTACATTGAAAGTGTGGGGTCAGTCTGCTCTTCCCTGGGTGAGTTACATTGACAGGGTGGGGTCAGTCTGCTCTCCCCTGGGTGTGATACATTGACAGAGTGGGGTCAGACTGCTATTCCCTGAGTATGTTACATTGACAGAGTGGGGTCAGTCTGCCCTTCCCTGGTTGTGTACATTCACAGAGCGGGGTCTGTCTGCTCTTCCCGGGGTGCGTTATATTGACAGGGTGGGGTCAGTCTGCTCTTCACCGGGTGTGTTACATTGAAAGAGTGGGGTCAGTCTGCTCTTCCCTGGGTGAGTTACACGGAGGGAGAGGGGTCAGTCTGCTCTTCCCTGGGTGTGTTACATTGACAGAGTGGGGTCAGTCTGCTCTTCCCTGGGTGTGTTACATTGACAGAGTGAGGTCAGTCTGCTCTTCCCTGAGTGTGTTACATTGACAGAGTGAGGTCAGTCTGCTCTTCCCTGAGTGTGTTGCATTGACAGAGTGGGGTCAGTCTGATCTTACCTGGGTATGTTGCATTGACAGAGTGGGATCAGTCTGCTCTTCCCTGGGTGGGTTACATTGACAGAGTGGGGTCAGTCTGTTCTTCCCTGGGTGTGTTACTTTGACAGAGTGGGGTCAGTCTGCTCTTCCCTGAGAGTCTCACATTGACAGAGTGCGGTCAATCTGCTCTTCGCCGAGAGTGTCACATTGACAGAGTTGGGTCAGTCTGCTCTTCACTGAGAGTGTCACATTGACAGATTGGGGTCAGTCTGCTCTTCCCTGGGTGTGTGACATTGACAGAGTGCGGTCAGTCTGCTCTTCCCTGGGTGAGTTACATGGAGGGAGAGGGGTCAGTCTGCTCTTCACTGGGTGGGTTACATTGACAGAGTGGGGTCACTCCGCTCTTTCCGGGATGTGTTACATTGACAGAGTGGGGTCAGTCTGCTCTTCCCTGGGTGTGTTACATTGACAGAGTGGGGTCAGTCTGCACTTCCCTGGGTGTGTTACATTGTCAGAGTGGGGTCAGTCTGCTCTTCCCTGGGTGTGTTGCATTGACAGAGTGGGGTCAGTCTGCTCTTCCCTGGGTGTGTTACATTGACAGAGGGGGGTCAGTCTGCTCTTCCCAAGGTCTGTGATATTGACAGAGTGGGGTCAGTCTGCTCTTGCCTGGGTGTGTTACATTGACAGAATTGGGTCAGTCTGCTCTTCCCTGGGTGGGTTACATTGACAGAGTGGGGTCAGTCTGCTCTTCCCTGGGTCTGTTACATTGACAGAGTGGGGTAAATCTGCTCTTCCCTGGGTGTGTTACATTGACCGAGGGCGGTCAGTCTGCTCTTCCTTGGATGTGTTACATTGACAGGGTGGGGTCAGTCTGCTCTTCAGTGGGTGTGTTACATTGACACAGTGGGATCAATCTGCTCTTCCCTGGGTGTGTTACATTGACAGAGTGCGGTCAGTCTGCTCTTCCCTGGGTGCGTGACATTGACAGAGTGGGGTCAGTCTGCTCTTCCCTGGGTGTGTTACATTGAGAGAGTGGGGTCAGTCTGCTCTTCCCTGGGTGTGTTACATTGACAGAGTGGGGTTAGTCTGCTCTTCCCTGGGTATGTTACATTGACCGAGTGAGGTCAATCTTCTGTTCCCTGGGTGAGTTACATTGACAGAGATGGGTCAGTCTGTTGTTCCCAGGCTGTGTTACAATGACAGAGTGGGGTCAGACTGGTCTTCCCTGGGTGTGTTACATTGAAAGAGTGGGGTCAGTCTGCTCTTCTCTGGGTGAGTTACACGGAGGGAGAGGGGTCAGTCTGGTCTTCCCTGGGTGTGTTACATTGACAGAGTGGGGTCAGTCTGCTCTCCCCTGGGTGTGTTACATTGACAGAGTGGGGACAATCTGCTCTTCCCTGGGTGTGTTACATTGACAGAGTGAGGTCAGTCTGCTCTTCCCTGGGTGTGTTACTTTGACAGAGTGGGAAGAGTCTGCTCTTCCCTGAGTGTGTTACTTTGACAGAGTGGGGTCAGTCTGCTCTTCCCTAGGTGAGTTACATTGAGATAGAGGGGTCACTCTGGTCTCCCCTGGGTGTGTTACATTGACAGAGTTGGGTGATTCTGCTCTTCCCTGGGTCTGTGATAATGACAGAGTGGGGTCAGTCTGCTCTTCACTGGGTGGGTTACATTGACAGAATGGGGTCAGTCTGCTCTTCCCTGGGTGAGTTACATGGAGGGAGAGGGGTCAGTCTGCTCTTCACTGGGTGGGTTACATTGACAGAGTGGGGTCAGTCCGCTCTTCCCTGGGTGTGTTACATTGACAGAGTGGGGTCAGTCTGCTCTTCCCTGGGTGTGTTACATTGACAGACTGGGGTCAGTCTGCTCTTCCCTGGGTGTGTTACATTGACAGAGTGGGGTCAGTCTGCTCTTCCCTGGGTGGGTTACATTGTCAGAGTGGGGTCAGTCTGCTCCTACCTGGGTGGTTTGCATTGACAGTGTAGGGTCAGTCTGCTCTTCCCTGGGTGTATTACATTGACAGAGGGTGGTCAGTCTGCTCTTCCCAGTGTCTGTGATATTGACAGAGTGGGGTCAGTCTGCTCTTCCCTGGGTGTGTTACATTGTCAGAGTGGGGTCAGTCTGCTTTTCCCTGGGTGTGTTACATTGACAGAGTGGGGTCAGTCTATCTTCCCTGGGTGAGTTACATGGAGAGAGAGGGGTCAGTCTGCTCTCCCCTGGGTGTGTTACATTGACAGAGTGGGGTCAGTCAGCTCTTCCCTGGGTGTGTTACATTGAAAGAGTGGGGTCAGTCTGCTCTTCCCTGGGTGAGTTACACGGAGGGAGAGGGGTCAGTCTGGTCTTCCCTGGGTGTGTTACATTGACAGAGTGAGGTCAGTCTGCACTTCCCTGGGTGTGTTACATTGACAGAGTGAGGTCAGTCTGCTCTTCCCTGAGTGTGTTACTTTGACAGAGTGGGAAGAGTCTGCCCTTCCCTGAGTGTGTTACTTTGACAGAGTGGTGTCAGTCTGCTCTTCCCTGGGTGTGTTACATTGACAGAGTGGGGTCAGTCTGCTGTTCCCTGGGTGTGTTACATTGACAGAGTGGGGTCAGTCTGCTCTTCCCTGGGTGTGTTACATTGACAGAGTGGGGTTAGTCTGCTCTTCCCTGGGTATGTTACATTGACCGTGTGAGGTCAATCTTCTGTTCCCTGGGTGAGTTACATTGACAGAGAGGGGTCAGTCTGCTCTTCCCTGGCTGTGTTACATTGAAAGTGTGGGGTCAGACTGCTCTTCCCTGGGTGTGTTACATTGAAAGAGTGGGGTCAGTCTGCTCTTCCCGCGGTGTGTTACATTGACAGAGTGATGTCAGTCTGCTCTTCCCTGGGTGAGTTACATTGACAGGGTGGGGTCAGTCTGCTCTCCCCTGGGTGTGATACATTGACAGAGTGGGGTCAGACTGCTATTCCCTGAGTATGTTACATTGACAGAGTGGGTTCAGTCTGCCCTTCCCTGGTTGTGTTACATTGACAGAGTGGGGTCAGTCTGCTCTTCCCTGGGTGTGTTACATTGACAGAGTGGGGTCTGTCTGCTCTTCCCTGGGTGCATTACATTGACAGGGTGTGGTCAGTCTGCTCTTCCCTGGGTGTGTTACATTGATGGAGTGGGGTCAGTCTGCTCTTCCCTGGGTGTGTTACATTTAAAGAGTGGGGTCAGTCTGCTCTTCCCTGGGTGAGTTACACGGAGGGAGTGGGGTAAATCTGCTCTTCCCTGGGTGTGTTACATTGACAGAGAGGGGTCAGTCTGCTCTTCCCTGGGTGGTTTACATTGACCGAATGCGGTCAGTCTGCTCTTCTCTGGATGTGTTACATTGAAAGTGTGGGGTCAGTCTGCTGTTCCCTGGGTGTGTTACATTGACAGAGAGAACTCAGTCTGCTCTTCCCTGGGTGTGTTGCAATGGCAGAGTGTGGTCAGTCTGCTCTTCCCTGTGTATGTTATATTGACATAGTGGGGTCAGTCTGCTCTTCCCTGGGTGCGTGACATTGACAGAATGCGGTCAGTCTGCTCTTCCCTGGGGGCGTGACATTGACAGAGTGGGGTCAGTCTGCTCTTCCCTGGGTGTGTTACATTGACAGAGTGGGGTCAGTCTGCACTTCCCCGAGTGTGTTACTTTGACAGAGTGGGGACAGTCTGCTGTTCCCTGGGTATGTTACATTGACAGAGTGAGGTCAGTCTGCTCTTCCCTGAGTGTGTTACTTTGACAGAGTGGGGACAGTCTGCTCTTCCCTGAGTGTGTTACTTTGACAGAGTGGGGTCAGTCTGCTCTTCCCTAGGTGAGTTACATTGAGACAGAGGTGTCAGTCTGGTCTCCCCTGGGTGTGTTACATTGACAGAGTGAGGTCAGTCTGCTCTTCCCTGGGTGTGTTACGATGATAGAGTGGGGTCAGTCTGCTCTTCCCTGGGTGTGTTGCATTGACAGAGTGGGGTCAGTCTGATCTTCCCAGAATGTGTTACATTGCCAGAGTTGGGTCAGTCTGATCTTCCCTGGGTGTGTAACGTTGACAGAAAGGGGTCAGTCTGCTCTTCCCTGGGTGTTTTACATTGACAGAGTGGGATGAGTCTGCTCTTCCCTGGGTGGGTTACATTGACAGAGTGGGGTCAGTCCGCTCTTCCCTGGGTGTGTTACATTGAAAGAATGGGGTTAGTCTGCTTTTCCCTGGGTTTGTTACATTGACCGAGTGAGGTTAATCTTCTGTTCCCTGGGTGAGTTACATTGACAGAGAGGGGTCAATCTGCTCTTCCCTGGGTGTGTTACATTGTCAGAGTGGGGTCAGTCTGCTCTTCCCTGGGTGTGTTACTTTGACAGAGTGGGGTCAGTCTGTTCTTCCCTAGGTGAGTTACATTGAGAGAGAGGGGTCACTCTGGTCTCCCCTGGGTGTGTTACATTGACAGAATTGGGTGAGTCTGCTCTTCCCTGGGTATGTGATAATGACAGAGTGGGGTCAGTCTGCTCTTCCCTGGGTGGGTTACATTGACTGAGTGCGGTCAGTCTGCTCTTCCCTGGGTGGGTTACATTGAAAGAATGGGGTCAGTCTGCTTTTCCCTGGGTGAGATACATGGAGGGAGAGGGGTCAGTCTGCTCTTCACTGGGTGGGTTACATTGACAGAGTGGGGTCAGTCCGCTCTTCCCTGGGTGTGTTACATTGACAGAGTGGGGTCAGTCTGCTCTTCCCTGGGTGTGTTACACTGACAGAGTGGGGTCAGTCTGCTCTTCCCTGGGTGTGTTACATTGACAGAGTGGGGTCAGTCTGCTCTTCCCTGGGTGTGTTACATTGTCAGAGTGGGGTCAGTCTGCTCTTCCCTGGGTGTGTTGCATTGACAGTGTAGGGTCAGTCTGCTCTTCCCTGGGTGTGTTACATTGACAGAGGGGGGTCAGTCTGCTCTTCCCAAGGTCTGTGATATTGTCAGAGTTCGGTCAGTCTGCTCTTCCCTGGGTGTGTTACATTGACAGAGTGGGGTCAGTCTGCTTTTCCCTGGGTGTGTTACATTGACTGCGTGGGGTCAGTCTATCTTCCCTGGGTGAGTTACATGGAGAGAGAGGGGTCAGTCTGCTCTCCCCTGGGTGTGTTCCATTGACAGAGTGGGGTCAGTCTGCTCTTCCCTGGGTGTGTTACATTGAAAGAGTGGGGTCAGTTTGCTTTTCCCTGGGTGAGTTACATGGAGGGAGAGGGGTCAGTCTGCTCTTCACTGGGTGGGTTACATTGACAGAGTGGGGTCAGTCCGCTCTTCCCTGGGTGTGTTACATTGACAGAGTGGGGTCAGTCTGCTCTTCACTGGGTGTGTTACACTGACAGATTGGGGTCAGTCTGCTCTTCCCTGGGTGTGTTACATTGACAGAGTGTGGTCACTCTGCTCTTCCCTGGGTGTGTTACATTGTCAGAGTGGGGTCAGTCTGCTCTTCCCTGGGTGTGTTGCATTGAAAGTGTAGGGTCAGTCTGCTCTTCCCTGGGTGTGTTACATTGACAGAGGGGGGTCAGTCTGCTCTTCCCAAGGTCTGTGATATTGACAGAGTGGGGTCAGTCTGCTCTTCCCTGGGTGTGTTTCATTGACAGAGTGGGGTCAGTCTGCTCTTCTCTGGGTGTGTTACATTGACAGAGTGAGGTCAGTCTGCTCTTCCCTGGGTGCGTGACATTGACAGAGTGGGGTCAGTCTGCTCTTCCCTGGGTGTGTTACATTGAAAGAATGGGGTTAGTCTGCTTTTCCCTGGGTTTGTTACATTGACCGAGTGAGGTTAATCTTCTGTTCCCTGGGTGAGTTACATTGACAGAGAGGGGTCAATCTGCTCTTCCCTGGCTGTGTTACAATGACAGAGTGGGGTCAGACTGCTCTTCCTTGGGTGTGTTACATTGACAGAGTGGGGTCTGTCTGCTCTTCCCGCGGTGTGTAACATTGACAGAGTGAGGTCAGTCTGCTCTTCCCTGGGTGAGTTACAATGACAGGGTTGGTTCAGTCTGCTCTCCCCTGGGTGTGATACATTGACAGAGTGGGGTCAGTCTGCTCTTCCCTGGGTGGGTTACATTGACAGAGTGGGGTCAGTCTTGTCTTCCCTGGGTGTGTTACATTGATAGAGTGCGGTCAGTCTGCTCTTCCCTGAGAGTCTCACATTGACAGAGTGCGGTCAGTCTGCTCTTCCCTGAGAGTGTCACATTGACAGAGTGGGGTCAGTCTGCTCTTCACTGAGTGTGTCACATTGACAGATTGGGGTCAGTCTGCTCTTCCCTGGGTGTGTTACATTGACAGAGTGCGGTCAGTCTGCTCTTCCCAGGGTGAGTTACATGGAGGGAGAGGATTCAGTCTGCTCTTCACTGGGTGGGTTACATTGACAGAGTGGGGTCAGTCCGCTCTTCCCTGGGTGTGTTACATTGACAGAGTGGGGTAAGTCTGCTCTCCCCTGGGTGTCTGACATTGACAGAGTGGGGTCAGTCTGTTCTTCCCTGGGTGTGTTACATTGACAGAATGGGGTCAGTCTGCTCTTCCCTGGGTGTGTTACATTGACAGAGTGGGGTCAGTCTGCTCTTCCCTGGGTCTGTTACATTGACAGAGTGGGGTAAATCTGCTCTTCCCTGGGTGTGTTACATTGACAGAGAGGGGTCAGTCTGCTCTTCCCTGGGTGTTTTACATTGACCGAGTGCGGTCAGTCTGCTCTTCTCTGGATGTGTTACATTGAAAGTGTGGGGTCAGTCTGCTCTTCCCTGGGTGCGTGACATTGACAGAGTGGGGTCAGTCTGCTCTTCCCTGGGTGTGTTACATTGTCAGAGTGGGGTCAGTCTGCTCTTCCCTGGGTGTGTTGCATTGACAGTGTAGGGTCAGTCTGCTCTTCCCTGGGTGTGTTACATTGACAGAGGGGGGTCAGTCTGCTCTTCCCAAGGTCTGTGATATTGTCAGAGTTCGGTCAGTCTGCTCTTCCCTGGGTGTGTTACATTGACAGAGTGGGGTCAGTCTGCTTTTCCCTGGGTGTGTTACATTGACTGCGTGGGGTCAGTCTATCTTCCCTGGGTGAGTTACATGGAGAGAGAGGGGTCAGTCTGCTCTCCCCTGGGTGTGTTCCATTGACAGAGTGGGGTCAGTCTGCTCTTCCCTGGGTGTGTTACATTGAAAGAGTGGGGTCAGTTTGCTTTTCCCTGGGTGAGTTACATGGAGGGAGAGGGGTCAGTCTGCTCTTCACTGGGTGGGTTACATTGACAGAGTGGGGTCAGTCCGCTCTTCCCTGGGTGTGTTACATTGACAGAGTGGGGTCAGTCTGCTCTTCACTGGGTGTGTTACACTGACAGATTGGGGTCAGTCTGCTCTTCCCTGGGTGTGTTACATTGACAGAGTGTGGTCACTCTGCTCTTCCCTGGGTGTGTTACATTGTCAGAGTGGGGTCAGTCTGCTCTTCCCTGGGTGTGTTGCATTAAAAGTGTAGGGTCAGTCTGCTCTTCCCTGGGTGTGTTACATTGACAGAGGGGGGTCAGTCTGCTCTTCCCAAGGTCTGTGATATTGACAGAGTGGGGTCAGTCTGCTCTTCCCTGGGTGTGTTTCATTGACAGAATGGGGTCAGTCTGCTCTTCTCTGGGTGTGTTACATTGACAGAGTGAGGTCAGTCTGCTCTTCCCTGGGTGCGTGACATTGACAGAGTGGGGTCAGTCTGCTCTTCCCTGGGTGTGTTACATTGAAAGAATGGGGTTAGTCTGCTTTTCCCTGGGTTTGTTACATTGACCGAGTGAGGTTAATCTTCTGTTCCCTGGGTGAGTTACATTGACAGAGAGGGGTCAATCTGCTCTTCCCTGGCTGTGTTACAATGACAGAGTGGGGTCAGACTGCTCTTCCTTGGGTGTGTTACATTGACAGAGTGGGGTCAGTCTGCTCTTCCCGCGGTGTGTAACATTGACAGAGTGAGGTCAGTCTGCTCTTCCCTGGGTGAGTTACAATGACAGGGTTGGTTCAGTCTGCTCTCCCCTGGGTGTGATACATTGACAGAGTGGGGTCAGTCTGCTCTTCCCTGGGTGGGTTACATTGACAGAGTGGGGTCAGTCTTGTCTTCCCTGGGTGTGTTACATTGATAGAGTGCGGTCAGTCTGCTCTTCCCTGAGAGTCTCACATTGACAGAGTGCGGTCAGTCTGCTCTTCCCTGAGAGTGTCACATTGACAGAGTGGGGTCAGTCTGCTCTTCACTGAGTGTGTCACATTGACAGATTGGGGTCAGTCTGCTCTTCCCTGGGTGTGTTACATTGACAGAGTGCGGTCAGTCTGCTCTTCCCTGGGTGAGTTACATGGAGGGAGAGGATTCAGTCTGCTCTTCACTGGGTGGGTTACATTGACAGAGTGGGGTCAGTCCGCTCTTCCCTGGGTGCGTTACATTGACAGAGTGGGGTAAGTCTGCTCTCCCCTGGGTGTCTGACATTGACAGAGTGGGGTCAGTCTGTTCTTCCCTGGGTGTGTTACATTGACAGAATGGGGTCAGTCTGCTCTTCCCTGGGTGTGTTACATTGACAGAGTGGGGTCAGTCTGCTCTTCCCTGGGTCTGTTACATTGACAGAGTGGGGTAAATCTGCTCTTCCCTGGGTGTGTTACATTGACAGAGAGGGGTCAGTCTGCTCTTCCCTGGGTGTTTTACATTGACCGAGTGCGGTCAGTCTGCTCTTCTCTGGATGTGTTACATTGAAAGTGTGGGGTCAGTCTGCTCTTCCCTGGGTGCGTGACATTGACAGAGTGGGGTCAGTCTGCTCTTCCCTGGGTGTGTTACATTGACAGAGTGGGGTCAGTGTGCTCTTCCCTGGGTGTGTTACTTTGACAGAGTGGGGTTAGTCTGCTCTTCCCTGGGTATGTTACATTGACCGAGTGAGGTCAATCTTCTGTTCCCTGGGTGAGTTACATTGACAGAGAGGGGTCAGTCTGCTCTTCCCTGGCTGTGTTACAATGACAGAGTGGGGTCAGTCTGCTCTTCCCGCGGTGTGTTACATTGACAGAGTGAGGTCAGTCTGCTCTTCCCTGGGTGAGTTACATTGACAGGGTGGGGTCAGTCTGCTCTCCCCTGGGTGTGATACATTGACAGAGTGGGGTCAGACTGCTATTCCCTGAGTATGTTACATTGACAGAGTGGGGTCAGTCTGCCCTTCCCTGGTTGTGTTACATTCACAGAGCGGGGTCTGTCTGCTCTTCCCGGGGTGCGTTATATTGACAGGGTGGGGTCAGTCTGCTCTTCACCGGGTGTGTTACATTGATGGAGTGGGGTCTGTCTGCTCTTCCCTGGGTGTGTTACATTGAAAGAGTGGGGTCAGTCTGCTCTTCCCTGGGTGAGTTACACGGAGGGAGAGGGGTCAGTCTGCTCTTCCCTGGGTGTGTTACATTGACAGAGTGGGGTCAGTCTGCTCTTCCGTGGGTGTGTTACATTGACAGAGTGAGGTCAGTCTGCTCTTCCCTGAGTGTGTTACATTGACAGAGTGAGGTCAGTCTGCTCTTCCCTGAGTGTGTTGCATTGACAGAGTGGGGTCAGTCTGATCTTACCTGGGTATGTTGCATTGACAGAGTGGGGTCAGTCTGCTCTTCCCTGGGTGGGTTACATTGACAGAGTGGGGTCAGTCTGTTCTTCCCTGGGTGTGTTACTTTGACAGAGTGGGGTCAGTCTGCTCTTCCCTGGGTGAGTTACATGGAGGGAGAGGGGTCAGTCTGCTCTTCACTGGGTGGGTTACATTGACAGAGTGGGGTCACTCCGCTCTTTCCGGGATGTGTTACATTGACAGAGTGGGGTCAGTCTGCTCTTCCCTGGGTGTGTTACATTGACAGAGTGGGGTCAGTCTGCACTTCCCTGGGTGTGTTACATTGTCAGAGTGGGGTCAGTCTGCTCTTCCCTGGGTGTGTTGCATTGACAGAGTGGGGTCAGTCTGCTCTTCCCTGGGTGTGTTACATTGACAGAGGGGGGTCAGTCTGCTCTTCCCAAGGTCTGTGATATTGTCAGAGTTCGGTCAGTCTGCTCTTCCCTGGGTGTGTTACATTGACAGAGTGGGGTCAGTCTGCTTTTCCCTGGGTGTGTTACATTGACTGCGTGGGGTCAGTCTATCTTCCCTGGGTGAGTTACATGGAGAGAGAGGGGTCAGTCTGCTCTCCCCTGGGTGTGTTCCATTGACAGAGTGGGGTCAGTCTGCTCTTCCCTGGGTGTGTTACATTGAAAGAGTGGGGTCAGTTTGCTTTTCCCTGGGTGAGTTACATGGGGGGAGAGGGGTCAGTCTGCTCTTCACTGGGTGGGTTACATTGACAGAGTGGGGTCAGTCCGCTCTTCCCTGGGTGTGTTACATTGACAGAGTGGGGTCAGTCTGCTCTTCACTGGGTGTGTTACACTGACAGATTGGGGTCAGTCTGCTCTTCCCTGGGTGTGTTACATTGACAGAGTGTGGTCACTCTGCTCTTCCCTGGGTGTGTTACATTGTCAGAGTGGGGTCAGTCTGCTCTTCCCTGGGTGTGTTGCATTGAAAGTGTAGGGTCAGTCTGCTCTTCCCTGGGTGTGTTACATTGACAGAGGGGGGTCAGTCTGCTCTTCCCAAGGTCTGTGATATTGACAGAGTGGGGTCAGTCTGCTCTTCCCTGGGTGTGTTTCATTGACAGAGTGGGGTCAGTCTGCTCTTCTCTGGGTGTGTTACATTGACAGAATGAGGTCAGTCTGCTCTTCCCTGGGTGCGTGACATTGACAGAGTGGGGTCAGTCTGCTCTTCCCTGGGTGTGTTACATTGAAAGAATGGGGTTAGTCTGCTTTTCCCTGGGTTTGTTACATTGACCGAGTGAGGTTAATCTTCTGTTCCCTGGGTGAGTTACATTGACAGAGAGGGGTCAATCTGCTCTTCCCTGGCTGTGTTACAATGACAGAGTGGGGTCAGACTGCTCTTCCTTGGGTGTGTTACATTGACAGAGTGGGGTCAGTCTGCTCTTCCCGCGGTGTGTAACATTGACAGAGTGAGGTCAGTCTGCTCTTCCCTGGGTGAGTTACAATGACAGGGTTGGTTCAGTCTGCTCTCCCCTGGGTGTGATACATTGACAGAGTGGGGTCAGTCTGCTCTTCCCTGGGTGGGTTACATTGACAGAGTGGGGTCAGTCTTGTCTTCCCTGGGTGTGTTACATTGATAGAGTGCGGTCAGTCTGCTCTTCCCTGAGAGTCTCACATTGACAGAGTGCGGTCAGTCTGCTCTTCCCTGAGAGTGTCACATTGACAGAGTGGGGTCAGTCTGCTCTTCACTGAGTGTGTCACATTGACAGATTGGGGTCAGTCTGCTCTTCCCTGGGTGTGTTACATTGACAGAGTGCGGTCAGTCTGCTCTTCCCAGGGTGAGTTACATGGAGGGAGAGGATTCAGTCTGCTCTTCACTGGGTGGGTTACATTGACAGAGTGGGGTCAGTCCGCTCTTCCCTGGGTGTGTTACATTGACAGAGTGGGGTAAGTCTGCTCTCCCCTGGGTGTCTGACATTGACAGAGTGGGGTCAGTCTGTTCTTCCCTGGGTGTGTTACATTGACAGAATGGGGTCAGTCTGCTCTTCCCTGGGTGTGTTACATTGACAGAGTGGGGTCAGTCTGCTCTTCCCTGGGTCTGTTACATTGACAGAGTGGGGTAAATCTGCTCTTCCCTGGGTGTGTTACATTGACAGAGAGGGGTCAGTCTGCTCTTCCCTGGGTGTTTTACATTGACCGAGTGCGGTCAGTCTGCTCTTCTCTGGATGTGTTACATTGAAAGTGTGGGGTCAGTCTGCTCTTCCCTGGGTGCGTGACATTGACAGAGTGGGGTCAGTCTGCTCTTCCCTGGGTGTGTTACATTGTCAGAGTGGGGTCAGTCTGCTCTTCCCTGGGTGTGTTGCATTGACAGTGTAGGGTCAGTCTGCTCTTCCCTGGGTGTGTTACATTGACAGAGGGGGGTCAGTCTGCTCTTCCCAAGGTCTGTGATATTGTCAGAGTTCGGTCAGTCTGCTCTTCCCTGGGTGTGTTACATTGACAGAGTGGGGTCAGTCTGCTTTTCCCTGGGTGTGTTACATTGACTGCGTGGGGTCAGTCTATCTTCCCTGGGTGAGTTACATGGAGAGAGAGGGGTCAGTCTGCTCTCCCCTGGGTGTGTTCCATTGACAGAGTGGGGTCAGTCTGCTCTTCCCTGGGTGTGTTACATTGAAAGAGTGGGGTCAGTTTGCTTTTCCCTGGGTGAGTTACATGGAGGGAGAGGGGTCAGTCTGCTCTTCACTGGGTGGGTTACATTGACAGAGTGGGGTCAGTCCGCTCTTCCCTGGGTGTGTTACATTGACAGAGTGGGGTCAGTCTGCTCTTCACTGGGTGTGTTACACTGACAGATTGGGGTCAGTCTGCTCTTCCCTGGGTGTGTTACATTGACAGAGTGTGGTCACTCTGCTCTTCCCTGGGTGTGTTACATTGTCAGAGTGGGGTCAGTCTGCTCTTCCCTGGGTGTGTTGCATTAAAAGTGTAGGGTCAGTCTGCTCTTCCCTGGGTGTGTTACATTGACAGAGGGGGGTCAGTCTGCTCTTCCCAAGGTCTGTGATATTGACAGAGTGGGGTCAGTCTGCTCTTCCCTGGGTGTGTTTCATTGACAGAATGGGGTCAGTCTGCTCTTCTCTGGGTGTGTTACATTGACAGAGTGAGGTCAGTCTGCTCTTCCCTGGGTGCGTGACATTGACAGAGTGGGGTCAGTCTGCTCTTCCCTGGGTGTGTTACATTGAAAGAATGGGGTTAGTCTGCTTTTCCCTGGGTTTGTTACATTGACCGAGTGAGGTTAATCTTCTGTTCCCTGGGTGAGTTACATTGACAGAGAGGGGTCAATCTGCTCTTCCCTGGCTGTGTTACAATGACAGAGTGGGGTCAGACTGCTCTTCCTTGGGTGTGTTACATTGAAAGAGTGGGGTCAGTCTGCTCTTCTCTGGGTGAGTTACACGGAGGGAGAGGGGTCAGTCTGCTCTTCCCGCGGTGTGTAACATTGACAGAGTGAGGTCAGTCTGCTCTTCCCTGGGTGAGTTACAATGACAGGGTTGGTTCAGTCTGCTCTCCCCTGGGTGTGATACATTGACAGAGTGGGGTCAGTCTGCTCTTCCCTGGGTGGGTTACATTGACAGAGTGGGGTCAGTCTTGTCTTCCCTGGGTGTGTTACATTGATAGAGTGCGGTCAGTCTGCTCTTCCCTGAGAGTCTCACATTGACAGAGTGCGGTCAGTCTGCTCTTCCCTGAGAGTGTCACATTGACAGAGTGGGGTCAGTCTGCTCTTCACTGAGTGTGTCACATTGACAGATTGGGGTCAGTCTGCTCTTCCCTGGGTGTGTTACATTGACAGAGTGCGGTCAGTCTGCTCTTCCCTGGGTGAGTTACATGGAGGGAGAGGATTCAGTCTGCTCTTCACTGGGTGGGTTACATTGACAGAGTGGGGTCAGTCCGCTCTTCCCTGGGTGCGTTACATTGACAGAGTGGGGTAAGTCTGCTCTCCCCTGGGTGTCTGACATTGACAGAGTGGGGTCAGTCTGTTCTTCCCTGGGTGTGTTACATTGACAGAATGGGGTCAGTCTGCTCTTCCCTGGGTGTGTTACATTGACAGAGTGGGGTCAGTCTGCTCTTCCCTGGGTCTGTTACATTGACAGAGTGGGGTAAATCTGCTGTTCCCTGGGTGTGTTACATTGACAGAGAGGGGTCAGTCTGCTCTTCCCTGGGTGTTTTACATTGACCGAGTGCGGTCAGTCTGCTCTTCTCTGGATGTGTTACATTGAAAGTGTGGGGTCAGTCTGCTCTTCCCTGGGTGCGTGACATTGACAGAGTGGGGTCAGTCTGCTCTTCCCTGGGTGTGTTACATTGACAGAGTGGGGTCAGTGTGCTCTTCCCTGGGTGTGTTACTTTGACAGAGTGGGGTTAGTCTGCTCTTCCCTGGGTATGTTACATTGACCGAGTGAGGTCAATCTTCTGTTCCCTGGGTGAGTTACATTGACAGAGAGGGGTCAGTCTGCTCTTCCCTGGCTGTGTTACAATGACAGAGTGGGGTCAGACTGCTCTTCCTTGGGTGTGTTACATTGACAGAGTGGGGTCAGTCTGCTCTTCCCGCGGTGTGTTACATTGACAGAGTGAGGTCAGTCTGCTCTTCCCTGGGTGAGTTACATTGACAGGGTGGGGTCAGTCTGCTCTCCCCTGGGTGTGATACATTGACAGAGTGGGGTCAGACTGCTATTCCCTGAGTATGTTACATTGACAGAGTGGGGTCAGTCTGCCCTTCCCTGGTTGTGTTACATTCACAGTGCGCCGTCTGTCTGCTCTTCCCGGGGTGCGTTATATTGACAGGGTGGGGTCAGTCTGCTCTTCACCGGGTGTGTTACATTGATGGAGTGGGGTCTGTCTGCTCTTCCCTGGGTGTGTTACATTGAAAGAGTGGGGTCAGTCTGCTCTTCCCTGGGTGAGTTACACGGAGGGAGAGGGGTCAGTCTGCTCTTCCCTGGGTGTGTTACATTGACAGAGTGGGGTCAGTCTGCTCTTCCGTGGGTGTGTTACATTGACAGAGTGAGGTCAGTCTGCTCTTCCCTGAGTGTGTTACATTGACAGAGTGAGGTCAGTCTGCTCTTCCCTGAGTGTGTTGCATTGACAGAGTGGGGTCAGTCTGATCTTACCTGGGTATGTTGCATTGACAGAGTGGGGTCAGTCTGCTCTTCCCTGGGTGGGTTACATTGACAGAGTGGGGTCAGTCTGTTCTTCCCTGGGTGTGTTACTTTGACAGAGTGGGGTCAGTCTGCTCTTCCCTGGGTGAGTTACATGGAGGGAGAGGGGTCAGTCTGCTCTTCACTGGGTGGGTTACATTGACAGAGTGGGGTCACTCCGCTCTTTCCGGGATGTGTTACATTGACAGAGTGGGGTCAGTCTGCTCTTCCCTGGGTGTGTTACATTGACAGAGTGGGGTCAGTCTGCACTTCCCTGGGTGTGTTACATTGTCAGAGTGGGGTCAGTCTGCTCTTCCCTGGGTGTGTTGCATTGACAGAGTGGGGTCAGTCTGCTCTTCCCTGGGTGTGTTACATTGACAGAGGGGGGTCAGTCTGCTCTTCCCAAGGTCTGTGATATTGACAGAGTGGGGTCAGTCTGCTCTTGCCTGGGTGTGTTACATTGACAGAATTGGGTCAGTCTGCTCTTCCCTGGGTGGGTTACATTGACAGAGTGGGGTCAGTCTGCTCTTCCCTGGGTCTGTTACATTGACAGAGTGGGGTAAATCTGCTCTTCCCTGGGTGTGTTACATTGACCGAGGGCGGTCAGTCTGCTCTTCCCTGGATGTGTTACATTGACAGGGTGGGGTCAGTCTGCTCTTCAGTGGGTATGTTACATTGACACAGTGGGATCAATCTGCTCTTCCCTGGGTGTGTTACATTGACAGAGTGCGGTCAGTCTGCTCTTCCCTGGGTGCGTGACATTGACAGAGTGGGGTCAGTCTGCTCTTCCCTGGGTGTGTTACATTGAGAGAGTGGGGTCAGTCTGCTCTTCCCTGGGTGTGTTACATTGACAGAGTGGGGTTAGTCTGCTCTTCCCTGGGTATGTTACATTGACCGAGTGAGGTCAATCTTCTGTTCCCTGGGTGAGTTACATTGACAGAGATGGGTCAGTCTGTTGTTCCCAGGCTGTGTTACAATGACAGAGTGGGGTCAGACTGGTCTTCCCTGGGTGTGTTACATTGAAAGAGTGGGGTCAGTCTGCTCTTCTCTGGGTGAGTTACACGGAGGGAGAGGGGTCAGTCTGGTCTTCCCTGGGTGTGTTACATTGACAGAGTGGGGTCAGTCTGCTCTCCCCTGGGTGTGTTACATTGACAGAGTGGGGACAATCTGCTCTTCCCTGGGTGTGTTACATTGACAGAGTGAGGTCAGTCTGCTCTTCCCTGGGTGTGTTACTTTGACAGAGTGGGAAGAGTCTGCTCTTCCCTGAGTGTGTTACTTTGACAGAGTGGGGTCAGTCTGCTCTTCCCTAGGTGAGTTACATTGAGATAGAGGGGTCACTCTGGTCTCCCCTGGGTGTGTTACATTGACAGAGTTGGGTGATTCTGCTCTTCCCTGGGTCTGTGATAATGACAGAGTGGGGTCAGTCTGCTCTTCACTGGGTGGGTTACATTGACAGAATGGGGTCAGTCTGCTCTTCCCTGGGTGAGTTACATGGAGGGAGAGGGGTCAGTCTGCTCTTCACTGGGTGGGTTACATTGACAGAGTGGGGTCAGTCCGCTCTTCCCTGGGTGTGTTACATTGACAGAGTGGGGTCAGTCTGCTCTTCCCTGGGTGTGTTACATTGACAGACTGGGGTCAGTCTGCTCTTCCCTGGGTGTGTTACATTGACAGAGTGGGGTCAGTCTGCTCTTCCCTGGGTGGGTTACATTGTCAGAGTGGGGTCAGTCTGCTCCTACCTGGGTGGTTTGCATTGACAGTGTAGGGTCAGTCTGCTCTTCCCTGGGTGTATTACATTGACAGAGGGTGGTCAGTCTGCTCTTCCCAGTGTCTGTGATATTGACAGAGTGGGGTCAGTCTGCTCTTCCCTGGGTGTGTTACATTGTCAGAGTGGGGTCAGTCTGCTTTTCCCTGGGTGTGTTACATTGACAGAGTGGGGTCAGTCTATCTTCCCTGGGTGAGTTACATGGAGAGAGAGGGGTCAGTCTGCTCTCCCCTGGGTGTGTTACATTGACAGAGTGGGGTCAGTCAGCTCTTCCCTGGGTGTGTTACATTGAAAGAGTGGGGTCAGTCTGCTCTTCCCTGGGTGAGTTACACGGAGGGAGAGGGGTCAGTCTGGTCTTCCCTGGGTGTGTTACATTGACAGAGTGAGGTCAGTCTGCACTTCCCTGGGTGTGTTACATTGACAGAGTGAGGTCAGTCTGCTCTTCCCTGAGTGTGTTACTTTGACAGAGTGGGAAGAGTCTGCTCTTCCCTGAGTGTGTTACTTTGACAGAGTGGTGTCAGTCTGCTCTTCCCTGGGTGTGTGACATTGACAGAGTGGGGTCAGTCTGCTGTTCCCTGGGTGTGTTACATTGACAGAGTGGGGTCAGTCTGCTCTTCCCTGGGTGTGTTACATTGACAGAGTGGGGTTAGTCTGCTCTTCCCTGGGTATGTTACATTGACCGTGTGAGGTCAATCTTCTGTTCCCTGGGTGAGTTACATTGACAGAGAGGGGTCAGTCTGCTCTTCCCTGGCTGTGTTACATCGAAAGTGTGGGGTCAGACTGCTCTTCCCTGGGTGTGTTACATTGAAAGAGTGGGGTCAGTCTGCTCTTCCCGCGGTGTGTTACATTGACAGAGTGATGTCAGTCTGCTCTTCCCTGGGTGAGTTACATTGACAGGGTGGGGTCAGTCTGCTCTCCCCTGGGTGTGATACATTGACAGAGTGGGGTCAGACTGCTATTCCCTGAGTATGTTACATTGACAGAGTGGGTTCAGTCTGCCCTTCCCTGGTTGTGTTACATTGACAGAGTGGGGTCAGTCTGCTCTTCCCTGGGTGTGTTACATTGACAGAGTGGGGTCTGTCTGCTCTTCCCTGGGTGCATTACATTGACAGGGTGTGGTCAGTCTGCTCTTCCCTGGGTGTGTTACATTGATGGAGTGGGGTCAGTCTGCTCTTCCCTGGGTGTGTTACATTTAAAGAGTGGGGTCAGTCTGCTCTTCCCTGGGTGAGTTACACGGAGGGAGTGGGGTAAATCTGCTCTTCCCTGGGTGTGTTACATTGACAGAGAGGGGTCAGTCTGCTCTTCCCTGGGTGGTTTACATTGACCGAGTGCGGTCAGTCTGCTCTTCTCTGGATGTGTTACATTGAAAGTGTGGGGTCAGTCTGCTCTTCCCTGGGTGCGTGACATTGACAGAGTGGGGTCAGTCTGCTCTTCCCTGGGTGTGTTACATTGACAGAGTGGGGTCTGTGTGCTCTTCCCTGGGTGTGTTACATTGACAGAGTGGGGTTAGTCTGCTCTTCCCTGGGTATGTTACATTGACCGAGTGACGTCAATCTTCTGTTCCCTGGGTGAGTTACATTGACAGAGAGGGGTCAGTCTGCTCTTCCCTGGCTGTGTTACAATGACAGAGTGGGGTCAGACTGCTCTTCCTTGGGTGTGTTACATTGACAGAGTGGGGTCAGTCTGCTCTTCCCGCGGTGTGTTACATTGACAGAGTGAGGTCAGTCTGCTCTTCCCTGGGTGTGTTACATTGACAGAGTGTGGTCAGTCTGCTCTCCCCTGGGTGTGTTACATTGTCAGAGTGGGGTCAGTCTGCTCTTCCCTGGGTGTGTTGCATTGAAAGTGTAGGGTCAGTCTGCTCTTCCCTGGGTGTGTTACATTGACAGAGGGGGGTCAGTCTGCTCTTCCCAAGGTCTGTGATATTGACAGAGTGGGGTCAGTCTGCTCTTCCCTGGGTGTGTTTCATTGACAGAGTGGGGACAGTCTGCTCTTCCCTGGGTGTGTTACATTGACAGAGTGAGGTCAGTCTGCTCTTCCCTGAGTGTGTTACTTTGACAGAGTGGGAAGAGTCTGCTCTTCCCTGAGTGTGTTACTTTGACAGAGTGGGGTCAGTCTGTTCTTCCCTAGGTGAGTTACATTGAGAGAGAGGGGTCACTCTGGTCTCCCCTGGGTGTGTTACATTGACAGAATTGGGTGAGTCTGCTCTTCCCTGGGTATGTGATAATGACAGAGTGGGGTCAGTCTGCTCTACCCTGGGTGGGTTACATTGACTGAGTGCGGTCAGTCTGCTCTTCCCTGGGTGGGTTACATTGAAAGAATGGGGTCAGTCTGCTTTTCCCTGGGTGAGATACATGGAGGGAGAGGGGTCAGTCTGCTCTTCACTGGGTGGGTTACATTGACAGAGTGGGGTCAGTCCGCTCTTCCCTGGGTGTGTTACATTGACAGAGTGGGGTCAGTCTGCTCTTCCCTGGGTGTGTTACACTGACAGAGTGGGGTCAGTCTGCTCTTCCCTGGGTGTGTTACATTGACAGAGTGGGGTCAGTCTGCTCTTCCCTGGGTGTGTTACATTGTCAGAGTGGGGTCAGTCTGCTCTTCCCTGGGTGTGTTGCATTGACAGTGTAGGGTCAGTCTGCTCTTCCCTGGGTGTGTTACATTGACAGAGGGGGGTCAGTCTGCTCTTCCCAAGGTCTGTGATATTGTCAGTGTTCGGTCAGTCTGCTCTTCCCTGGGTGTGTTACATTGACAGAGTGGGGTCAGTCTGCTTTTCCCTGGGTGTGTTACATTGACTGCGTGGGGTCAGTCTATCTTCCCTGGGTGAGTTACATGGAGAGAGAGGGGTCAGTCTGCTCTCCCCTGGGTGTGTTCCATTGACAGAGTGGGGTCAGTCTGCTCTTCCCTGGGTGTGTTACATTGAAAGAGTGGGGTCAGTTTGCTTTTCCCTGGGTGAGTTACATGGAGGGAGAGGGGTCAGTCTGCTCTTCACTGGGTGGGTTACATTGACAGAGTGGGGTCAGTCCGCTCTTCCCTGGGTGTGTTACATTGACAGAGTGGGGTCAGTCTGCTCTTCACTGGGTGTGTTACACTGACAGATTGGGGTCAGTCTGCTCTTCCCTGGGTGTGTTACATTGACAGAGTGTGGTCACTCTGCTCTTCCCTGGGTGTGTTACATTGTCAGAGTGGGGTCAGTCTGCTCTTCCCTGGGTGTGTTGCATTGAAAGTGTAGGGTCAGTCTGCTCTTCCCTGGGTGTGTTACATTGACAGAGGGGGGTCAGTCTGCTCTTCCCAAGGTCTGTGATATTGACAGAGTGGGGTCAGTCTGCTCTTCCCTGGGTGTGTTTCATTGACAGAGTGGGGTCAGTCTGCTCTTCTCTGGGTGTGTTACATTGACAGAGTGAGGTCAGTCTGCTCTTCCCTGGGTGCGTGACATTGACAGAGTGGGGTCAGTCTGCTCTTCCCTGGGTGTGTTACATTGAAAGAATGGGGTTAGTCTGCTTTTCCCTGGGTTTGTTACATTGACCGAGTGAGGTTAATCTTCTGTTCCCTGGGTGAGTTACATTGACAGAGAGGGGTCAATCTGCTCTTCCCTGGCTGTGTTACAATGACAGAGTGGGGTCAGACTGCTCTTCCTTGGGTGTGTTACATTGACAGAGTGGGGTCAGTCTGCTCTTCCCGCGGTGTGTAACATTGACAGAGTGAGGTCAGTCTGCTCTTCCCTGGGTGAGTTACAATGACAGGGTTGGTTCAGTCTGCTCTCCCCTGGGTGTGAT
Source organism: Chiloscyllium punctatum (assembly GCF_047496795.1). Classification (NCBI taxonomy): domain Eukaryota; kingdom Metazoa; phylum Chordata; class Chondrichthyes; order Orectolobiformes; family Hemiscylliidae; genus Chiloscyllium; species Chiloscyllium punctatum. Next base: position 4,369,883 of record NC_092788.1, read on the forward strand.
ACATTGACAGAGTGGGGTCAGTCTGCTCTTCCCTGGGTGGGTTACATTGACAGAGTGGGGTCAGTCTTGTCTTCCCTGGGTGTGTTACATTGATAGAGTGCGGTCAGTCTGCTCTTCCCTCAGAGTCTCACATTGACAGAGTGCGGTCAGTCTGCTCTTCCCTGAGAGTGTCACATTGACAGAGTGGGGTCAGTCTGCTCTTCACTGAGTGTGTCACATTGACAGATTGGGGTCAGTCTGCTCTTCCCTGGGTGTGTTACATTGACAGAGTGCGGTCAGTCTGCTCTTCCCAGGGTGAGTTACATGGAGGGAGAGGATTCAGTCTGCTCTTCACTGGGTGGGTTACATTGACAGAGTGGGGTCAGTCCGCTCTTCCCTGGGTGTGTTACATTGACAGAGTGGGGTAAGTCTGCTCTCCCCTGGGTGTCTGACATTGACAGAGTGGGGTCAGTCTGTTCTTCCCTGTGTGTGTTACATTGACAGAATGGGGTCAGTCTGCTCTTCCCTGGGTGTGTTACATTGACAGAGTGGGGTCAGTCTGCTCTTCCCTGGGTCTGTTACATTGACAGAGTGGGGTAAATCTGCTCTTCCCTGGGTGGGTTACATTGACAGAGTGGGGTCAGTCCGCTCTTCCCTGGGTGTGTTACATTGACAGAGTGGGGTCAGTCTGCTCTTCCCTGGGTGTGTTACACTGACAGAGTGGGGTCAGTCTGCTCTTCCCTGGGTGTGTTACATTGACAGAGTGGGGTCAGTCTGCTCTTCCCTGGGTGTGTTACATTGTCAGAGTGGGGTCAGTCTGCTCTTCCCTGGGTGTGTTGCATTGACAGTGTAGGGTCAGTCTGCTCTTCCCTGGGTGTGTTACATTGACAGAGGGGGGTCAGTCTGCTCTTCCCAAGGTCTGTGATATTGTCAGAGTTCGGTCAGTCTGCTCTTCCCTGGGTGTGTTACATTGACAGAGTGGGGTCAGTCTGCTTTTCCCTGGGTGTGTTACATTGACTGCGTGGGGTCAGTCTATCTTCCCTGGGTGAGTTACATGGAGAGAGAGGGGTCAGTCTGCTCTCCCCTGGGTGTGTTCCATTGACAGAGTGGGGTCAGTCTGCTCTTCCCTGGGTGTGTTACATTGAAAGAGTGGGGTCAGTTTGCTTTTCCCTGGGTGAGTTACATGGAGGGAGAGGGGTCAGTCTGCTCTTCACTGGGTGGGTTACATTGACAGAGTGGGGTCAGTCCGCTCTTCCCTGGGTGTGTTACATTGACAGAGTGGGGTCAGTCTGCTCTTCACTGGGTGTGTTACACTGACAGATTGGGGTCAGTCTGCTCTTCCCTGGGTGTGTTACATTGACAGAGTGTGGTCACTCTGCTCTTCCCTGGGTGTGTTACATTGTCAGAGTGGGGTCAGTCTGCTCTTCCCTGGGTGTGTTGCATTAAAAGTGTAGGGTCAGTCTGCTCTTCCCTGGGTGTGTTACATTGACAGAGGGGGGTCAGTCTGCTCTTCCCAAGGTCTGTGATATTGACAGAGTGGGGTCAGTCTGCTCTTCCCTGGGTGTGTTTCATTGACAGAATGGGGTCAGTCTGCTCTTCTCTGGGTGTGTTACATTGACAGAGTGAGGTCAGTCTGCTCTTCCCTGGGTGCGTGACATTGACAGAGTGGGGTCAGTCTGCTCTTCCCTGGGTGTGTTACATTGAAAGAATGGGGTTAGTCTGCTTTTCCCTGGGTTTGTTACATTGACCGAGTGAGGTTAATCTTCTGTTCCCTGGGTGAGTTACATTGACAGAGAGGGGTCAATCTGCTCTTCCCTGGCTGTGTTACAATGACAGAGTGGGGTCAGACTGCTCTTCCTTGGGTGTGTTACATTGACAGAGTGGGGTCAGTCTGCTCTTCCCGCGGTGTGTAACATTGACAGAGTGAGGTCAGTCTGCTCTTCCCTGGGTGAGTTACAATGACAGGGTTGGTTCAGTCTGCTCTCCCCTGGGTGTGATACATTGACAGAGTGGGGTCAGTCTGCTCTTCCCTGGGTGGGTTACATTGACAGAGTGGGGTCAGTCTTGTCTTCCCTGGGTGTGTTACATTGATAGAGTGCGGTCAGTCTGCTCTTCCCTGAGAGTCTCACATTGACAGAGTGCGGTCAGTCTGCTCTTCCCTGAGAGTGTCACATTGACAGAGTGGGGTCAGTCTGCTCTTCACTGAGTGTGTCACATTGACAGATTGGGGTCAGTCTGCTCTTCCCTGGGTGTGTTACATTGACAGAGTGCGGTCAGTCTGCTCTTCCCTGGGTGAGTTACATGGAGGGAGAGGATTCAGTCTGCTCTTCACTGGGTGGGTTACATTGACAGAGTGGGGTCAGTCCGCTCTTCCCTGGGTGCGTTACATTGACAGAGTGGGGTAAGTCTGCTCTCCCCTGGGTGTCTGACATTGACAGAGTGGGGTCAGTCTGTTCTTCCCTGGGTGTGTTACATTGACAGAATGGGGTCAGTCTGCTCTTCCCTGGGTGTGTTACATTGACAGAGTGGGGTCAGTCTGCTCTTCCCTGGGTCTGTTACATTGACAGAGTGGGGTAAATCTGCTCTTCCCTGGGTGTGTTACATTGACAGAGAGGGGTCAGTCTGCTCTTCCCTGGGTGTTTTACATTGACCGAGTGCGGTCAGTCTGCTCTTCTCTGGATGTGTTACATTGAAAGTGTGGGGTCAGTCTGCTCTTCCCTGGGTGCGTGACATTGACAGAGTGGGGTCAGTCTGCTCTTCCCTGGGTGTGTTACATTGACAGAGTGGGGTCAGTGTGCTCTTCCCTGGGTGTGTTACTTTGACAGAGTGGGGTTAGTCTGCTCTTCCCTGGGTATGTTACATTGACCGAGTGAGGTCAATCTTCTGTTCCCTGGGTGAGTTACATTGACAGAGAGGGGTCAGTCTGCTCTTCCCTGGCTGTGTTAGAATGACAGAGTGGGGTCAGACTGCTCTTCCTTGGGTGTGTTACATTGACAGAGTGGGGTCAGTCTGCTCTTCCCGCGGTGTGTTACATTGACAGAGTGAGGTCAGTCTGCTCTTCCCTGGGTGAGTTACATTGACAGGGTGGGGTCAGTCTGCTCTCCCCTGGGTGTGATACATTGACAGAGTGGGGTCAGACTGCTATTCCCTGAGTATGTTACATTGACAGAGTGGGGTCAGTCTGCCCTTCCCTGGTTGTGTTACATTCACAGAGCGGGGTCTGTCTGCTCTTCCCGGGGTGCGTTATATTGACAGGGTGGGGTCAGTCTGCTCTTCACCGGGTGTGTTACATTGATGGAGTGGGGTCTGTCTGCTCTTCCCTGGGTGTGTTACATTGAAAGAGTGGGGTCAGTCTGCTCTTCCCTGGGTGAGTTACACGGAGGGAGAGGGGTCAGTCTGCTCTTCCCAAGGTCTGTGATATTGACAGAGTGGGGTCAGTCTGCTCTTCCCTGGGTGTGTTTCATTGACAGAGTGGGGTCAGTCTGCTCTTCTCTGGGTGTGTTACATTGACAGAGTGAGGTCAGTCTGCTCTTCCCTGGGTGCGTGACATTGACAGAGTGGGGTCAGTCTGCTCTTCCCTGGGTGTGTTACATTGAAAGAATGGGGTTAGTCTGCTTTTCCCTGGGTTTGTTACATTGACCGAGTGAGGTTAATCTTCTGTTCCCTGGGTGAGTTACATTGACAGAGAGGGGTCAATCTGCTCTTCCCTGGCTGTGTTACAATGACAGAGTGGGGTCAGACTGCTCTTCCTTGGGTGTGTTACATTGACAGAGTGGGGTCAGTCTGCTCTTCCCGCGGTGTGTAACATTGACAGAGTGAGGTCAGTCTGCTCTTCCCTGGGTGAGTTACAATGACAGGGTTGGTTCAGTCTGCTCTCCCCTGGGTGTGATACATTGACAGAGTGGGGTCAGTCTGCTCTTCCCTGGGTGGGTTACATTGACAGAGTGGGGTCAGTCTTGTCTTCCCTGGGTGTGTTACATTGATAGAGTGCGGTCAGTCTGCTCTTCCCTGAGAGTCTCACATTGACAGAGTGCGGTCAGTCTGCTCTTCCCTGAGAGTGTCACATTGACAGAGTGGGGTCAGTCTGCTCTTCACTGAGTGTGTCACATTGACAGATTGGGGTCAGTCTGCTCTTCCCTGGGTGTGTTACATTGACAGAGTGCGGTCAGTCTGCTCTTCCCAGGGTGAGTTACATGGAGGGAGAGGATTCAGTCTGCTCTTCACTGGGTGGGTTACATTGACAGAGTGGGGTCAGTCCGCTCTTCCCTGGGTGTGTTACATTGACAGAGTGGGGTAAGTCTGCTCTCCCCTGGGTGTCTGACATTGACAGAGTGGGGTCAGTCTGTTCTTCCCTGGGTGTGTTACATTGACAGAATGGGGTCAGTCTGCTCTTCCCTGGGTGTGTTACATTGACAGAGTGGGGTCAGTCTGCTCTTCCCTGGGTCTGTTACATTGACAGAGTGGGGTAAATCTGCTCTTCCCTGGGTGGGTTACATTGACAGAGTGGGGTCAGTCCGCTCTTCCCTGGGTGTGTTACATTGACACAGTGGGGTCAGTCTGCTCTTCCCTGGGTGTGTTACACTGACAGAGTGGGGTCAGTCTGCTCTTCCCTGGGTGTGTTACATTGACAGAGTGGGGTCAGTCTGCTCTTCCCTGGGTGTGTTACATTGTCAGAGTGGGGTCAGTCTGCTCTTCCCTGGGTGTGTTGCATTGACAGTGTAGGGTCAGTCTGCTCTTCCCTGGGTGTGTTACATTGACAGAGGGGGGTCAGTCTGCTCTTCCCAAGGTCTGTGATATTGTCAGAGTTCGGTCAGTCTGCTCTTCCCTGGGTGTGTTACATTGACAGAGTGGGGTCAGTCTGCTTTTCCCTGGGTGTGTTACATTGACTGCGTGGGGTCAGTCTATCTTCCCTGGGTGAGTTACATGGAGAGAGAGGGGTCAGTCTGCTCTCCCCTGGGTGTGTTCCATTGACAGAGTGGGGTCAGTCTGCTCTTCCCTGGGTGTGTTACATTGAAAGAGTGGGGTCAGTTTGCTTTTCCCTGGGTGAGTTACATGGAGGGAGAGGGGTCACTCTGCTCTTCCCTGGGTGTGTTACATTGTCAGAGTGGGGTCAGTCTGCTCTTCCCTGGGTGTGTTGCATTAAAAGTGTAGGGTCAGTCTGCTCTTCCCTGGGTGTGTTACATTGACAGAGGGGGGTCAGTCTGCTCTTCCCAAGGTCTGTGATATTGACAGAGTGGGGTCAGTCTGCTCTTCCCTGGGTGTGTTTCATTGACAGAATGGGGTCAGTCTGCTCTTCTCTGGGTGTGTTACATTGACAGAGTGAGGTCAGTCTGCTCTTCCCTGGGTGCGTGACATTGACAGAGTGGGGTCAGTCTGCTCTTCCCTGGGTGTGTTACATTGAAAGAATGGGGTTAGTCTGCTTTTCCCTGGGTTTGTTACATTGACCGAGTGAGGTTAATCTTCTGTTCCCTGGGTGAGTTACATTGACAGAGAGGGGTCAATCTGCTCTTCCCTGGCTGTGTTACAATGACAGAGTGGGGTCAGACTGCTCTTCCTTGGGTGTGTTACATTGACAGAGTGGGGTCAGTCTGCTCTTCCCGCGGTGTGTAACATTGACAGAGTGAGGTCAGTCTGCTCTTCCCTGGGTGAGTTACAATGACAGGGTTGGTTCAGTCTGCTCTCCCCTGGGTGTGATACATTGACAGAGTGGGGTCAGTCTGCTCTTCCCTGGGTGGGTTACATTGACAGAGTGGGGTCAGTCTTGTCTTCCCTGGGTGTGTTACATTGATAGAGTGCGGTCAGTCTGCTCTTCCCTGAGAGTCTCACATTGACAGAGTGCGGTCAGTCTGCTCTTCCCTGAGAGTGTCACATTGACAGAGTGGGGTCAGTCTGCTCTTCACTGAGTGTGTCACATTGACAGATTGGGGTCAGTCTGCTCTTCCCTGGGTGTGTTACATTGACAGAGTGCGGTCAGTCTGCTCTTCCCTGGGTGAGTTACATGGAGGGAGAGGATTCAGTCTGCTCTTCACTGGGTGGGTTACATTGACAGAGTGGGGTCAGTCCGCTCTTCCCTGGGTGCGTTACATTGACAGAGTGGGGTAAGTCTGCTCTCCCCTGGGTGTCTGACATTGACAGAGTGGGGTCAGTCTGTTCTTCCCTGGGTGTGTTACATTGACAGAATGGGGTCAGTCTGCTCTTCCCTGGGTGTGTTACATTGACAGAGTGGGGTCAGTCTGCTCTTCCCTGGGTCTGTTACATTGACAGAGTGGGGTAAATCTGCTCTTCCCTGGGTGTGTTACATTGACAGAGAGGGGTCAGTCTGCTCTTCCCTGGGTGTTTTACATTGACCGAGTGCGGTCAGTCTGCTCTTCTCTGGATGTGTTACATTGAAAGTGTGGGGTCAGTCTGCTCTTCCCTGGGTGCGTCACATTGACAGAGAAGGGTCAGTCTGCTCTTCCCTGGGTGTGTTACATTGACAGAGTGGGGTCAGTGTGCTCTTCCCTGGGTGTGTTACTTTGACAGAGTGGGGTTAGTCTGCTCTTCCCTGGGTATGTTACATTGACCGAGTGAGGTCAATCTTCTGTTCCCTGGGTGAGTTACATTGACAGAGAGGGGTCAGTCTGCTCTTCCCTGGCTGTGTTACAATGACAGAGTGGGGTCAGACTGCTCTTCCTTGGGTGTGTTACATTGACAGAGTGAGGTCAGTCTGCTCTTCCCTGGGTGAGTTACATTGACAGGGTGGGGTCAGTCTGCTCTCCCCTGGGTGTGATACATTGACAGAGTGGGGTCAGACTGCTATTCCCTGAGTATGTTACATTGACAGAGTGGGGTCAGTCTGCCCTTCCCTGGTTGTGTTACATTCACAGAGCGGGGTCTGTCTGCTCTTCCCGGGGTGCGTTATATTGACAGGGTGGGGTCAGTCTGCTCTTCACCGGGTGTGTTACATTGATGGAGTGGGGTCTGTCTGCTCTTCCCTGGGTGTGTTACATTGAAAGAGTGGGGTCAGTCTGCTCTTCCCTGGGTGAGTTACACGGAGGGAGAGGGGTCAGTCTGCTCTTCCCTGGGTGTGTTACATTGACAGAGTGGGGTCAGTCTGCTCTTCCGTGGGTGTGTTACATTGACAGAGTGAGGTCAGTCTGCTCTTCCCTGAGTGTGTTACATTGACAGAGTGAGGTCAGTCTGCTCTTCCCTGAGTGTGTTGCATTGACAGAGTGGGGTCAGTCTGATCTTACCTGGGTATGTTGCATTGACAGAGTGGGGTCAGTCTGCTCTTCCCTGGGTGGGTTACATTGACAGAGTGGGGTCAGTCTGTTCTTCCCTGGGTGTGTTACTTTGACAGAGTGGGGTCAGTCTGCTCTTCCCTGAGAGTCTCACATTGACAGAGTGCGGTCAATCTGCTCTTCGCTGAGAGTGTCACATTGACAGAGTTGGGTCAGTCTGCTCTTCACAGAAAGTGTCACATTGACAGATTGGGGTCAGTCTGCTCTTCACTGGGTGTGTGACATTGACAGAGTGCGGTCAGTCTGCTCTTCCCTGGGTGAGTTACATGGAGGGAGAGGGGTCAGTCTGCTCTTCACTGGGTGGGTTACATTGACAGAGTGGGGTCACTCCGCTCTTTCCGGGATGTGTTACATTGACAGAGTGGGGTCAGTCTGCTCTTCCCTGGGTGTGTTACATTGACAGAGTGGGGTCAGTCTGCACTTCCCTGGGTGTGTTACATTGTCAGAGTGGGGTCAGTCTGCTCTTCCCTGGGTGTGTTGCATTGACAGAGTGGGGTCAGTCTGCTCTTCCCTGGGTGTGTTATATTGACAGAGGGGGGTCAGTCTGCTCTTCCCAAGGTCTGTGATATTGACAGAGTGGGGTCAGTCTGCTCTTCCCTGGGTGTGTTACATTGACAGAATTGGGTCAGTCTGCTCTTCCCTGGGTGGGTTACATTGACAGAGTGGGGTCAGTCTGCTCTTCCCTGGGTCTGTTACATTGACAGAGTGGGGTAAATCTGCTCTTCCCTGGGTGTGTTACATTGACCGAGGGCGGTCAGTCTGCTCTTCCCTGGATGTGTTACATTGACAGGGTGGGGTCAGTCTGCTCTTCAGTGGGTGTGTTACATTGACACAGTGGGATCAATCTGCTCTTCCCTGGGTGTGTTACATTGACAGAGTGCGTTCAGTCTGCTCTTCCCTGGGTGCGTGACATTGACAGAGTGGGGTCAGTCTGCTCTTCCCTGGGTGTGTTACATTGACAGAGTGGGGTCAGTCTGCTCTTCCCTGGGTGTGTTACATTGACAGAGTGGGGTTAGTCTGCTCTTCCCTGGGTATGTTACATTGACCGAGTGAGGTCAATCTTCTGTTCCCTGGGTGAGTTACATTGACAGAGATGGGTCAGTCTGTTGTTCCCAGGCTGTGTTACAATGACAGAGTGGGGTCAGACTGCTCTTCCCTGGGTGTGTTACATTGAAAGAGTGGGGTCAGTCTGCTCTTCTCTGGGTGAGTTACACGGAGGGAGAGGGGTCAGTCTGGTCTTCCCTGGGTGTGTTACATTGACAGAGTGGGGTCAGTCTGCTCTCCCCTGGGTGTGTTACATTGACAGAGTGGGGACAATCTGCTCTTCCCTGGGTGTGTTACATTGACAGAGTGAGGTCAGTCTGCTCTTCCCTGAGTGTGTTACTTTGACAGAGTGGGAAGAGTCTGCTCTTCCCTGAGTGTGTTACTTTGACAGAGTGGGGTCAGTCTGCTCTTCCCTAGGTGAGTTACATTGATATAGAGGGGTCACTCTGGTCTCCCCTGGGTGTGTTACATTGACAGAGTTGGGTGAGTCTGCTCTTCCCTGGGTCTGTGATAATGACAGAGTGGGGTCAGTCTGCTCTTCCCTGGGTGGGTTACATTGACAGAATGGGGTCAGTCTGCTCTTACCTGGGTGAGTTACATGGAGGGAGAGGGGTCAGTCTGCTCTTCACTGGGTGGGTTACATTGACAGAGTGGGGTCAGTCCGCTCTTCCCTGGGTGTGTTACATTGACAGAGTGGGGTCAGTCTGCTCTTCCCTGGGTGTGTTACATTGACAGAGTGGGGTCAGTCTGCTCTTCCCTGGGTGTGTTACATTGACAGAGTGGGGTCAGTCTGCTCTTCCCTGGGTGGGTTACATTGTCAGAGTGGGGTCAGTCTGCTCCTACCTGGGTGTGTTGCATTGACAGTGTAGGGTCAGTCTGCTCTTCCCTGGGTGTATTACATTGACAGAGGGTGGTCAGTCTGCTCTTCCCAGTGTCTGTGATATTGACAGAGTGGGGTCAGTCTGCTCTTCCCTGGGTGTGTTACATTGTCAGAGTGGGGTCAGTCTGCTTTTCCCTGGGTGTGTTACATTGACAGAGTGGGGTCAGTCTGATCTTCCCTGGTTGTGTTACATTGACAGAGTGAGTTCAGTCTGATCTTCCCTGGGTGTGTTACATTGACAGAGTGGGGTCAGTCAGCTCTTCCCTGGGTGTGTTACATTGAAAGAGTGGGGTCAGTCTGCTCTTCCCTGGGTGAGTTACACGGAGGGAGAGGGGTCAGTCTGGTCTTCCCTGGGTGTGTTACATTGACAGAGTGAGGTCAGTCTGCACTTCCCTGGGTGTGTTACATTGACAGAGTGAGGTCAGTCTGCTCTTCCCTGAGTGTGTTACTTTGACAGAGTGGGAAGAGTCTGCTCTTCCCTGAGTGTGTTACTTTGACAGAGTGGTGTCAGTCTGCTCTTCCCTGGGTGCGTGACATTGACAGAGTGGGGTCAGTCTGCTGTTCCCTGGGTGTGTTACATTGACAGAGTGGGGTCAGTCTGCTCTTCCCTGGGTGTGTTACATTGACAGAGTGGGGTTAGTCTGCTCTTCCCTGGGTATGTTACATTGACCGTGTGAGGTCAATCTTCTGTTCCCTGGGTGAGTTACATTGACAGAGAGGGGTCAGTCTGCTCTTCCCTGGCTGTGTTACATTGAAAGTGTGGGGTCAGACTGCTCTTCCCTGGGTGTGTTACATTGAAAGAGTGGGGTCAGTCTGCTCTTCCCGCGGTGTGTTACATTGACAGAGTGAGGTCAGTCTGCTCTTCCCTGGGTGAGTTACATTGACAGGGTGGGGTCAGTCTGCTCTCCCCTGGGTGTGATACATTGACAGAGTGGGGTCAGACTGCTATTCCCTGAGTATGTTACATTGACAGAGTGGGTTCAGTCTGCCCTTCCCTGGTTGTGTTACATTGACAGAGTGGGGTCAGTCTGCTCTTCCCTGGGTGTGTTACATTGACAGAGTGGGGTCTGTCTGCTCTTCCCTGGGTGCATTACATTGACAGGGTGTGGTCAGTCTGCTCTTCCCTGGGTGTGTTACATTGATGGAGTGGGGTCAGTCTGCTCTTCCCTGGGTGTGTTACATTGAAAGAGTGGGGTCAGTCTGCTCTTCCCTGGGTGAGTTACACGGAGGGAGAGGGGTCAGTCTGGTCTTCCCTGGGTGTGTTACATTCACAGAGTGGTGTCAGTCTGCACTTCCGTGGGTGTGTTACATTGACAGAGTGGGGACAGTCTGCTCTTCCCTGGGTGAGTTACATTGACAGGGTTGGTTCAGTCTGCTCTCCCCTGGGTGTGATACATTGACAGAGTGGGGTCAGTTTGCTCGTCCCTGGGTGGGTTACATTGACAGAGTGGTGTCAGTCTGTTCTTCCCTGGGTGTGTTACTTTGACAGAGTGGGGTCAGTCTGCTCTTCCCTGAGAGTCTCACATTGACTGAGTGCGGTCAGTCTGCTCTTCACTGAGAGTGTCACCTTGACAGATTGGGGTCAGTCTGCTCTTCCCTGGGTGTGTTACATTGACAGATTGCGGTCAGTCTGCTCTTCCCTGGGTGAGTTACATGGAGGGAGAGGGGTCAGTCTGCTCTTCACTGGGTGGGTTACATTGACAGAGTGGGGTCAGTCCGCTCTTCCCTGGGTCTGTTACATTGACAGAGTGGGGTAAGTCTGCTCTCCCCTGGGTGTCTGACATTGACAGAGTGGGGTCAGTCTGTTCTTCCCTGGGTGTGTTACATTGACAGAATGGGGTCAGTCTGCTCTTCCCTGGGTGTGTTACATTGACAGAGTGGGGTCAGTCTGCTCTTCCCTGGGTCTGTTACATTGACAGAGTGGGGTAAATCTGCTCTTCCCTGGGTGTGTTACATTGACAGAGAGGGGTCAGTCTGCTCTTCCCTGGGTGGTTTTCATTGACCGAGTGCGGTCAGTCTGCTCTTCTCTGGATGTGTTACATTGAAAGTGTGGGGTCAGTCTGCTCTTCCCTGGGTGCGTGACATTGACAGAGTGGGGTCAGTCTGCTCTTCACTGGGTGTGTTACATTGACAGGGTGGGGTCAGTCTATCTTCCCTGCGTGAGTTACATGGAGAGAGAGGGGTCAGTCTGCTCTCCCCTGGGTGTGTTGCATTGACAGAGTGGGGTCAGTCTGGTCTTCCCTGGGTGTGTTACATTGAAAGAGTGGGGTCAGTCTGCTATTCCCTGGGTGAGTTACACGGAGGGAGAGGGGTCAGTCTGGTCTTCCCTGGGTGTGTTACATTGACAGAGTGGGGACAGTCTGCTCTTCCCTGAGTGTGTTACATTGACAGAGTGAGGTCAGTCTGCTCTTCGCTGAGTGTGTTACATTGACAGAGAGGGGTCAGTCTGCTCTTCCCTGGCTGTGTTACAATGACAGAGTGGGGTCAGACTGCTCTTCCTTGGGTGTGTTACATTGACAGAGTGGGGTCAGTCTGCTCTTCCCGCGGTGTGTAACATTGACAGAGTGAGGTCAGTCTGCTCTTCCCTGGGTGTTACATTGACAGGGTTGGTTCAGTCTGCTATCCCCTGGGTGTGATACATTGACAGAGTGGGGTCAGACTGCTATTCCCTGAGTATGTTACATTGACAGAGTGGGGTGTGTCTGCTCTTCCCTGGGTGTGTTACATTGACAGGGTGGGGTCAGTCTGCTCTTCCCTGGGTGTGTTACATTGACAGAGTGGGGTCAGTCTCCTCTTCCCTGGGTGTGTTGCATTGACAGAGTGAGGTCAGTCTGATCTTCCCTGGGTATGTTGCATTGACAGAGTGGGGTCAGTCTGCTCTTCCCTTGGTGGGTTACATTGACAGAGTGGGGTCAGTCTGTTCTTCCCTGGGTGTGTTACTTTGACAGAGTGGGGTCAGTCTGCTCTTCCCTGAGAGTCTCACATTGACAGAGTGCGGTCAATCTGCTCTTCGCTGAGAGTGTCACATTGACAGTGTGGTATCAGTCTGCTCTTCACTGAGAGTGTCACATTGACAGATTGGGGTCAGTCTGCTCTTCCCTGGGTGTGTGACATTGACAGAGTGCGGTCAGTCTGCTCTTCCCTGGGTGAGTTACATGGATGGAGAGGGGTCAGTCTGCTCTTCACTGGGTGGGTTACATTGACAGAGTGGGGTCAGTCCGCTCTTCTCTGGGTGTGTTACATTGACAGAGTGGGGTCAGTCTGCGCTTCTCTGGGTTTGTTACTTTGACAGAGTGGGGTCAGTCTGCTCTTCCCTGGCTGTGTTACACTGACAGAGTGGGGTCAGTCTGCTCTTCCCTGGGTGTGTTACATTGACAGAGTGGGGTCAATCTGCTCTTCCCTGGGTGTGTTACATTGACAGAGTGGGGTCAGTCTGCTCTTCCCTGGGTGTGTTGCATTGACAGAGTGGGGTCAGTCTGCTCTTCCCTGGGTGTGTTACATTGACAGAGTGGTGTCAGTCTGTTCTTCCCTGGGTGTGTTACATTGACAGAGTGGGGTCTGTCTGCTCTTCCCTGGGTGTGTTACATTGACAGAGTGGGGTCAGTCTGCTCTTCCCTGGGTGTGTTACATTGACAGATTGGGGTCAATCTGCTCTTCCCTGGGTGTGTTCGATTGACAGAGTGGGGTAAGTCTGCTCTCCCCTGGGTGTCTGACATTGACAGAGTGGGGTCAGTCTGCTCTTCCCTGGGTGTGTTACATTGACAGATTGGGGTCAGTCTGCACTTCCCTGGGTGTGTTACATTGACAGAGTGGTATCTGTCTGCTCTTCCCTGGGTGTGTTACATTGACAGAGTGGGGTCAGTCTGTTCTCCCATTGTGTGTTACATTGACAGAGTGGGGTCAGTCTGCTCTTCCCTGGGTGTGTTACAATGACAGAGTGGGGTCAGTGTGCACATCACTGGGTGGGTTACATTGACAGAGTGAGGTCAGTCTGCTCTTCCCTGGGTTTGTTACATTTACAGAGTGTGGTCAGTCTACTCTTCCCTGGGTGTGTTACATTGACAGAGTTGGGTAAGACTGCAGTTGACTGTGTGAGTAATTTTGCAGAAGCGGTCATTCTGCTCTTCTCTGGGTGGGTTACATTGTCAGAGTGAGGTCAGTCTGCTCTTCCCTGGGTTTGTTAAATTGACAGAGTGGGGACAGTCTGCTCTTCCCTGGGTGTGTTACAGTGACAGGGTGGGTTCAGTCTGCTCCTCCCTGGGTGTGTTACATTGACAGAGTTGGGTCAGTCTGCTTTTCCCTGGGTGTGTTACATTGACAGAGTGGGGTAAGACTGCAGTTGACTGTGTGAGTAATTTTGCAGAAGCGGTCATTCTGCTCTTCTCTGGTTGGGTTACATTGACAGAGTGAGGTCAGTCTGCTCTTCCCTGGGTGTGTTACAGTGACAGATTGGGGTCAGTCTGCTCTTCCCTGGGTGTGTTACATTGACAGAGTGAGGTCAGTCTGCTCTTCCCTGGGTGTGTTACATTGACAGAGTGAGGTCAGTCTGCTCTTACCTGGGTGTGTTACATTGACAGATTGGGGTCAGTCTGCTCTTCCCTGGGTGTGTTACATTGACAGAGTGAGTTCAGTCTTCTCTTCCCTGGGTGTGTTACATTGACAGAGTGGGGTCAGTCTGCTCTTCCCTGGGTGTGTTACATTGACAGAGTGAGGTCAGTCTGCTCTTCCCTGGGTGTGTTACATTGACAGATTGGGGTCAGTCTGCTCTTCCCTGAGTGTGTTACATTGACAGAGTGGTATCTGTCTGCTCTTCACTGGGTGTGTTACATTGACAGAGGGGGGTCAGTCTGTTCTTCCCTCGGAGTTTTACAGTGACAGGGTGGTGTCAGTCTGCTCTCCCCTGGGTGTGTTACATTGACAGAGAGTGGGGTCAGTCTGCTCTTCCCTGGGTGTGTTACATTGACAGAGTGGGGTCAGTCTGTTCTTCCCTTGGTGTGTTACATTGACAGAGTGGTATCTGTCTTCTCTTCCCTGGGTGTGTTACATTGACAGAGTGGGGTCAGTCTGTTCTCCCATTGTGTGTTACATTGACAGAGTGGGGTCAGTCTGCTCTTCCCTGGGTGTGTTACAATGACAGAGTGGGGTCAATGTGCACTTCACTGGGTGGGTTACATTGACAGAGTGGGGAAGTCTGCAGTTCACTGTGTGAGTAACTTTGCAGAAGAGGTCATTCTGCTCTTCTCTGGGTGGGTTACATTGACAGAGTGAGGTCAGTCTGCTCTTCCATGGGTTTGTTACATTGACAGAGTTTGGTCAGTCTGCTCTTCCCTGGGTTTGTTACATTGACAGATTGGGGTCAGTCTTCTCTTTCCTGGGTGTGTTACATTGACAGATTGGGGTCAGTCTGCTCTTCCCTGAGTGTGTTACATTGACAGAGTGGGGTCAGTCTGTTCTTCATTGGGTGTGTTAATTTGACAGCGTTGGGTCAGTCTGCTCTTCCCTTGGTGTGTTACATTGACAGAGTGGCGTCAGTCTGTTCTTCCCTGCGAGTGTTACAGTGACAGGGTGGTGTCAGTCTGCTCTCCCCTGGGTGTGTTACATTGACAGAGTGGGGGTCAGTCTGCTTTTCCCAGGGTGTGTTACATTGACAGAGTGTGGTCAGTCTGCTCTTCCCAGGGCGTGTCACATTGACAGAGTGGGGTCAGTCTGCTCTTTTATGGGTGGGTTACATTGACAGAATGAATTCAGTCTGCTCTTCCCTGCGTGTGTTGCATTGACAGAGTGGCGTCAGTCTGCTCTTCCCTGGGTGTGTTACATTGACAGTTTGGGGTCAGTCTGTTCTCCCATTGTGTGTTACATTGACAGAGTGGGGTCAGTCTTCTCTTCCCTGGGTGTGTTACAATGACAGAGTGGGGTCAATGTGCACTTCACTGGGTGGGTTACATTGACAGAGTGGGGTAAGTCTGCAGTTCACTGTGTGAGTAACTTTGCAGAATAGGTCATTCTGCTCTTCTCTGGGTGTGTTACATTGACAGAGTGAGGTCAGTCTAATCTTCCCTGGGTTTGTTACATTGACAGAGTTTGGTCAGTCTGCTCTTCCCTGAGGGTGTTACATTGACAGAGTTGGGTCAGTGTGCTCTTCCCAGGGCGTGTCACATTGACACAGTGGGGACAGTCTGCTCTTTTATGGGTGGGTTACATTGACAGAGTGGGGTCAGTCTGCTCTTCGCTGGGTGTGTTACATTGACAGAGTGGGGTCAGTCTGATCTTCCCTGGTTGTGTTACATTGACAGAGTGAGTTCAGTCTGATCTTCCCTGGGTGTGTTATATTGACAGAGTGGGGTCAGTCTGCTCTTCCCTGGCTGTGTTACATTGAAAGTGTGGGGTCCGACTGCTCTTCCCTGGGTGTGTTACATTGAAAGAGTGGGGTCAGTCTGCTCTTCCCTGGGTGAGTTACACGGAGGGAGAGGGGTCAGTCTGGTCTTCCCTGGGTGTGTTACATTGACAGAGTGAGGTCAGTCTGCACTTCCCTGGGTGTGTTACATTGACAGAGTGAGGTCAGTCTGCTCTTCCCTGAGTGTGTTACTTTGACAGAGTGGGAAGAGTCTGCTCTTCCCTGAGTGTGTTACTTTGACAGAGTGGTGTCAGTCTGCTCTTCCCTGGGTGCGTGACATTGACAGAGTGGGGTCAGTCTGCTGTTCCCTGGGTGTGTTACATTGACAGAGTGGGGTCAGTCTGCTCTTCCCTGGGTGTGTTACATTGACAGAGTGGGGTTAGTCTGCTCTTCCCTGGGTATGTTACATTGACCGTGTGAGGTCAATCTTCTGTTCCCTGGGTGAGTTACATTGACAGAGAGGGGTCAGTCTGCTCTTCCCTGGCTGTGTTACATTGAAAGTGTGGGGTCCGACTGCTCTTCCCTGGGTGTGTTACATTGAAAGAGTGGGGTCAGTCTGCTCTTCCCGCGGTGTGTTACATTGACAGAGTGAGGTCAGTCTGCTCTTCCCTGGGTGAGTTACATTGACAGGGTGGGGTCAGTCTGCTCTCCCCTGGGTGTGATACATTGACAGAGTGGGGTCAGACTGCTATTCCCTGAGTATGTTACATTGACAGAGTGGGTTCAGTCTGCCCTTGCCTGGTTGTGTTACATTGACAGAGTGGGGTCAGTCTGCTCTTCCCTGGGTGTGTTACATTGACAGAGTGGGGTCTGTCTCCTCTTCCCTGGGTGCATTACATTGACAGGGTGTGGACAGTCTGCTTTTCCCTGGGTGTGTTACATTGATGGAGTGGGGTCAGTCTGCTCTTCCCTGGGTGTGTTACATTGAAAGAGTGGGGTCAGTCTGCTCTTCCCTGGGTGACTTACACGGAGGGAGAGGGGTCAGTCTGGTCTTCCCTGGGTGTGTTACATTGACAGAGTGGGGTCAGTCTGCACTTGCGTGGGTGTGTTACATTGACAGAGTGGGGACAGTCTGCTCTTCCCTGGGTGAGTTACATTGACAGGTTTGGTTCAGTCTGCTCTCCCCTGGGTGTGATACATTGACAGAGTGGGGTCAGTTTGCTCGTCCCTGGGTGGGTTACATTGACAGAGTGGGGTCAGTCTGTTCTTCCCTGGGTGTGTTACTTTGACAGAGTTGGTTCAGTCTGCTCTTCCCTGAGAGTCTCACATTGACTGAGTGCGGTCAGTCTGCTCTTCCCTGAGAGTGTCACATTGACAGAGTGGGGTCAGTCTGCTCTTCACTGAGAGTGTCACATTGACAGATTGGGGTCAGTCTGCTCTTCCCTGGGTGTGTTACATTGACAGATTGCGGTCAGTCTGCTCTTCCCTGGGTGAGTTACATGGAGGGAGAGGGGTCAGTCTGCTCTTCACTGGGTGGGTTACATTGACAGAGTGGGGTCAGTCCGCTCTTCCCTGGGTCTGTTACATTGACAGAGTGGGGTAAGTCTGCTCTCCCCTGGGTGTCTGACATTGACAGAGTGGGGTCAGTCTGTTCTTCCCTGGGTGTGTTACATTGACAGAATGGGGTCAGTCTGCTCTTCCCTGGGTGTGTTACATTGACAGAGAGGGGTCAGTCTGCTCTTCCCTGGGTGGTTTTCATTGACCGAGTGCGGTCAGTCTGCTCTTCTCTGGATGTGTTACATTGAAAGTGTGGGGTCAGTCTGCTCTTCCCTGGGTGCGTGACATTGACAGAGTGGGGTCAGTCTGCTCTTCACTGGGTGTGTTACATTGACAGGGTGGGGTCAGTCTATCTTCCCTGGGTGAGTTACATGGAGAGAGAGGGGTCAGTCTGCTCTCCCCTGGGTGTGTTGCATTGACAGAGTGGGGTCAGTCTGGTCTTCCCTGGGTGGGTTACATTGAAAGAGTGGGGTCAGTCTGCTATTCCCTGGGTGAGTTACACGGAGGGAGAGGGGTCAGTCTGGTCTTCCCTGGGTGTGTTACATTGACAGAGTGGGCTCAGTCTGCTCTTCCCTGGGTGTGTTACATTGACAGAGTGGGGACAGTCTGCTCTTCCCTGAGTGTGTTACATTGACAGAGTGAGGTCAGTCTGCTCTTCGCTGAGTGTGTTACATTGACAGAGAGGGGTCAGTCTGCTCTTCCCTGGCTGTGTTACAATGACAGAGTGAGGTCAGTCTGCTCTTCCCTGGGTGAGTTACATTGACAGGGTGGGGTCAGTCTGCTCTCCCCTGGGTGTGATACATTGACAGAGTGGGGTCAGACTGCTATTCCCTGAGTATGTTACATTGACAGAGTGGGTTCAGTCTGCCCTTGCCTGGTTGTGTTACATTGACAGAGTGGGGTCAGTCTGCTCTTCCCTGGGTGTGTTACATTGACAGAGTGGGGTCTGTCTCCTCTTCCCTGGGTGCATTACATTGACAGGGTGTGGACAGTCTGCTTTTCCCTGGGTGTGTTACATTGATGGAGTGGGGTCAGTCTGCTCTTCCCTGGGTGTGTTACATTGAAAGAGTGGGGTCAGTCTGCTCTTCCCTGGGTGACTTACACGGAGGGAGAGGGGTCAGTCTGGTCTTCCCTGGGTGTGTTACATTGACAGAGTGGGGTCAGTCTGCACTTCCGTGGGTGTGTTACATTGACAGAGTGGGGACAGTCTGCTCTTCCCTGGGTGAGTTACATTGACAGGTTTGGTTCAGTCTGCTCTCCCCTGGGTGTGATACATTGACAGAGTGGGGTCAGTTTGCTCGTCCCTGGGTGGGTTACATTGACAGAGTGGGGTCAGTCTGTTCTTCCCTGGGTGTGTTACTTTGACAGAGTTGGTTCAGTCTGCTCTTCCCTGAGAGTCTCACATTGACTGAGTGCGGTCAGTCTGCTCTTCCCTGAGAGTGTCACATTGACAGAGTGGGGTCAGTCTGCTCTTCACTGAGAGTGTCACATTGACAGATTGGGGTCAGTCTGCTCTTCCCTGGGTGTGTTACATTGACAGATTGCGGTCAGTCTGCTCTTCCCTGGGTGAGTTACATGGAGGGAGAGGGGTCAGTCTGCTCTTCACTGGGTGGGTTACATTGACAGAGTGGGGTCAGTCCGCTCTTCCCTGGGTCTGTTACATTGACAGAGTGGGGTAAGTCTGCTCTCCCCTGGGTGTCTGACATTGACAGAGTGGGGTCAGTCTGTTCTTCCCTGGGTGTGTTACATTGACAGAATGGGGTCAGTCTGCTCTTCCCTGGGTGTGTTACATTGACAGAGAGGGGTCAGTCTGCTCTTCCCTGGGTGGTTTTCATTGACCGAGTGCGGTCAGTCTGCTCTTCTCTGGATGTGTTACATTGAAAGTGTGGGGTCAGTCTGCTCTTCCCTGGGTGCGTGACATTGACAGAGTGGGGTCAGTCTGCTCTTCACTGGGTGTGTTACATTGACAGGGTGGGGTCAGTCTATCTTCCCTGGGTGAGTTACATGGAGAGAGAGGGGTCAGTCTGCTCTCCCCTGGGTGTGTTGCATTGACAGAGTGGGGTCAGTCTGGTCTTCCCTGGGTGGGTTACATTGAAAGAGTGGGGTCAGTCTGCTATTCCCTGGGTGAGTTACACGGAGGGAGAGGGGTCAGTCTGGTCTTCCCTGGGTGTGTTACATTGACAGAGTGGGCTCAGTCTGCTCTTCCCTGGGTGTGTTACATTGACAGAGTGGGGACAGTCTGCTCTTCCCTGAGTGTGTTACATTGACAGAGTGAGGTCAGTCTGCTCTTCGCTGAGTGTGTTACATTGACAGAGAGGGGTCAGTCTGCTCTTCCCTGGCTGTGTTACAATGACAGAGTGGGGTCAGACTGCTCTTCCTTGGGTGTGTTACATTGACAGAGTGGGGTCAGTCTGCTCTTCCCGCGGTGTGTAACATTGACAGAGTGAGGTCAGTATGCTCTTCCATGGGTGAGTTACATTGACAGGGTTGGTTCACTCTGCTATCCCCTGGGTGTGATACATTGACAGAGTGGGGTCAGACTGCTATTCCCTGAGTATGTTACATTGACAGAGTGGGGTGTGTCTGCTCTTCCCTGGGTGTGTTACATTGACAGGGTGGGGTCAGTCTGCTCTTCCCTGGGTGTGTTACATTGACAGAGTGGGGTCAGTCTGCTCTTCCCTGGGTGTGTTGCATTGACAGAGTGAGGTCAGTCTGATCTTCCCTGGGTATGTTGCATTGACAGAGTGGGGTCAGTCTGCTCTTCCCTGGGTGGGTTACATTGACAGAGTGGGGTCAGTCTGTTCTTCCCTGGGTGTGTTACTTTGACAGAGTGGGGTCAGTCTGCTCTTCCCTGAGAGTCTCACATTGACAGAGTGCGGTCAATCTGCTCTTCGCTGAGAGTGTCACATTGACAGTGTGGGGTCAGTCTGCTCTTCACTGAGAGTGTCACATTGACAGATTGGGGTCAGTCTGCTCTTCCCTGGGTGTGTGACATTGACAGAGTGCGGTCAGTCTGCTCTTCCCTGGGTGAGTTACATGGATGGAGAGGGGTCAGTCTGCTCTTCACTGGGTGGGTTACATTGACAGAGTGGGGTCAGTCCGCTCTTCTCTGGGTGTGTTACATTGACAGAGTGGGGTCAGTCTGCGCTTCTCTGGGTTTGTTACTTTGACAGAGTGGGGTCAGTCTGCTCATCCCTGGCTGTGTTACACTGACAGAGTGGGGTCAGTCTGCTCTTCCCTGGGTGTGTTACATTGACAGAGTGGGGTCAATCTGCTCTTCCCTGGGTGTGTTACATTGACAGAGTGGGGTCAGTCTGCTCTTCCCTGGGTGTGTTGCATTGACAGAGTGGGGTCAGTCTGCTATTCCCTGGGTGTGTTACATTGACAGAGTGGTGTCAGTCTGTTCTTCCCTGGGTGTGTTACATTGACAGAGTGGGGTCTGTCTGCTCTTCCCTGGGTGTGTTACATTGACAGAGTGGGGTCAGTCTGCTCTTCCCTGGGTGTGTTACATTGACAGATTGGGGTCAATCTGCTCTTCCCTGGGTGTGTTCCATTGACAGAGTGGGGTAAGTCTGCTTTCCCCTGGGTGTCTGACATTGACAGAGTGGGGTCAGTCTGCTCTTCCCCGGGTGTGTTACATTGACAGATTGGGGTCAGTCTGCACTTCCCTGGGTGTGTTACATTGACAGAGTGGTATCTGTCTGCTCTTCCCTGGGTGTGTTACATTGACAGAGTGGGGTCAGTCTGCTCTTCCCTGGGTGTGTTACAATGACAGAGTGGGGTCAGTGTGCACATCACTGGGTGGGTTACATTGACAGAGTGGGGTAAGTCTGCAGTTCACTGTGTGAGTAATTTTGCAGAAGAAGACATTCTGCTCTTCTCTGGGTGGGTTACATTGACAGAGTGAGGTCAGTCTGCTCTTCCCTGGGTTTGTTACATTGACACAGTGGGGTCAGTCTGCACCTCCCTGGGTGTGTTACATTGACAGAGTGAGGTCAGTCTGCTCTTCCCTGGGTTTGTTACATTTACAGAGTGTGGTCAGTCTACTCTTCCCTGGGTGTGTTACATTGACAGAGTTGGGTAAGACTGCAGTTGACTGTGTGAGTAATTTTGCAGAAGCGGTAATTCTGCTCTTCTCTGGTTGGGTTACATTGACAGAGTGAGGTCAGTCTGCTCTTCCCTGGGTGTGTTACAGTGACAGATTGGGGTCAGTCTGCTCTTCCCTGGGTGTGTTACATTGACAGAGTGAGGTCAGTCTGCTCTTCCCTGGGTGTGTTACAGTGACAGATTGGGGTCAGTCAGCTCTTCCCTGGGTGTGTTACATTGACAGAGTGAGGTCAGTCTGCTCTTCCCTGGGTGTGTTACATTGACAGATTGGGGTCAGTCTGCTCTTCCCTGAGTGTGTTACATTGACAGAGTGGTATCTGTCTGCTCTTCCCTGGGTGTGTTACATTGACAGAGTGGGGTCAGTCTGTTCTTCCCTGGGTGTGTTACATTGACAGATTGGGGTCAGTCTGCTCTTCCCTGAGTGTGTTACATTGACAGAGTGGTATCTGTCTGCTCTTCCCTGGGTGTGTTACATTGACAGAGTGGGGTCAGTCTGTTCTTCCCTGGGTGTGTTACATTGACAGAGTGGGGTCAGTCTGTTCTCCCATTGTGTGTTACATTGACAGAGTGGTATCTGTCTGCTCTTCCCTGGGTGTGTTACATTGATAGAGTGGGGTCAGTCTGTTCTCCCATTGTGTGTTACATTGACAGAGTGGGGTCAGTCTTCTCTTCCCTGGGTGTGTTACATTGACCGATTGGGGTCAGTCTGCTCTTCCCTGAGTGTGTTACATTGACAGAGTGGGGTCAGTCTGTTCTTCCTTGGTTGTGTTAAATTGACAGAGTGTGGTCAGTCTGCTCTTCCCAGGGCGTGTCACATTGACAGAGTGGGGCCAGTCTGTTCTTTTATGGCTGTGTTACATTGACAGAGTGGGGTCAGTCTGCTATTCCCTGGGTGCGTTACATTGACAGAGTGGGGTCAGTCTGCTCTTCCCTGAGGGGGTTACATTGACAGAGTGGAGTCAGTCTGTTCTTCCCTGGGTGTGTTACATTTACAGAGTGGGGTCAGTCTGCTCTTCCCTGGGTGTGTTACATTGACTGAGTGGGGTCAGTCTGTTCTTCCCTGGGTGTATTACATTGACAGAGTGGGGTCAGTCTGTTCTTCCCTGGGTGTGTTACATTGACAGAGTGGGTTCAGTCTGCTCTTCCCTGGGTGTGTTAAATTGACAGAGTGCGGTCAGTCTGTTCTCCCAGGGTTTGTTACATTGCAAGAGTGGGGTCAGTCTGCTCTTCCCTTGCTATGTTACAATGACAGAGTGGGGTCAGTGTGCACTTCCCTGTGTGTGTTACATTGACAGAGTGGGGGTCAGTCTGCTCTTCCCAGGGTGTGTTACATTGACAGAGTGTGGTCAGTCTGCTCTTCTCACGGCGTGTCATATTGACAGAGTGGGGTCAGTCTGCTCTTTTATGGGTGGGTTACATTGACAGAATGAATTCAGTCTGCTCTTCCCTGCGTGTGTTACATTGACAGAGTGTGGTCAGTCTGATCTTCCCTGGTTGTGTCACATTGACAGAGTGAGTTCAGTCTGCTCTTCCCTGGGAGGGTTACATTGACAGAGTGGGGTCAGATTGCTCCTCCCTGGGTGTGTTACATTGACAGAGTGGGGTCAGTCTGTTCTTCCCTGGGTGTTTTACATTGACAGAGTGGGATCAGTCTGCTCTTCTCTGTGCGTGTAACATTGACAGAGTGGGGTAAGTCTGCTCTTCCCTGGAGGGTTACATTGACAGAGTGGGGTCAGTCTTCTCTTCCCTGGGTGTGTTACATTGACAGATTGGGGTCAGTCTGCCCTTCCCCAAGTTTGTTACATTGACAGAGTGGGGTCAGTCTTCTCTTCCCTGGATGTGTTACATTAACAGAGTGGGGTCAGTCTGCTCTACCCTGGCTGTGATACATTGACAGAGTGGTGTCAGTCTGCTCTTCCCTGGGTGTGTTACATTGACAGAGTGAGGTTAGTCTGCCCTTCCCTAGGTGTGTTCCATTGACAGAGTGGCGTCAGTCTGTTCTCCCAGGGTTTGTTACATTGACAGAGTGGGGTCAGTCTGTTCTTCCCTGGGTGTGTTACATTGACAGAGTGGGGTCAATCTGATCTTCCCTGGTTGTGTTACATTGACAGAGTGAGTTCAGTCTGCTCTTCCCTGTGTGTGTTACATTGACAGAGTGGGGTCAGTCTGCTCTTCCCTGGGAGGGTGACATTGACAGAGTGGGGTCAGTCTTCTCTTCCCTGGGTGTGTTACATTGACAGATTGGGGTCAGTCTGGTCTTCCCCATGTTTGTTACATTGACACAGTGGGGTCAGTCTGTTCTTCCCTGGGTGTGTTACATTGACAGAGTGGGGTCAGTCTGCTCTTCCCTGGGTGCTTTAAATTGACAGAGTGGGGTCAGTCTGTTCTTCCCTTGGTGTGTTACATTGACAGAGTGGTATCTGTCTGCTCTTCCCTGGGTGTGTTACATTGACAGAGTGGGGTCAGTCTGTTCTCCCATTGTGTGTTACATTGACAGAGTGCGGTCAGTCTGCTCTTCCCTGTGTGTGTTACAATGACAGAGTGGTGTCAGTGTGCACATCACTGGGTGGGTTACATTGACAGAGTGCGGTAAGTCTGCAGTTCATTGTCAGATTGGGGTCAGTCTGCTCTTCCCCAAGTTTGTTACATTGACACAGTGGGGTCAGTCTGCTCTTCCCTGGGTGTGTTACATTGACAGAGTGGGGTCAATCTGCTCTTCCCTGCGTGTGTTTCATTGACAGTGTGGGGTCAGTTTGCTCTTCCCTGGGTGTGTTACATTGACAGAGTGGTGTCAGTCTGCTCTTCCCTGGGTGTGTTATATTGACAGAGTGAGGTTAGTCTGCCCTTCCCTAGCTGTGTTCCATTGTCAGAGTGGCGTCAGTCTGTTCTCCCAGGGTTTGTTACATTGACAGAGTGGGGTCAGTCTGTTCTTCCCTGGGTGTGTTACATTGACAGATTGGGGTCAGTCTGCTCTTCCCCAAGTTGGTTACATTGACACAGTGGGGTCAGTCTGTTTTTCCCTGGGTGTGTTACATTGACAGATTGGGATCAGTCTGCTCTTCCCTGTCTGTGTGACATTGACAGAGTGGGGTCAGTCTGCTCTTTTATGGGTGGGTTACATTGACAGAGTGGGGTCAGTCTGCTCTTCCCTGGGTGTGTTACATTGACAGAGTGGGGGTCAGTCTGCTCTTCCCAGGGTGTGTTGCATTGACAGAGTGTGGTCAGTCTGCTCTTCCCAGGGCGTGTCACATTGACAGAGTGGGGTCAGTGCGCACTTCCCTGGGTGTGTTACATTGACAGAGTGGGGGTCAGTCTGCTCTTCCCAGGGTGTGTTGCATTGACAGAGTTTGGTCAGTCTGCTCTTCCCAGGGCGTGTCACATTGACAGAGAGGCGTCAGTCTGTTCTTCCCTGGGAGTGTTACAGTGACAGGGTGGTGTCAGTCTGCTCTCCCCTGGGTGTGTTCCATTGACAGAGTGGGGTCTGTCTGCTCTTCCCTGGGTGTGTTAAATTGACAGAGTAGGGTCAGTCTGTTCTTCCCTTGGTGTGTTACATTGACAGAGTGGTATCTGTCTGCTCTTCCCTGGGTTGTGTTACATTGACAGAGTGGGGTCAGTGTGTTCTCCCATTGTGTGCTACATTGACAGAGTGGGGTCAGTCTGCTCTTCCCTGGGTGTGTTACAATGACAGAGTGGGGTCAGTGTGCACATCACTGGGTGGGTTACATTGACAGAGTGGGGTAAGTCTGCAGTTCACTGTGTGAGTAATTTTGCAGAAGAGGACATTCTGCTCTTCTCTGGGTGGGTTAAATTGACAGAGTGAGGTCAGTCTGCTCTTCCCTGGGTTTGTTACATTGACAGAGTTTGGTCAGTCTGCTCTTCCCTGGGTGTGTTACATTGACAGAGTTTGGTAAGTGTGCTCTTCCCAGGGCGTGTCACATTGACAGAGTGGGGTCAGTCTGCTCTTTTATGGGTGAGTTACATTGACAGAGTGAGGTTAGTCTGCTCTTCCCAGGGCGTGTCACATTGACAGAGTGGGGTCATCTGCTCTTTTATGGGTGGGTTACATTGACAGAGTGGGGTCAGTCTGCTCTTCCCTGGGTGTGTAACATTGGCAGAGTGAGGTCAGTCTGCTCTTCCCTGGGTTTGTTACATTGACACAGTGGGGTCAGTCTGCTCTTCCCTGGGTGTGTTATATTGAGAGATTGGGGTCAGTCTGCTCTTCCCCAAGTTTGTTACATTGACAGAGTGGGGTCAGTCTGCACTTCCCTGGGTGTGTTACATTGAAAGAGTGAGGTCAGTCTGCTCTTCCCTGTGTTTGTTACATTGACACAGTGGGGTCAGTCTGCTCTTCCCTGGGTGTGTTACATTGAGAGATTGGGGTCAGTCTGCTCTTCCCCAAGTTTGTTACATTGACAGAGTGAGGTCAGTCTGCTCTTCCCTGGGTTTGTTACATTTACAGAGTTGGGTCAGTCTGCTTTTCCCTGGGTGTGTTACATTGACAGAGTGGGGTCAGTCTGCTCTTCCCTGGGAGGGTGACATTGACAGAGTGGGGTCAGTCTTCTCTTCCCTGGGTGTGTTACATTGACAGATTGGGGTCAGTCTGGTCTTCCCCATGTTTGTTACATTGACACAGTGGGGTCAGTCTGTTCTTCCCTGGGTGTGTTACATTGACAGAGTGGGGTCAGTCTGCTCTTCCCTGGGTGCTTTAAATTGACAGAGTGGGGTCAGTCTGTTCTTCCCTTGGTGTGTTACATTGACAGAGTGGTATCTGTCTGCTCTTCCCTGGGTGTGTTACATTGACAGAGTGGGGTCAGTCTGTTCTCCCATTGTGTGTTACATTGACAGAGTGCGGTCAGTCTGCTCTTCCCTGGGTGTGTTACAATGACAGAGTGGTGTCAGTGTGCACATCACTGGGTGGGTTACATTGACAGAGTGCGGTAAGTCTGCAGTTCATTGACAGATTGGGATCAGTCTGCTCTTCCCCAAGTTTGTTACATTGACACAGTGGGGTCAGTCTGTTTTTCCCTGGGTGTGTTACATTGACAGATTGGGATCAGTCTGCTCTTCCCTGGCTTTGTGACATTGACAGAGTGGGGTCAGTCTGCTCTTTTATGGGTGGGTTACATTGACAGAGTGGGGTCAGTCTGCTCTTCCCTGGGTGTGTTACATTGACAGAGTGGGGGTCAGTCTGCTCTTCCCAGGGTGTGTTGCATTGACAGAGTGTGGTCAGTCTGCTCTTCCCAGGGCGTGTCACATTGACAGAGTGGGGTCAGTGCGCACTTCCCTGGGTGTGTTACATTGACAGAGTGGGGGTCAGTCTGCTCTTCCCAGGGTGTGTTGCATTGACAGAGTTTGGTCAGTCTGCTCTTCCCAGGGCGTGTCACATTGACAGAGAGGCGTCAGTCTGTACTTCCCTGGGAGTGTTACAGTGACAGGGTGGTGTCAGTCTGCTCTCCCCTGGGTGTGTTCCATTGACAGAGTGGGGTCTGTCTGCTCTTCCCTGGGTGTGTTAAATTGACAGAGTAGGGTCAGTCTGTTCTTCCCTTGGTGTGTTACATTGACAGAGTGGTATCTGTCTGCTCTTCCCTGGGTTGTGTTACATTGACAGAGTGGGGTCAGTGTGTTCTCCCATTGTGTGCTACATTGACAGAGTGGGGTCAGTCTGCTCTTCCCTGGGTGTGTTACAATGACAGAGTGGGGTCAGTGTGCACATCACTGGGTGGGTTACATTGACAGAGTGGGGTAAGTCTGCAGTTCACTGTGTGAGTAATTTTGCAGAAGAGGACATTCTGCTCTTCTCTGGGTGGGTTACATTGACAGAGTGAGGTCAGTCTGCTCTTCCCTGGGTTTGTTACATTGACAGAGTTTGGTCAGTCTGCTCTTGCCTGGGTGTGTTACATTGACAGAGTTTGGTAAGTGTGCTCTTCCCAGGGCGTGTCACATTGACAGAGTGGGGTCAGTCTGCTCTTTTATGGGTGAGTTACATTGACAGAGTGAGGTTAGTCTGCTCTTCCCAGGGCGTGTCACATTGACAGAGTGGGGTCATCTGCTCTTTTATGGGTGGGTTACATTGACAGAGTGGGGTCAGTCTGCTCTTCCCTGGGTGTGTAACATTGGCAGAGTGAGGTCAGTCTGCTCTTCCCTGGGTTTGTTACATTGACACAGTGGGGTCAGTCTGCTCTTCCCTGGGTGTGTTACATTGAGAGATTGAGGTCAGTCTGCTCTTCTCCAAGTTTGTTACATTGACAGAGTGGGGTCAGTCTGCACTTCCCTGGGTGTGTTACATTGAAAGAGTGAGGTCAGTCTGCTCTTCCCTGTGTTTGTTACATTGACACAGTGGGGTCAGTCTGCTCTTCCCTGGGTGTGTTACATTGAGAGATTGGGGTCAGTCTGCTCTTCCCCAAGTTTGTTACATTGACAGAGTGAGGTCAGTCTGCTCTTCCCTGGGTTTGTTACATTTACAGAGTTGGGTCAGTCTGCTTTTCCCTGGGTGTGTTACATTGACAGAGTGGGGTAAGACTGCAGTTGACTGTGTGAGTAATTTTGCAGATGCGGTCATTCTGCTCTTCTCTGGGTGGGTTACATTGACAGAGTGAGGTCAGTCTGCTCTTCCCTGGGTGTGTTACAGTGACAGGGTGGGTTCAGTCTGCTCTTCCCTGGGTGTGTTACATTGACAGAGTGGGGTCAGTCTGCTCTTCCCTGGGTGTGTTACATTGACTGAGTGCGGGCAGTCTGCTCTTCCCTGGGTGTGTTACATTGACAGAGTGAGGTCAGTCTGCTCTTCCCTGGGTGTGTTACATTGACAGATTGGGGTCAGTCTGCTCTTCCCTGAGTGTGTTACATTGACAGAGTGGGGTCAGTCTGTTTTTCCTTGGGTGTGTTAAATTAACAGTGTTTGGTCAATCTGCTCTTCCCTGGGTGTGTTACATTGACAGAGTGGCGTCAGTCTGTTCTTCCCTGGGTGTTTTACAGTAACAGGGTGGTGTCAGTCTGCTCTCCCCTGGGTGTGTTACATTGACAGAGTGGGGTCAGTCTGCTCTTCCCTGGGTGTGTTACATTGACAGAGTGAGGTCAGTCTGCTCTTCCCTGGGTTTGTTACATTGACAGAGTTTGGTCAGTCTGCTCTTCCCTGGGTTTGTTACATTGACAGATTGGGGTCAGTCTTCTCTTTGATGGGTGTGTTACATTGACAGATTGGGGTCAGTCTGCTCTTCCCTGAGTGTGTTACATTGACAGAGTAGGGTCAGTCAGTTCTTCATTGGGTGTGTTAAATTTACAGTTTTGGGTCAGTCTGCTCTTCCCTGGGTGTGTTACATTGACAGAGTGGCGTCAGTCTGTTCTGCCCTGCTAGTGTTACAGTGACAGGGTGGTGTCAGTCTGCTCTCCCCTGGGTGTGTTACATTGACAGAGTGGGGGTCAGTCTGCTTTTCCCAGTGTGTGTAACATTGACAGAGTGTGGTCAGTCTGCTCTTCCCAGGACGTGTCACATTGACAGAGTGGGGTCAGTCTGCTCTTCCCTGGGTGTGTTACATTGACAGATTGGGGTCAGTCTGCCCTTCCCCAAGTTTGTTACATTGACACAGTGGGGTCAGTCTGTTCTTCCCTGGATGTGTGACATTGACAGAGTGGGGTCAGTCTGCTCTACCCTGGCTGTGATACATTGACAGAGTGGTGTCAGTCTGCTCTTCCCTGGGTGTGTTACATTGACAGAGTGAGGTTAGTTTGCCCTTCCCTAGGTGTGTTCCATTGACAGAGTGGCGTCAGTCTGTTCTCCCAGGGTTTGTTACATTGACAGAGTGGGGTCAGTCTGTTCTTCCCTGGGTGTGTTACATTGACAGAGTGGGGTCAATCTGATCTTCCCTGGTTGTGTTACATTGACAGAGTGAGTTCAGTCTGCTCTCCCATTGTGTGTTACATTGACAGAGTGCGGTCAGTCTGCTCTTCCCTGGGTGTGTTACAATGACAGAGTGGTGTCAGTGTGCACATCACTGGGTGGGTTACATTGACAGAGTGCGGTAAGTCTGCAGTTCACTGTGTGAGTAATTTTGCAGAAGAGGACATTCTGCTCTTCTCTGGGTGGGTTACATTGAAAGAGTGAGGTCAGTCTGCTCTACCCTGGGTTTGTTACATTGACAGAGTTTGGTCAGTCTGCTCTTCCCTGGGTGTGTTACATTGACAGAGTTGGGTCAGTGTGCTCTTGCCAGGGCGTGTCACATTGACAGAGTGGGGTAAGTCTGCTCTTCCCTGGGTTTGTTACATTGACAGAGTGGGGTCAGTCTTCTCTTCCCTGGGTGTGTTACATTGACAGATTGGGGTCAGTCTGCTCTTCCCCAAGTTTGTTACATTGACACAGTGGGGTCAGTCTGCTCTTCCCTGGGTGTGTTACATTGACAGAGTGGGGTCAATCTGCTCTTCCCTGGGTGTGTTTCATTGACAGTGTGGGGTCAGTTTGCTCTTCCCTGGGTGTGTTACATTGACAGAGTGGTGTCAGTCTGCTCTTCCCTGGGTGTGTTATATTGACAGAGTGAGGTTAGTCTGCCCTTCCCTAGCTGTGTTCCATTGTCAGAGTGGCGTCAGTCTGTTCTCCCAGCGTTTGTTACATTGACAAAGTGGGGTCAGTCTGTTCTTCCCTGGGTGTGTTACATTGACAGATTGGGGTCAGTCTGCTCTTCCCCAAGTTGGTTACATTGACAGAGTGGGGTCAGTCTGTTTTTCCCTGGGTGTGTTACATTGACAGATTGGGGTCAGTCTGCTCTTCCCTGGCTGTGTGACATTGACAGAGTGGGGTCAGTCTGCTCTTCCCTGGGTGTGTTACATTGTCAGAGTGGGGTCAGTCTGCTCTTCCCTGGGAGGGTTACATTGACAGAGTGGGGTCAGTCTGCTCTTCCCCAAGTGTGTTACATTGACACTGTGGAGTCATTCTGCTCTTCCCTTGGTTTGTTACAATGACAGAGTGGGGTCAGTGCGCACTTCCCTGGGTGTGTTACATTGACAGAGTGGGGGTCAGTCTGCTCTTCCCAGGGTGTGTTGCATTGACAGAGTGTGGTCAGTCTGCTCTTCCCAGGGCGTGTCACATTGACAGAGTGGGGTCAGTGCGCACTTCCCTGGGTGTGTTACATTGACAGAGTGGGGGTCAGTCTGCTCTTCCCAGGGTGTGTTGCATTGACAGAGTGTGGTCAGTCTGCTCTTCCCAGGGCGTGTCACATTGACAGAGAGGCGTCAGTCTGTTCTTCCCTGGGAGTGTTACAGTGACAGGGTGGTGTCAGTCTGCTCTCCCCTGGGTGTGTTCCATTGACAGGGTGGGGTCAGTCTGCTCTTCCCTGGGTGTGTTACATTGAGAGATTGGGGTCAGTCTGCTCTTCCCCAAGTTTGTTACATTGACAGAGTGAGGTCAGTCTGCTCTTCCCTGGGTTTGTTACATTTACAGAGTTGGGTCAGTCTGCTTTTCCCTGGGTGTGTTACATTGACAGAGTGGGGTAAGACTGCAGTTGACTGTGTGAGTAATTTTGCAGATGCGGTCATTCTGCTCTTCTCTGGGTGGGTTACATTGACAGAGTGAGGTCAGTCTGCTCTTCCCTGGGTGTGTTACAGTGACAGGGTGGGTTCAGTCTGCTCTTCCCTGGGTGTGTTACATTGACAGAGTGGGGTCAGTCTGCTCTTCCCTGGGTGTGTTACATTGACTGAGTGGGGTCAGTCTGCTCTTCCCTGGGTGTGTTACATTGACAGAGTGAGGTCAGTCTGCTCTTCCCTGGGTGTGTTACATTGACAGATTGGGGTCAGTCTGCTCTTCCCTGAGTGTGTTACATTGACAGAGTGGGGTCAGTCTGTTTTTCCTTGGGTGTGTTAAATTAACAGTGTTTGGTCAATCTGCTCTTCCCTGGGTGTGTTACATTGACAGAGTGGCGTCAGTCTGTTCTTCCCTGGGTGTTTTACAGTAACAGGGTGGTGTCAGTCTGCTCTCCCCTGGGTGTGTTACATTGACAGAGTGGGGTCAGTCTGCTCTTCCCTGGGTGTGTTACATTGACAGAGTGAGGTCAGTCTGCTCTTCCCTGGGTTTGTTACATTGACAGAGTTTGGTCAGTCTGCTCTTCCCTGGGTTTGTTACATTGACAGATTGGGGTCAGTCTTCTCTTTCCTGGGTGTGTTACATTGACAGATTGGGGTCAGTCTGCTCTTCCCTGAGTGTGTTACATTGACAGAGTAGGGTCAGTCAGTTCTTCATTGGGTGTGTTAAATTTACAGTTTTGGGTCAGTCTGCTCTTCCCTGGGTGTGTTACATTGACAGAGTGGCGTCAGTCTGTTCTGCCCTGCTAGTGTTACAGTGACAGGGTGGTGTCAGTCTGCTCTCCCCTGGGTGTGTTACATTGACAGAGTGGGGGTCAGTCTGCTTTTCCCAGTGTGTGTAACATTGACAGAGTGTGGTCAGTCTGCTCTTCCCAGGACGTGTCACATTGACAGAGTGGGGTCAGTCTGCTCTTCCCTGGGTGTGTTACATTGACAGATTGGGGTCAGTCTGCCCTTCCCCAAGTTTGTTACATTGACACAGTGGGGTCAGTCTGTTCTTCCCTGGATGTGTGACATTGACAGAGTGGGGTCAGTCTGCTCTACCCTGGCTGTGATACATTGACAGAGTGGTGTCAGTCTGCTCTTCCCTGGGTGTGATACATTGACAGAGTGAGGTTAGTTTGCCCTTCCCTAGGTTTGTTCCATTGACAGAGTGGCGTCAGTCTGTTCTCCCAGGGTTTGTTACATTGACAGAGTGGGGTCAGTCTGTTCTTCCCTGGGTGTGTTACATTGACAGAGTGGGGTCAATCTGATCTTCCCTGGTTGTGTTACATTGACAGAGTGAGTTCAGTCTGCTCTCCCATTGTGTGTTACATTGACAGAGTGCGGTCAGTCTGCTCTTCCCTGGGTGTGTTACAATGACAGAGTGGTGTCAGTGTGCACATCACTGGGTGGGTTACATTGACAGAGTGCGGTAAGTCTGCAGTTCACTGTGTGAGTAATTTTGCAGAAGAGGACATTCTGCTCTTCTCTGGGTGGGTTACATTGAAAGAGTGAGGTCAGTCTGCTCTATCCTGGGTTTGTTACATTGACAGAGTTTGGTCAGTCTGCTCTTCCCTGGGTGTGTTACATTGACAGAGTTGGGTCAGTGTGCTCTTGCCAGGGCGTGTCACATTGACAGAGTGGGGTAAGTCTGCTCTTCCCTGGGTTTGTTACATTGACAGAGTGGGGTCAGTCTTCTCTTCCCTGGGTGTGTTACATTGACAGATTGGGGTCAGTCTGCTCTTCCCCAAGTTTGTTACATTGACACAGTGGGGTCAGTCTGCTCTTCCCTGGGTGTGTTACATTGACAGAGTGGGGTCAATCTGCTCTTCCCTGGGTGTGTTTCATTGACAGTGTGGGGTCAGTTTGCTCTTCCCTGGGTGTGTTACATTGACAGAGTGGTGTCAGTCTGCTCTTCCCTGGGTGTGTTATATTGACAGAGTGAGGTTAGTCTGCCCTTCCCTAGCT
This sequence comes from Chiloscyllium punctatum, assembly GCF_047496795.1. Taxonomy (NCBI): domain Eukaryota; kingdom Metazoa; phylum Chordata; class Chondrichthyes; order Orectolobiformes; family Hemiscylliidae; genus Chiloscyllium; species Chiloscyllium punctatum. The sequence continues at coordinate 4,402,578 of NC_092788.1, forward strand.
GTGTTCCATTGTCAGAGTGGCGTCAGTCTGTTCTCCCAGCGTTTGTTACATTGACAAAGTGGGGTCAGTCTGTTCTTCCCTGGGTGTGTTACATTGACAGATTGGGGTCAGTCTGCTCTTCCCCAAGTTGGTTACATTGACAGAGTGGGGTCAGTCTGTTTTTCCCTGGGTGTGTTACATTGACAGATTGGGGTCAGTCTGCTCTTCCCTGGCTGTGTGACATTGACAGAGTGGGGTCAGTCTGCTCTTCCCTGGGTGTGTTACATTGTCAGAGTGGGGTCAGTCTGCTCTTCCCTGGGAGGGTTACATTGACAGAGTGGGGTCAGTCTGCTCTTCCCCAAGTGTGTTACATTGACACTGTGGAGTCATTCTGCTCTTCCCTTGGTTTGTTACAATGACAGAGTGGGGTCAGTGCGCACTTCCCTGGGTGTGTTACATTGACAGAGTGGGGGTCAGTCTGCTCTTCCCAGGGTGTGTTGCATTGACAGAGTGTGGTCAGTCTGCTCTTCCCAGGGCGTGTCACATTGACAGAGTGGGGTCAGTGCGCACTTCCCTGGGTGTGTTACATTGACAGAGTGGGGGTCAGTCTGCTCTTCCCAGGGTGTGTTGCATTGACAGAGTGTGGTCAGTCTGCTCTTCCCAGGGCGTGTCACATTGACAGAGAGGCGTCAGTCTGTTCTTCCCTGGGAGTGTTACAGTGACAGGGTGGTGTCAGTCTGCTCTCCCCTGGGTGTGTTCCATTGACAGGGTGGGGTCTGTCTGCTCTTCCCTGGGTGTGTTAAATTGACAGAGTGGGTTCAGTCTGTTCTTCCCTTGGTGTGTTACATTGACAGAGTGGTATCTGTCTGCTCTTCCCTGGGTGTGTTACATTGACAGAGTGGGGTCATTCTGTTCTCCCATTGTGTGTTACATTGACAGAGTGGGGTCAGTCTGCTCTTCCCTGGGTGTGTTACAATGACAGAGTGGGGTCAGTGTGCACATCACTGGGTGGGTTACATTGACAGAGTGGGGTAAGTCTGCAGTTCACTGTGTGAGTAATTTTGCAGAAGAGGACATTCTGCTCTTCTCTGGGTGGGTTACATTGACAGAGTGAGGTCAGTCTGCTCTTCCCTGAGTTTGTTACATTGACAGAGTTTGGTCAGTCTGCTCTTTCCTGGGTGTGTTACATTGACAGAGTTTGGTAAGTGTGCTCTTCCCAGGGCGTGTCACATTGACAGAGTGGGGTCATCTGCTCTTTTATGGGTGGGTTACATTGACAGAGTGGGGTCAGTCTGCTCTTCCCTGGTTGTGTAACATTGGCAGAGTGAGGTCAGTCTGCTCTTCCCTGGGTTTGTTACATTGACACAGTGGGGTCAGTCTGCTCTTCCCTGGGTGTGTTACATTGAGAGATTGGGGTCAGTCTGCTCTTCCCCAAGTTTGTTACATTGACAGAGTGAGGTCAGTCTGCTCTTCCCTGGGTTTGTTACATTTACAGAGTTGGGTCAGTCTGCTTTTCCCTGGGTGTGTTACATTGACAGAGTGGGGTAAGACTGCAGTTGACTGTGTGAGTAATTTTGCAGAAGCGGTCATTCTGCTCTTCTCTGGGTGGGTTACATTGACAGAGTGAGGTCAGTCTGCTCTTCCCTGGGTGTGTTACAGTGACAGGGTGTGTTCAGTCTGCTCTTCCCTGGGTGTGTTACATTGACAGAGTGGGGTCAGTCTGCTCTTCGCTGGGTGTGTTACATTGACAGAGTGGGGTCAGACTGCTCTTCCCTGGGTGTGTTACATTCACAGAGTGAGGTCAGTCTGCTCTTCCCTGGGTGTGTTACATTGACAGATTGGGGTCAGTCTGCTCTTCCCTGAGTGTGTTACATTGACAGAGTGGGGTCAGTCTGTTTTTCCTTGGGTGCGTTAAATTAACAGTGTTTGGTCAATCTGCTCTTCCCTGGGTGTGTTACATTGACAGAGTGGCGTCAGTCTGTTCTTCCCTGGGTGTTTTACAGTAACAGGGTGGTGTCAGTCTGCTCTCCCCTGGGTGTGTTACATTGACAGAGTGGGGTCAGTCTGCTCTTCCCTGGGTGTGTTACATTGACAGAGTGAGGTCAGTCTGCTCTTCCCTGGGTTTGTTACATTGACAGAGTTTGGTTATTCTGCTCTTCCCTGGGTTTGTTACATTGACAGATTGGGGTCAGTCTGCTCTTCCCTGAGTATGTTACATTGACAGAGTAGGGTCAGTCAGTTCTTCATTGGGTGTGTTAAATTTACAGTTTTGGGTCAGTCTGCTCTTCCCTGGGTGTGTTACATTGACAGAGTGGCGTCAGTCTGTTCTGCCCTGCTAGTGTTACAGTGACAGGGTGGTGTCAGTCTGCTCTCCCCTGGGTGTGTTACATTGACAGAGTGGGGGTCAGTCTGCTTTTCCCAGTGTGTGTTACATTGACAGAGTGTGGTCAGTCTGCTCTTCCCAGGACGTGTCACATTGACAGAGTGGGGTCAGTCTGCTCTTTTATGGGTGGGTTACATTGACAGATTGGGGTCAGTCTGCCCTTCCCCAAGTTTGTTACATTGACACAGTGGGGTCAGTCTGTTCTTCCCTGGATGTGTTTCATTGACAGAGTGGGGTCAGTCTGCTCTACCCTGGCTGTGATACATTGACAGAGTGGTGTCAGTCTGCTCTTCCCTGGGTGTGTTACATTGACAGAGTGAGGTTAGTCTGCCCTTCCCTAGGTGTGTTCCATTGACAGAGTGGCGTCAGTCTGTTCTCCCAGGGTTTGTTACATTGACAGAGTGGGGTCAGTCTGTTCTTCCCTGGGTGTGTTACATTGACAGAGTGGGGTCAATCTGATCTTCCCTGGTTGTGTTACATTGACAGAGTGAGTTCAGTCTGCTCTTCCCTGTGTGTGTTACATTGACAGAGTGGGGTCAGTCTGCTCTTCCCTGGGAGGGTGACATTGACAGAGTGGGGTCAGTCTTCTCTTCCCTGGGTGTGTTACATTGACAGATTGGGGTCAGTCTGCTCTTCCCCATGTTTGTTACATTGACACAGTGGGGTCAGTCTGTTCTTCCCTGGGTGTGTTACATTGACAGAGTGGGGTCAGTCTGCTCTTCCCTGGCTGTGTTACATTGACAGAGTGGGGTCAGTCTGCTCTTCCCTGGGTGTATTAAATTGACAGAGTGGGGTCAGTCTGTTCTTCCCTTGGTGTGTTACATTGACAGAGTGGTATCTGTCTGCTCTTCCCTGGGTGTGTTACATTGACAGAGTGGGGTCAGTCTGTTCTCCCATTGTGTGTTACATTGACACAGTGGGGTCAGTCTGCTCTTCCCTGGGTTTGTTTCATTGACAGAGTGGGGTCAGTTTGCTCTCCCCTGTGTGTGTTACATTGACAGAGTGGTGTCAGTCTGCTCTTCCCTGGGTGTGTTACATTGACAGAGTGTGGTCAGTCTGCCCTTCCCTAGGTGTGTTCCATTGACAGAGTGGGGTCAGTCTGTTCTCCCAGGGTTTGTTACATTGACAGAATGGGGTCAGTCTGTTCTTCCCTGGGTGTGTTACATTGACAGAGTGAGGTCAGTCTGCTCTTCCCAGGGCGTGTCACATTGACAGAGTGGTGTCAATCTGCTCTACCCTGGATGGGTAACATTGACAGAGTGTGGTCAGTCTGCTCTTCCCAGGGCGTGTCTCATTGACAGAGTGTGGTCAGTCTGCTCTTCCCAGGGCGTGTCTCATTGACAGAGTGGGGTAAGTCTGCTATTCCCTGGGTGTGTTACATTGACAGAGTGGGGTCAGTCTGCTCTTCCCTGGGGGGGTTACATTGAGAGAGTGGAGTCAGTCTGTTCTTCCCTGGGTGTGTTACATTGACAGAGTGGGGTCAGTCTGCTCTTCCGTGGGTGTGTTACATTGACTGAGTGGTATCTGTCTGCTCTTCCCTGGGTGTGTTACATTGACAGAGTGGGGTCAGTCTGTTCTCCCATTGTGTGTTACATTGACACAGTGGGGTCAGTCTGCTCTTCCCTGGGTTTGTTTCATTGACAGAGTGGGGTCAGTTTGCTCTCCCCTGTGTGTGTTACATTGACAGAGTGGTGTCAGTCTGCTCTTCCCTGGGTGTGTTACATTGACAGAGTGTGGTCAGTCTGCCCTTCCCTAGGTGTGTTCCATTGACAGAGTGGGGTCAGTCTGTTCTCCCAGGGTTTGTTACATTGACAGAATGGGGTCAGTCTGTTCTTCCCTGGGTGTGTTACATTGACAGAGTGAGGTCAGTCTGCTCTTCCCAGGGCGTGTCACATTGACAGAGTGGTGTCAATCTGCTCTACCCTGGATGGGTAACATTGACAGAGTGTGGTCAGTCTGCTCTTCCCAGGGCGTGTCTCATTGACAGAGTGTGGTCAGTCTGCTCTTCCCAGGGCGTGTCTCATTGACAGAGTGGGGTAAGTCTGCTATTCCCTGGGTGTGTTACATTGACAGAGTCGGGTCAGTCTGCTCTTCCCTGGGGGGGTTACATTGAGAGAGTGGAGTCAGTCTGTTCTTCCCTGGGTGTGTTACATTGACAGAGTGGGGTCAGTCTGCTCTTCCCTGGGTGTGTTACATTGACTGAGTGGGGACAGTCTGTTCTTCCTTGGGTGTATTACATTGACAGAGTGGGGTCAGTCTGTTCTTCCCTGGGTGTGTTACATTGACAGAGTGGGTTCAGTCTGCTCTTCCCTGGGTGTGTTACATTGATAGAGTAGTGTCGGTCTGTTCTCCCAGGGTTTGTTACATTGACAGAGTGGGGTCAGTCTGCTCTTCCCTTGCTGTGTTACAATGACAGAGTGGCGTCAGTGTGCACTTCCTTGTGTGTGTTACATTGACAGAGTGGGGGTCAGTCTGCTCTTCCCAGGGTGTGTTACATTGACAGAGTGTGGTCAGTCTGCTCTTCCCAGGGCGTGTCACATTGACAGAGTGGGGTCAGTCTGCTCTTTTATGGGTGGGTTACATTGACAGAATGAATTCAGTCTGCTCTTCCCTGCGTGTGTTACATTGACAGAGTGTGGTCAGTCTGATCTTCCCTGGTTGTGTTACATTGACAGAGTGAGTTCAGTCTGCTCTTCCCTGGGTGTGTTACATTGACAGAGTGGGGTCAGTCTGCTCTTCCCTGGGTGTGTTACATTGACAGAGTGAGGTCAGTCTGCTCTTCCCTGAGTTTGTTACATTGACACAGTGGGGTCAGTCTTCTCTTCCCTGGGTGTGTTACATTGACCGATTGGGGTCAGTCTGCTCTTCCCTGAGTGTGTTACATTGACAGAGTGGGGTCAGTCTGTTCTTCCTTGGTTGTGTTAAATTGACAGTGTTGGGTCAGTCTGCTCTTCCCTGGGTGTGTTACATTGACAGAGTCGGGTCAGATTGCTCTTCCCTGGGTGTGTTACATTGACAGAGTGGGGTCAATCTGCTCTTCCCTGGGTGTGTTTCATTGACAGAGTGGGGTCAGTTTGCTCTTCCCTGGGTGGGTAACATTGACAGAGTGGGGTCAGTCTGCTCTTCCCTGGGTGTGTTTCATTGACAGAGTGGGGTCAGTTTGCTCTTCCCTGGGTGTGTTACATTGACAGAGTGGTGTCAGTCTACTCTTCCCTGGGTGTGTTACATTGACAGAGTGGGGTCAGTCTGCCCTTCCCTCGGTGTGTTCCATTGACAGAGTGGGGTCAGTCTGTTCTCCCAGGGTTTGTTACATTGACAGAGTGGGGTCAGTCTGTTCTTCCCTGGGTGTGTTACATTGACAGAGTGAGGTCAGTCTGCTCTTCCCAGGGCGTGTCACATTGACAGAGTGAGGTCAATCTGCTCTTCCCTGGGTGGGTAACATTGACAGAGTGGAGTCAGTCTGTTCTTCCCTGGGTGTGTTACATTTACAGAGTGGGGTCAGTCTGCTCTTCCCTGGGTGTGTTACATTGACTGAGTGGGGTCAGTCTGTTCTTCCCTGGGTGTATTACATTGACAGAGTGGGGTCAGTCTGTTCTTCCCTGGGTGTGTTACATTGACAGAGTGGGTTCAGTCTGCTCTTCCTTGGGTGTGTTACATTGACAGAGTGGGGTCAGTCTGTTCTCCCAGGGTTTGTTACATTGCAAGAGTGGGGTCAGTCTGCTCTTCCCTTGCTATGTTACAATGACAGAGTGGGGGTCAGTCTGCTCTTCCCAGGGTGTGTTACATTGACAGAGTGTGGTCAGTCTGCTCTTCTCAGGGCGTGTCATATTGACAGAGTGGGGTCAGTCTGCTCTTTTATGGGTGGGTTACATTGACAGAATGAATTCAGTCTGCTCTTCCCTGCGTGTGTTACATTGACAGAGTGTGGTCAGTCTGATCTTCCCTGGTTGTGTTACATTGACAGAGTGAGTTCAGTCTGCTCTTCCCTGGGAGGGTTACATTGACAGAGTGGGGTCAGATTGCTCCTCCCTGGGTGTGTTACATTGACAGAGTGGGGTCAGTCTGTTCTTCCCTGGGTGTTTTACATTGACAGAGTGGGATCAGTCTGCTCTTCTCTGTGCGTGTAACATTGACAGAGTGGGGTCAGTCTGCTCTTCCCTGGAGGGCTACATTGACAGAGTGGGGTCAGTCTTCTCTTCCCTGGGTGTGTTACATTGACAGATTGGGGTCAGTCTGCCCTTCCCCAAGTTTGTTACATTGACACAGTGGGGTCAGTCTGTTCTTCCCTGGATGTGTGACATTGACAGAGTGGGGTCAGTCTGCTCTACCCTGGCTGTGATACATTGACAGAGTGGTGTCAGTCTGCTCTTCCCTGGGTGTGTTACATTGACAGAGTGAGGTTAGTCTGCCCTTCCCTAGGTGTGTTCCATTGACAGAGTGGCGTCAGTCTGTTCTCCCAGGGTTTGTTACATTGACAGAGTGGGGTCAGTCTGTTCTTCCCTGGGTGTGTTACATTGACAGAGTGGGGTCAATCTGATCTTCCCTGGTTGTGTTACATTGACAGAGTGAGTTCAGTCTGCTCTTCCCTGTGTGTGTTACATTGACAGAGTGGGGTCAGTCTGCTCTTCCCTGGGAGGGTGACATTGACAGAGTGGGGTCAGTCTTCTCTTCCCTGGGTGTGTTACATTGACAGATTGGGGTCAGTCTGCTCTTCCCCATGTTTGTTACATTGACACAGTGGGGTCAGTCTGTTCTTCCCTGGGTGTGTTACATTGACAGAGTGGGGTCAGTCTGCTCTTCCCTGGCTGTGTTACATTGACAGAGTGGGGTCAGTCTGCTCTTCCCTGGGTGTTTTAAATTGACAGAGTGGGGTCAGTCTGTTCTTCCCTTGGTGTGTTACATTGACAGAGTGGGGGTCAGTCTGCTTTTCCCAGTGTGTGTTACATTGACAGAGTGGGGTCAGTCTGTTCTACCATTGTGTGTTACATTGACAGAGTGCGGTCAGTCTGCTCTTCCCTGGGTGTGTTACAATGACAGAGTGGTGTCAGTGTGCACATCACTGGGTGGGTTACATTGACAGAGTGCGGTAAGTCTGCAGTTCACTGTGTGAGTAATTTTGCAGAAGAGGACATTCTGCTCTTCTCTGGGTGGGTTACATTGAAAGAGTGAGGTCAGTCTGCTCTACCCTGGGTTTGTTACATTGACAGAGTTTGGTCAGTCTGCTCTTCCCTGGGTGTGTTACATTGACAGAGTTGGGTCAGTGTGCTCTTGCCAGGGCGTGTCACATTGACAGAGTGGGGTCAGTCTGCTCTTCCCTGGGTTTGTTACATTGACAGAGTGGGGTCAGTCTTCTCTTCCCTGGGTGTGTTACTTTGACAGATTGGGGTCAGTCTGCTCTTCCCCAAGTTTGTTACATTGACACAGTGGGGTCAGTCTGCTCTTCCCTGGGTGTGTTACATTGACAGAGTGGGGTCAATCTGCTCTTCCCTGGGTGTGTTTCATTGACAGTGTGGGGTCAGTTTGCTCTTCCCTGGGTGTGTTACATTGACAGAGTGGTGTCAGTCTGCTCTTCCCTGGGTGTGTTACATTGACAGAGTGAGGTTAGTCTGCCCTTCCCTAGCTGTGTTCCATTGTCAGAGTGGCGTCAGTCTGTTCTCCCAGCGTTTGTTACATTGACAGAGTGGGGTCAGTCTGCCCTTCCCTAGGTGTGTTCCATTGACTGAGTGGGGTCAGTCTGTTCTCCCAGGGTTTGTTACATTGACAGAGTGGGGTCAGTCTGTTCTTCCCTGGGTGTGTTACATTGACAGAGTGAGGTCAGTCTGCTCTTCCCAGGGCGTGTCACATTGACAGAGTGAGGTCAATCTGCTCTTCCCTGGGTGGGTAACATTGACAGAGTGTGGTCAGTCTGCTCTTCCCAGGGCGTGTCACATTGACAGAGTGGGGCCAGTCTGCTCTTTTATGGCTGTGTTACATTGACAGAGTGGGGTCAGTCTGCTATTCCCTGGGTGCGTTACATTGACAGAGTGGGGTCAGTCTGCTCTTCCCTGGGGGGGTTACATTGACAGAGTGGAGTCAGTCTGTTCTTCCCTGGGTGTGTTACATTTACAGATTGGGGTCAGTCTGCTCTTCCCTGGGTGTGTTACATTGACTGAGTGGGGTCAGTCTGTTCTTCCCTGGGTGTATTACATTGACAGAGTGGGGTCAGTCTGTTCTTCCCTGGGTGTGTTACATTGACAGAGTGGGTTCAGTCTGCTCTTCCCTGGATGTGTTACATTGACAGAGTGGGGTCAGTCTGTTCTCCCAGGGTTTGTTACATTGCAAGAGTGGGGTCAGTCTGCTCTTCCCTTGCTATGTTACAATGACAGAGTGGGGTCAGTGTGCACTTCCCTGTGTGTGTTACATTGACAGAGTGGGGGTCAGTCTGCTCTTCCCAGGGTGTGTTACATTGACAGAGTGTGGTCAGTCTGCTCTTCTCAGGGCGTGTCATATTGACAGAGTGGGGTCAGTCTGCTCTTTTATGGGTGGGTTACATTGACAGAATGAATTCAGTCTGCTCTTCCCTGCGTGTGTTACATTGACAGAGTGTGGTCAGTCTGATCTTCCCTGGTTGTGTCACATTGACAGAGTGAGTTCAGCCTGCTCTTCCCTGGGAGGGTTACATTGACAGAGTGGGGTCAGATTGCTCCTCCCTGGGTGTGTTACATTGACAGAGTGGGGTCAGTCTGTTCTTCCCTGGGTGTTTTACATTGACAGAGTGGGATCAGTCTGCTCTTCTCTGTGCGTGTAACATTGACAGAGTGGGGTCAGTCTGCTCTTCCCTGGAGGGTTACATTGACAGAGTGGGGTCAGTCTTCTCTTCCCTGGGTGTGTTACATTGACAGATTGGGGTCAGTCTGCCCTTTCCCAAGTTTGTTACATTGACACAGTGGGGTCAGTCTGTTCTTCCCTGGATGTGTGACATTGACAGAGTGGGGTCAGTCTGCTCTACCCTGGCTGTGATACATTGACAGAGTGGTGTCAGTCTGCTCTTCCCTGGGTGTGTTACATTGACAGAGTGAGGTTAGTCTGCCCTTCCCTAGGTGTGTTCCATTGACAGAGTGGCGTCAGTCTGTTCTCCCAGGGTTTGTTACATTGACAGAGTGGGGTCAGTCTGTTCTTCCCTGGGTGTGTTACATTGACAGAGTGGGGTCAATCTGATCTTCCCTGGTTGTGTTACATTGACAGAGTGAGTTCAGTCTGCTCTTCCCTGTGTGTGTTACATTGACAGAGTGGGGTCAGTCTGCTCTTCCCTGGGAGGGTGACATTGACAGAGTGGGGTCAGTCTTCTCTTCCCTGGGTGTGTTACATTGACAGATTGGGGTCAGTCTGCTCTTCCCCATGTTTGTTACATTGACACAGTGGGGTCAGTCTGTTCTTCCCTGGGTGTGTTACATTGACAGAGTGGGGTCAGTCTGCTCTTCCCTGGCTGTGTTACATTGACAGAGTGGGGTCAGTCTGCTCTTCCCTGGGTGTTTTAAATTGACAGAGTGGGGTCAGTCTGTTCTTCCCTTGGTGTGTTACATTGACAGAGTGGTATCTGTCTGCTCTTCCCTGGGTGTGTTACATTGACAGAGTGGGGTCAGTCTGTTCTCCCATTGTGTGTTACATTGACAGAGTGCGGTCAGTCTGCTCTTCCCTGGGTGTGTTACAATGACAGAGTGGTGTCAGTGTGCACATCACTGGGTGGGTTACATTGACAGAGTGCGGTAAATCTGCAGTTCACTGTGTGAGTAATTTTGCAGAAGAGGACATTCTGCTCTTCTCTGGGTGGGTTACATTGAAAGAGTGAGGTCAGTCTGCTCTACCCTGGGTTTGTTACATTGACAGAGTTTGGTCAGTCTGCTCTTCCCTGGGTGTGTTACATTGACAGAGTTGGGTCAGTGTGCTCTTCCCAGGGCGTGTTACATTGATTGAGTGGGTTCAGTCTGCTCTTCCCTGGGTGTGTTACATTGACAGAGTGGGGTCAGTCTGCTCTTCCCTTGCTGTGTTACAATGACAGAGTGGGGTCAGTGTGCACTTCCCTGTGTGTGTTACATTGACAGAGTGGGGGTCAGTCTGCTCTTCCCTGGGTGTGTTACATTGACAGAGTGGGGACAGTCTGCTCTTTTATGGGTGGGTTACATTGACAGAGTGGGGTGAGTCTGCTCTTCCCTGGGTGTATTACATTGACAGAGTGGGGTCAGTCTGCTCTTCCCTGGGTGTGTTACATTGACAGAGTGGGGGTCAGTCTGCTCTTCCCAGGGTGTGTTACATTGACAGAGTGAGGTCAGTCTGCTCTTCCCTGGGTGAGTTACATTGACAGGGTTGGTTCAGTCTGCTCTCCCCTGGGTGTGATACATTGACAGAGTGGGGTCAGACTGCTATTCCCTGAGTATGTTACATTGACAGAGTGGGGTGTGTCTGCTCTTCCCAGGGTGTTGTACATTGACAGGGTGGTGTCAGTCTGCTCTTCCCTCGGTGTGTTACATTGACAGGGTGGGTTCAGTCTGCTCTTCCCTGGGCGTGTTACATTGACAGAGTGGGGTCAGTCTGCCCTTCCCTGGTTGTGTTACATTGACAGGGTGGGGTCAGTCTGCTCTTCCCTGGGTGTGTTACATTGACAGAGTGGGGTCAGTCTGCACTTCCCCGAGTGTGTTACTTTGACAGAGTGGGGACAGTCTGCTGTTCCCTGGGTGTGTTACATTGACAGAGTGAGGTCAGTCTGCTCTTCCCTGAGTGTGTTACTTTGACAGAGTGGGGACAGTCTGCTCTTCCCTGAGTGTGTTACTTTGACAGAGTGGGGTCAGTCTGCTCTTCCCTAGGTGAGTTACATTGAGATAGAGGTGTCAGTCTGGTCTCCCCTGGGTGTGTTACATTGACAGAGTGAGGTCAGTCTGCTCTTCCCTGGGTGTGTTACGATGATAGAGTGGGGTCAGTCTGCTCTTCCCTGGGTGTGTTGCATTGACAGAGTGGGGTCAGTCTGATCTTCCCAGAATGTGTTACATTGACAGAGTTGGGTCAGTCTGATCTTCCCTGGGTGTGTAACGTTGACAGAAAGGGGTCAGTCTGCTCTTCCCTGGGTGTTTTACATTGACAGAGTGGGATGAGTCTGCTCTTCCCTGCGTGTGTTACATTGACAGAGTGGGGTCAGTCTACTCTTCCCTGTGTGTCTTACATTGACAGAGTGGGGTCAGTCTGCTCTTCCCTGGGTGTGTTCCATTGACAGAGTGGGGTCAGTCTGCTCTTCCCTGGGTGTGTTATCCTGACAGAGTGGGGTCAGTCTGCTCTTCCCTGGCTGCGTTACATTGACAGAACAGGGTCCGTCTGCCTTTCCCTGGGTGTGTTACAATGACAGAGTGGGGTCAGTCTGCTCTTCCCTGAGTGTGTTACTTTGACAGAGTGGGGTCAGTCTGCTCTTCCCTGGGTGTGTTATACTGACAGAGTGGGGTCATTATGCTCTTCCCTGTGTGTGTGTTGCATTGACAGAACAGGGTCCGTCTGCCTTTCCCTGGGTGTGTTACATTGACAGAGTGGGGTTAGTCTGCTCTTCCCTGGGTGTGTTACATTGACAGAGTGAGGTCAGTCTGCTCTTCCCTGGGTGTGTTACAATGACAGAGTGGGGACAGTCTGCTCTTCCCTGGGTGTGTTACATTGACAGAGTGGGGTCAGTCTGCTCTTCCCAGGGTGTGTTACATTGACAGAGTTGGGTCAGTCTGATGTTCCCTGGGTGTATAACGTTGAGAGACAGGGGTCAGTCTGCTCTTCCCTGGTTGTGTTACATTGACAGAGAGAACTCAGTCTGCTCTTCCCTGGGTGTGTTGCAATGGCAGAGTGTGGTCAGTCTGCTCTTCCCTGTGTATGTTATATTGACATAGTGGGGTCAGTCTGCTCTTCCCTGGGTGCGTGACATTGACAGAGTGGGGTCAGTCTGCTCTTCCCTGGGTGTGTTACATTGACAGAGTGGGGTCAGTCTGCACTTCCCCGAGTGTGTTACTTTGACAGAGTGGGGACAGTCTGCTGTTCCCTGGGTATGTTACATTGACAGAGTGAGGTCAGTCTGCTCTTCCCTGAGTGTGTTACTTTGACAGAGTGGGGACAGTCTGCTCTTCCCTGAGTGTGTTACTTTGACAGAGTGGGGTCAGTCTGCTCTTCCCTGGGTGTGTTACATTGACAGAGTGGGGTCAGTCTGCTCTTCCCTGGGTATGTTACATTGACCTAGCCAGGTCAATCTTCTGTTCCCTGGGTGTGTTACATTGACAGAGGGGGCTCAGTCTGCTCTTCCCTGGGTGTGTTACATTGACAGAGTGAGGTCAGTCTGCTCTTCCCTGGGTGCGTTACAATGACAGAGAGGGGTCAGTCTGCTCTTCCCTGGGTGTGTTTCAATGACAGAGTTGGGTCAGTCTGCTCTTCCCAGAATGTGTTACATTGACAGAGTTGGGTCAGTCTGATCTTCCCTGGGTGTGAAACGTTGACAGAATGGGGTCAGTCTGCTCTTCCCTGGGTGTTTTACATTGACAGAGTGGGGTCAGTCTCCTCTTCCCTGGGTGTATTACATTGACAGAGTGGGGTCAGTCTGCTCTTCCCTGGGTTTGTTACATTGACAGAGTGGGGTCAGTCTGCTCTTCCCTGGGTGTGTTACAGTGACAGAGTGGGGTCAGTCTGCTCTTCCCAGGGTGTGTTACATTGACAGAGTGGGGTCAGTCTGCTCTTCCCAGGGTGTGTTACATTGACAGAGTGGGGTCAGTCTGCTCTTCCCTGGGTGTGTTACATTGACAGAGTGCGGTCAGTGTGCTCTTCCCTGGGTGCGTGACATTGACAGAGTGGGGTCAGTCTGCTCTTCACTGGGTGTGTTTCGTTGACAGAGCGTGGTCAGTCTGCTCTTCCCTGGGTGCGTGACATTGACAGAGTGGGGTAAGTCTGCTCTTCCCTCGGTGTTTTACATTGACAGAGTGGGGTCAGTCTGCTCTTCCCTGGGTGTGTTACATTGACAGATTGGGGTCAGTCTGCTCTTTCCTGGCTGTGTTACATTGACAGAGAGGGCTCAGTCTGCTCGTTTATGGGTGGGTTACATTGACTGAGTGTGGTCAGTCTGCTCTTCCCTGGGTGTGTTACATTGACACAGTGGGGTCAGTCTGCTCTTCCCTGGGAGGGTTACATTGACAGAGTGAGGTCAGTCTGCTATCCCCTGAGTGTAATACATTGACAGATTGGGGTCAGTCTACTCTTCCCTGGGTGTCTTACATTGACAGAGTGGGGTCAGTCTGCTCTTCCCTGGGTGTGTTACATTGACAGAGTGGGGTCAGTCTGCTCTTCCCTGGGAGGGTTACATTGACAGAGTGGGGTCAGTCTTCTCTTCCCTGGGTGTGTTACGTTGACTGATTGGGGTCAGTCTGCTCTTCCCTTGGTGTGTTACAATGACAGAGTGGGGTCAGTGCGCACTTCCCTGGGTGTGTTACATTGACAGAGTGGGGGTCAGTCTGCTCTTCCCAGGGTGTGTTGCATTGACAGAGTGTGGTCAGTCTGCTCTTCCCAGGGCGTGTCACATTGACAGAGTGGGGTCAGTCTGCTCTTTTATGGGTGGGTTACATTGACTGAGTGGGGTCAGTCTGCTCTTCCCTGGGTGTTTTACATTGACAGAGTGGGGTCAGTCTGTTCTTCCCTGGGTGTGTTACATTGACAGAGTGGGTTCAGTCTGCTCTTCCCTGGGTGTGTTACATTGACAGCGTGGGGATAGTCTTATCTCCCAGGGTTTGTTACATTGACAGAGTGGGGTCAGTCTGCTCTTCCCTTGCTGTGTTAAAATGACAGAGTGGGGTCAGTGTACACTTTCCTGTGTGTGTTACATTGACAGAGTGGGGGTCAGTCTGCTCTTCCCAGGGTGTGTTACATTGACAGAGTGTGGTCAGTCTGCTCTTCCCAGGGCGAGTCACATTGACAGAGTGGGGTCAGTCTAGTCTTTTATGGGTGGGTTACATTGACAGAATGAATTCAGTCTGCTCTTCCCTGCGGGCGTTGCATTGACAGATTGGGGTCCGTCTGATCTTCCCTGGTTGTGTTACATTGACAGAGTGAGTTCAGTCTGCTCTTCCCTGGGTGTGTTACATTGACAGAGTGGGGTCAGTCTGCTCTTCCCTGGGTGTGTTACATTGACAGAGTGAGGTCAGTCTGCTCTTCCCTGGGTGTTTTACATTGACAGAGTGGGGTCAGTCTTCTCTTCCCTGGGTGTATTACATTGACTGATTGGGGTCAGTCTGCTATTCCCTGAGTGTGTTACATTGACAGAGTGGTGTCAGTCTGTTCTTCCCTGGGTGTGCTACATTGACAGAGTGAGGTCAGTCTGCTCTTCCCTGGCTATGTTACATTGACAGAGTGGGATCAGTCTGTTCTCTCAGAGTGTGTTACATTGACAGAGTGGGGTCAGTCTGATCTTCCCTGGTTGTGTAACATTGACAGAGTGGGGTCAGTCTGACCTTCCCTGGTTGTGTTACATTGACAGAGTGGGGTCAGTCTGATCTTCCCTGGTTGTGTTACATTGACAGAGTGAGTTCAGTCGGCTCTTCCCTGGGTGTGTTACATTGACAGAGTGTGGTCAGTCTGCTCTTCCCTGGGAGGGTTACATTGACAGAGTGGGGTCTGTCTTCTCTTCCCTGGGTGTGTTACATTGACAGATTGGGGTCAGTCTGCTCTTCCCCAAGTTTGTTACATTGACACAGTGGGGTCAGTCTGTTCTTCCCTGTGTGTGTTACATTGACAGAGTGGGGTCAGTCTGCTCTTCCCTGGCTATGTTACATTGACAGAGTGGGGTCAGTCTGCTCTTCCCTGGATGTGTTAAATTGACATAGTGGGGTCAGTCTGCTCTTCCCTGGGTGTGTTACATTGACAGAGAGGGGTCAGTCTGCTCTTCCCTGGGTGGGTAACATTGACAGAGTGGGGTCAGTCTGCTCTTCCCCGGGTTTGTTTCATTGACAGAGTGGGGTCAGTTTGCTCTCCCCTGTGTGTGTTACATTGACAGAGTGGTGTCAGTCTGCTCTTCCCTGGGTGTGTTACATTGACAGAGGGGGGTCATTCTGCTCTTCCCTGGATGTGTTACATTGACAGAGTGGGGTCAGTCTGCTCTTCCCTGGGTGTGTTACATTGACAGAGTGGGGTCAGTCTGTTCTTCCCTGGGTGTGTTACATTGTCAGAGTGGGTTCAGTCTGCTCTTCCCTGGGTGTGTTACATTGACAGAGTGGGGTCAGTCTGCTCTTCCCTGGGTGTGTTTCATTGACAGAGTGGGGTCAGTCTGCTCTTCCCTGGGTGTGTTACATTGACAGAGTGGGGTCAGTCTGCTCTTCCCTCGGTGTGCTACATTGACAGAGTGAGGTCAGTCTGCTCTTCCAAGGGCGTGTCACATTGACAGAGTGGGGTCAATCTGCTCTTCCCTGGGTGGGTAACATTGACAGAGTGTGGTCAGTCTGCTCTTCCCTGGGCGTGTCACATTGACAGAGTGGGGCCAGTCTGCTCTTTTATGGGTGGGTTACATTGACAGAGTGGGGTAAATCTGCTATTCCCTGGGTTTGTTACATTGACAGAGTGGGGTCAGTCTGCTCTTCCCTTGGGAGGGTTACATTGACAGAGTGGAGTCAGTCTGTTCTTCCCTGGGTGTGTTACATTGACAGAGTGGGGTCAGTCTGCTCTTCCCTGGGTGTGTTACATTCACTGAGTGGGGTCAGTCTGTTCTTCCCTGGGTGTATTACATTGACAGAGTGGGGTCAGTCTGTTCTTCCCTGGGTGTGTTACATTGACAGAGTGGGTTCAGTCTGCTCTTCCCTGGGTGCGTTACATTGACAGAGTGGAGTCAGTCTGTTCTCCCAGAGTGTGTTACATTGACAGAGTGGGGTCAGTCTGATCTTCCCTGGTTGTGTTACATTGACAGAGTGGGGTCAGTCTGACCTTCCCTGGTTGTGTTACATTGACAGAGTGGGGTCAGTCTGATCTTCCCTGGTTGTGTTACATTGACAGAGTGAGTTCAGTCTGCTCTTCCCTGGGTGTTTTACATTGACAGAGTGTGGTCAGTCTGCTCTTCCCTGGGAGGGTTACATTGACAGAGTGGTGTCTGTCTTCTCTTCCCTGGGTGTGTTACATTGACAGATTGGGGTCAGTCTGCTCTTCCCCAAGTTTGTTACATTGACACAGTGGGGTCAGTCTGTTCTTCCCTGGGTGTGTTACATTGACAGAGTGGGGTCAGTCTGCTCTTCCCTGGCTCTGTTACATTGACAGAGTGGGGTCAGTCTGCTCTTCCCTGGATGTGTTACATTGACAGAGTGGGGTCAGTCTGCTCTTCCCTGGGTGTGTTACATTGACAGAGTGGGGTCAATCTGCTCTTCCCTGGGTGGGTAACATTGACAGAGTGGGGTCAGTCTGCTCTTCTCTGGGTTTGTTTCATTGACAGAGTGTGGTCAGTTTGCTCTCCCCTGTGTGTGTTACATTGACAGAGTGGTGTCAGTCTGCTCTTCCCTGGGTGTGTTACATTGACAGAGTGGGGTCAGTCTGCCCTTCTCTAGGTGTGTTCCATTGACAGAGTGGGGTCAGTCTGTTCTCCCAGGGTTTGTTACATTGACAGAATGGGGTCAGTCTGTTCTTCCCTGGGTGTGTTACATTGACAGAGTGAGGTCAGTCTGCTCTTCCCAGGGCGTGTCACATTGACAGAGTGGTGTCAATCTGCTCTACCCTGGATGGGTAACATTGACAGAGTGTGGTCAGTCTGCTCTTCCCAGGGCGTGTCTCATTGACAGAGTGGGGCCAGTCTGCTCTTTTATGGGTTGGTTACATTGACAGAGTGGGGTAAGTCTGCTATTCCCTGGGTGTGT
This sequence comes from Chiloscyllium punctatum, assembly GCF_047496795.1. Taxonomy (NCBI): domain Eukaryota; kingdom Metazoa; phylum Chordata; class Chondrichthyes; order Orectolobiformes; family Hemiscylliidae; genus Chiloscyllium; species Chiloscyllium punctatum. The sequence continues at coordinate 4,419,807 of NC_092788.1, forward strand.
TACATTGACAGAGTGGGGTCAGTCTGCTCTTCCCGGGGGGGGTTACATTGAGAGAGTGGAGTCAGTCTGTACTTCCCTGGGTGTGTTACATTGACAGAGTGGGGTCAGTCTGCTCTTCCTGGGTGTGTTACATTGACTGAGTGGGGACAGTCTGTTCTTCCCTGGGTGTATTACATTGACAGAGTGGGGTCAGTCTGTTCTTCCCTGGGTGTGTTACATTGACAGAGTGGGTTCAGTCTGCTCTTCCCTGGGTGTGTTACATTTACAGAGTGGGGTCGGTCTGTTCTCCCAGGGTTTGTTACATTGACAGAGTGGGGTCAGTCTGCTCTTCCCTTGCTGTGTTACAATGACAGAGTGGCGTCAGTGTGCACTTCCTTGTGTGTGTTACATTGACAGAGTGGGGGTCAGTCTGCTCTTCCCAGGGTGTGTTACATTGACAGAGTGTGGTCAGTCTGCTCTTCCCAGGGCGTGTCACATTGACAGAGTGGGGTCAGTCTGCTCTTTTATGGGTGGGTTACATTGACAGAATGAATTCAGTCTGCTCTTCCCTGCGTGTGTTACATTGACAGAGTGTGGTCAGTCTGATCTTCCCTGGTTGTGTTACATTGACAGAGTGAGTTCAGTCTGCTCTTCCCTGGGTGTGTTACATTGACAGAGTGGGGTCAGTCTGCTCTTCCCTGGGTGTGTCACATTGACACAGTGGGGTCAGTCTGCTCTTCCCTGGGTGTGTTACATTGACAGAGTTGGGTCAGTGTGCTCTTCCCAGGGCGTGTCACATTGACAGAGTGGGGACAGTCTGCTCTTTTATGGGTGGGTTACATTGACAGAGTGGGGTCAGTCTGCTCTTCCCTGGGTGTGTTACATTGACAGAGTGGGGTCAGTCTGATCTTCCCTGGTTGTGTTACATTGACAGAGTGAGTTCAGTCTGCTCTTCCCTGGGTGTGTTACATTGACAGAGTGGGGTCAGTCTGCTCTTCCCTGGCTATGTTACATTGACAGAGTGGGGTCAGTCTGCTCTTCCCTGAGTGTGTTACATTGACAGAGTGGGGTCAGTCTGCTCTTCCCTGGGTGTGTTTCATTGACAGAGTGGGGTCAGTTTGCTCTTCCCTGGGTGCGTTACATTGACAGAGTGGTGTCAGTCTGCTCTTCCCTCGGTGTGTTACATTGACAGAGTGGGGCCAGTCTGCCCTTCCCTCGGTGTGTTCCATTGACAGAATGGGGTCAGTATGTTCTCCCAGTGTTTGTTACATTGACAGAGTGGGGTCAGTCTGTTCTTCCCTGGGTGTGCTACATTGACAGAGTGAGGTCAGTCTGCTCTTCCCAGGGCGTGTCACATTGACAGAGTGGGGTCAATCTGCTCTTCCCTGGGTGGGTAACATTGACAGAGTGTGGTCAGTCTGCTCTTCCCAGGGCGTGTCACATTGAAAGTGTGGGGCCAGTCTGCTCTTTTATGGGTGGGTTACATTGACAGAGTGGGGTAAATCTGCTACTCCCTGGGTGTGTTACATTGACAGAGTGGGGTCAGTCTGCTCTTCCCTTGGGGGGGTTACATTGACAGAGTGGAGTCAGTCTGTTCTTCCCTGGGTGTGTTACATTGACAGAGTGGGGTCAGTCTGCTCTTCCCTGGCTGTGTTACATTGACTGAGTGGGGTCAGTCTGTTCTTCCCTGAGTGTATTACATTGACAGAGTGGGGTCAGTCTGTTCTTCCCTGGGTGTGTTACATTGAAAGAGTGGGTTAGGTCTTCTCTTCCCTGGGTGTGTTACATTGACAGATTGGGGTCAGTCTGCTCTTCCCCAAGTTTGTTACATTGACACAGTGGGGTCAGTCTGTTCTTCCCTGGGTGTGTTACATTGACAGAGTGGGGTCAGTCTGCTCTTCCCTGGCTATGTTACATTGACAGAGTGGGGTCAGTCTGCTCTTCCCTGGATGTGTTACATTGACAGAGTGGGGTCAGTCTGCTCTTCCCTGGGTGTGTTACATTGACAGAGTGGGGTCAATCTGCTCTTCCCTGGGTGTGTTACATTGACAGAGTGGGGTCAGTCTGCTCTTCCCTGGGTTTGTTTCATTGACAGAGTGGGGTCAGTTTGCTCTCCCCTGTGTGTGTTACATTGACAGAGTGGGGTAAGTCTGCTCTTCCCTGGAGGGTTACATTGACACAGTGGGGTCAGTCTGTTCTTCCCTGGATGTGTTACATTGACAGAGTGGGGTCAGTCTGCTCTACCCTGGCTGTGATACATTGACAGATTGGTGTCAGTCTGCTCTTCCCTGGGTGTGTTACATTGACAGAGTGAGGTTAGTCTGCCCTTCCCTAGGTGTGTTCCATTGACAGAGTGGCGTCAGTCTGTTCTCCCAGGGTTTGTTACATTGACAGAGTGGGGTCAGTCTGTTCTTCCCTGGGTGTGTTACATTGACAGAGTGGGGTCAATCTGATCTTCCCTGGTTGTGTTACATTTACAGAGTGAGTTCAGTCTGCTCTTCCCTGTGTGTGTTACATTGACAGAGTGGGGTCAGTCTGCTCTTCCCTGGGAGGGTGACATTGACAGAGTGGGGTCAGTCTTCTCTTCCCTGGGTGTGTTACATTGACAGATTGGGGTCAGTCTGGTCTTCCCCATGTTTGTTACATTGACACAGTGGGGTCAGTCTGTTCTTCCCTGGGTGTGTTACATTGACAGAGTGGGGTCAGTCTGCTCTTCCCTGGGTGCTTTAAATTGACAGAGTGGGGTCAGTCTGTTCTTCCCTTGGTGTGTTACATTGACAGAGTGGTATCTGTCTGCTCTTCCCTGGGTGTGTTACATTGACAGAGTGGGGTCAGTCTGTTCTCCCATTGTGTGTTACATTGACAGAGTGCGGTCAGTCTCCTCTTCCCTGGGTGTGTTACAATGACAGAGTGGTGTCAGTCTTCTCTTCCCTGGGTGTGTTACATTGACCGATTGGGGTCAGTCTGCTCTTCCCTGAGTGTGTTACATTGACTGGGTGGGGTCAGTCTGTTCTTCCCTGAGTGTATTACATTGACAGAGTGGGGTCAGTCTGTTCTTCCCTGGGTGTGTTACATTGAAAGAGTGGGTTAGGTCTTCACTTCCCTGGGTGTGTTACATTGACAGATTGGGGTCAGTCTGCTCTTCCCCAAGTTTGTTACATTGACACAGTGGGGTCAGTCTGTTCTTCCCTGGGTGTGTTACATTGACAGAGTGGGGTCAGTCTGCTCTTCCCTGGCTATGTTACATTGACAGAGTGGGGTCAGTCTGCTCTTCCCTGGATGTGTTACATTGACAGAGTGGGGTCAGTCTGCTCTTCCCTGGGTGTGTTACATTGACAGAGTGGGGTCAATCTGCTCTTCCCTGGGTGTGTTACATTGACAGAGTGGGGTCAGTCTGCTCTTCCCTGGGTTTGTTTCATTGACAGAGTGGGGTCAGTTTGCTCTCCCCTGTGTGTGTTACATTGACAGAGTGGTGTCAGTCTGCTGTTCCCTGGGTGTGTTACATTGACAGAGTGCGGTCAGTCTGCTCTTCCCTGGGTGTGTTACATTGACAGAGTGAGGTCAGTCTGCTCTTCCCTGAGTTTGTTACATTGACACAGTGGGGTCAGTCTTCTCTTCCCTGGGTGTGTTACATTGACCGATTGGGGTCAGTCTGCTCTTCCCTGAGTGTGTTACATTGACAGAGTGGGGTCAGTCTGTTCTTCCTTGGTTGTGTTAAATTGACAGAGTGTGGTCAGTCTGCTCTTCCCAGGGCGTGTCACATTGACAGAGTGGGGCCAGTCTGCTCTTTTATGGCTGTGTTACATTGACAGAGTGGGGTCAGTCTGCTATTCCCTGGGTGCGTTACATTGACAGAGTGGGGTCAGTCTGCTCTTCCCTGAGGGGGTTACATTGACAGAGTGGAGTCAGTCTGTTCTTCCCTGGGTGTGTTACATTTACAGAGTGGGGTCAGTCTGCTCTTCCCTGGGTGTGTTACATTGACTGAGTGGGGTCAGTCTGTTCTTCCCTGGGTGTATTACATTGACAGAGTGGGGTCAGTCTGTTCTTCCCTGGGTGTGTTACATTGACAGAGTGGGTTCAGTCTGCTCTTCCCTGGGTGTGTTAAATTGACAGAGTGCGGTCAGTCTGTTCTCCCAGGGTTTGTTACATTGCAAGAGTGGGGTCAGTCTGCTCTTCCCTTGCTATGTTACAATGACAGAGTGGGGTCAGTGTGCACTTCCCTGTGTGTGTTACATTGACAGAGTGGGGGTCAGTCTGCTCTTCCCAGGGTGTGTTACATTGACAGAGTGTGGTCAGTCTGCTCTTCTCAGGGCGTGTCATATTGACAGAGTGGGGTCAGTCTGCTCTTTTATGGGTGGGTTACATTGACAGAATGAATTCAGTCTGCTCTTCCCTGCGTGTGTTACATTGACAGAGTGTGGTCAGTCTGATCTTCCCTGGTTGTGTCACATTGACAGAGTGAGTTCAGTCTGCTCTTCCCTGGGAGGGTTACATTGACAGAGTGGGGTCAGATTGCTCCTCCCTGGGTGTGTTACATTGACAGAGTGGGGTCAGTCTGTTCTTCCCTGGGTGTTTTACATTGACAGAGTGGGATCAGTCTGCTCTTCTCTGTGCGTGTAACATTGACAGAGTGGGGTAAGTCTGCTCTTCCCTGGAGGGTTACATTGACAGAGTGGGGTCAGTCTTCTCTTCCCTGGGTGTGTTACATTTACAGATTGGGGTCAGTCTGCCCTTCCCCAAGTTTGTTACATTGACACAGTGGGGTCAGTCTGTTCTTCCCTGGATGTGTTACATTGACAGAGTGGGGTCAGTCTGCTCTACCCTGGCTGTGATACATTGACAGAGTGGTGTCAGTCTGCTCTTCCCTGGGTGTGTTACATTGACAGAGTGAGGTTAGTCTGCCCTTCCCTAGGTGTGTTCCATTGACAGAGTGGCGTCAGTCTGTTCTCCCAGGGTTTGTTACATTGACAGAGTGGGGTCAGTCTGTTCTTCCCTGGGTGTGTTACATTGACAGAGTGGGGTCAATCTGATCTTCCCTGGTTGTGTTACATTTACAGAGTGAGTTCAGTCTGCTCTTCCCTGTGTGTGTTACATTGACAGAGTGGGGTCAGTCTGCTCTTCCCTGGGAGGGTGACATTGACAGAGTGGGGTCAGTCTTCTCTTCCCTGGGTGTGTTACATTGACAGATTGGGGTCAGTCTGGTCTTCCCCATGTTTGTTACATTGACACAGTGGGGTCAGTCTGTTCTTCCCTGGGTGTGTTACATTGACAGAGTGGGGTCAGTCTGCTCTTCCCTGGGTGCTTTAAATTGACAGAGTGGGGTCAGTCTGTTCTTCCCTTGGTGTGTTACATTGACAGAGTGGTATCTGTCTGCTCTTCCCTGGGTGTGTTACATTGACAGAGTGGGGTCAGTCTGTTCTTCCATTGTGTGTTACATTGACAGAGTGCGGTCAGTCTGCTCTTCCCTGGGTGTGTTACAATGACAGAGTGGTGTCAGTGTGCACATCACTGGGTGGGTTACATTGACAGAGTGCGGTAAGTCTGCAGTTCATTGACAGATTGGGGTCAGTCTGCTCTTCCCCAAGTTTGTTACATTGACACAGTGGGGTCAGTCTGCTCTTCCCTGGGTGTGTTACATTGACAGAGTGGGGTCAATCTGCTCTTCCCTGGGTGTGTTTCATTGACAGTGTGGGGTCAGTTTGCTCTTCCCTGGGTGTGTTACATTGACAGAGTGAGGTCCGTCTGCTCTTCCCTGGGTGTGTGACATTGACAGAGTGCGGTCAGTCTGCTCTTCCCTGGGTGTGTTACATTGACATAGTGGGGTCAGTCTGCTCTTCCCTGGGTGTGTTACATTGACAGAGTGGGGTCAGTCTGCTCTTCCCTGGCTATGTTACATTGACAGAGTGGGGTCAGTCTGCTCTTCCCTGGCTATGTTACATTGACAGAGTGGGGTCAGTCTGCTCTTCCCTGGATGTGTTACATTGACATAGTGGGGTCAGTCTGCTCTTCCCTGGGTGTGTTACATTGACAGAGAGGAGTCAGTCTGCTCTTCCCTGGGTGGGTAACATTGACAGAGTGGGGTCAGTCTGCTCTTCCCCGGGTTTGTTTCATTGACAGAGTGGGGTCAGTTTGCTCTCCCCTGTGTGTGTTACATTGACAGAGTGGTGTCAGTCTGCTCTTCCCTGGGTGTGTTACATTGACAGAGTGGGGTCATTCTGCTCTTCCCTGGATGTGTTACATTGACAGAGTGGGGTCAGTCTGCTCTTCCCTGGGTGTGTTACATTGACAGAGTGGGGTCATTCTGTTCTTCCCTGGGTGTGTTACATTGTCAGAGTGGGTTCAGTCTGCTCTTCCCTGGGTGTGTTACATTGACAGAGTGGGGTCAGTCTGCTCTTCCCTGGGTGTGTTTCATTGACAGAGTGGGGTCAGTCTGCTCTTCCCTGGGTGTGTGCCATTGACAGAATGGGGTCAGTCTGTTCTCCCAGGGTTTGTTACATTGACAGAGTGGGGTCAGTCTGCTCTTCCCTCGGTGTGCTACATTGACAGAGTGAGGTCAGTCTGCTCTTCCCAGGGCATGTCACATTGACAGAGTGGGGTCAATCTGCTCTTCCCTGTGTGGGTAACATTGACAGAGTGTGGTCAGTCTGCTCTTCCCAGGGCGTGTCACATTGACAGAGTGGGGCCAGTCTGCTCTTTTATGGGTGGGTTACATTGACAGAGTGGGGTAAATCTGCTATTCCCTGGGTTTGTTACATTGACAGAGTGGGGTCAGTCTGCTCTTCCCTTGGGAGGGTTACATTGACAGAGTGGAGTCAGTCTGTTCTTCCCTGGGTGTGTTACATTGACAGAGTGGGGTCAGTCTGCTCTTCCCTGGGTGTGTTACATTGACTGAGTGGGGTCAGTCTGTTCTTCCCTGGGTGTATTACATTGACAGAGTGGGGTCAGTCTGTTCTTCCCTGGGTGTGTTACATTGACAGAGTGGGTTCAGTCTGCTCTTCCCTGGGTGCGTTACATTGACAGAGTGGGGTCAGTCTGCTCTTCCCGGGGGGGGTTACATTGAGAGAGTGGAGTCAGTCTGTTCTTCCCTGGGTGTGTTACATTGACAGAGTGGGGTCAGTCTGCTCTTCCTGGGTGTGTTACATTGACTGAGTGGGGACAGTCTGTTCTTCCCTGGGTGTATTACATTGACAGAGTGGGGTCAGTCTGTTCTTCCCTGGGTGTGTTACATTGACAGAGTGGGTTCAGTCTGCTCTTCCCTGGGTGTGTTACATTGACAGAGTGGGGTCGGTCTGTTCTCCCAGGGTTTGTTACATTGACAGAGTGGGGTCAGTCTGCTCTTCCCTTGCTGTGTTACAATGACAGAGTGGCGTCAGTGTGCACTTCCTTGTGTGTGTTACATTGACAGAGTGGGGTCAGTCTGCTCTTCCCTGGGTGTGTTACATTGACTGAGTGGGGTCAGTCTGTTCTTCCCTGGGTGTATTACATTGACAGAGTGGGGTCAGTCTGTTCTTCCCTGGGTGTGTTACATTGACAGAGTGGGTTCAGTCTGCTCTTCCCTGGGTGCGTTACATTGACAGAGTGGAGTCAGTCTGTTCTCCCAGAGTGTGTTACATTGACAGAGTGGGGTCAGTCTGATCTTCCCTGGTTGTGTTACATTGACAGAGTGGGGTCAGTCTGACCTTCCCTGGTTGTGTTACATTGACAGAGTGGGGTCAGTCTGATCTTCCCTGGTTGTGTTACATTGACAGAGTGAGTTCAGTCTGCTCTTCCCTGGGTGTGTTACATTGACAGAGTGTGGTCAGTCTGCTCTTCCCTGGGAGGGTTACATTGACAGAGTGGTGTCTGTCTTCTCTTCCCTGGGTGTGTTACATTGACAGATTGGGGTCAGTCTGCTCTTCCCCAAGTTTGTTACATTGACACAGTGGGGTCAGTCTGTTCTTCCCTGGGTGTGTTACATTGACAGAGTGGGGTCAGTCTGCTCTTCCCTGGCTCTGTTACATTGACAGAGTGGGGTCAGTCTGCTCTTCCCTGGATGTGTTACATTGACAGAGTGGGGTCAGTCTGCTCTTCCCTGGGTGTGTTACATTGACAGAGTGGGGTCAATCTGCTCTTCCCTGGGTGGGTAACATTGACAGAGTGGGGTCAGTCTGCTCTTCTCTGGGTTTGTTTCATTGACAGAGTGGGGTCAGTTTGCTCTCCCCTGTGTGTGTTACATTGACAGAGTGGTGTCAGTCTGCTGTTCCCTGGGTGTGTTACATTGACAGAGTGGGGTCAGTCTGCCCTTCCCTAGGTGTGTTCCATTGACAGAGTGGGGTCAGTCTGTTCTCCCAGGGTTTGTTACATTGACAGAATGGGGTCAGTCTGTTCTTCCCTGGGTGTGTTACATTGACAGAGTGAGGTCAGTCTGCTCTTCCCAGGGCGTGTCACATTGACAGAGTGGTGTCAATCTGCTCTACCCTGGATGGGTAACATTGACAGAGTGTGGTCAGTCTGCTCTTCCCAGGGCGTGTCTCATTGACAGAGTGGGGCCAGTCTGCTCTTTTATGGGTGGGTTACATTGACAGAGTGGGGTAAGTCTGCTATTCCCTGGGTGTGTTACATTGACAGAGTGGGGTCAGTCTGCTCTTCCCGGGGGGGGTTACATTGAGAGAGTGGAGTCAGTCTGTTCTTCCCTGGGTGTGTTACATTGACAGAGTGGGGTCAGTCTGCTCTTCCTGGGTGTGTTACATTGACTGAGTGGGGACAGTCTGTTCTTCCCTGGGTGTATTACATTGACAGAGTGGGGTCAGTCTGTTCTTCCCTGGGTGTGTTACATTGACAGAGTGGGTTCAGTCTGCTCTTCCCTGGGTGTGTTACATTGACAGAGTGGGGTCGGTCTGTTCTCCCAGGGTTTGTTACATTGACAGAGTGGGGTCAGTCTGCTCTTCCCTTGCTGTGTTACAATGACAGAGTGGCGTCAGTGTGCACTTCCTTGTGTGTGTTACATTGACAGAGTGGGGGTCAGTCTGCTCTTCCCAGGGTGTGTTACATTGACAGAGTGTGGTCAGTCTGCTCTTCCCAGGGCGTGTCACATTGACAGAGTGGGGTCAGTCTGCTCTTTTATGGGTGGGTTACATTGACAGATTGAATTCAGTCTGCTCTTCCCTGCGTGTGTTACATTGACAGAGTGTGGTCAGTCTGATCTTCCCTGGTTGTGTTACATTGACAGAGTGAGTTCAGTCTGCTCTTCCCTGGGTGTGTTACATTGACAGAGTGGGGTCAGTCTGCTCTTCCCTGGGTGTGTTACATTGACACAGTGGGGTCAGTCTGCTCTTCCCTGGGTGTGTTACATTGACAGAGTTGGGTCAGTGTGCTCTTCCCAGGGCGTGTCACATTGACAGAGTGGGGACAGTCTGCTCTTTTATGGGTGGGTTACATTGACAGAGTGGGGTCAGTCTGCTCTTCCCTGGGTGTGTTACATTGACAGAGTGGGGTCAGTCTGATCTTCCCTGGTTGTGTTACATTGACAGAGTGAGTTCAGTCTGCTCTTCCCTGGGTGTGTTACATTGACAGAGTGGGGTCAGTCTGCTCTTCCCTGGCTATGTTACATTGACAGAGTGGGGTCAGTCTGCTCTTCCCTGAGTGTGTTACATTGACAGAGTGGGGTCAGTCTGCTCTTCCCTGGGTGTGTTTCATTGACAGAGTGGGGTCAGTTTGCTCTTCCCTGGGTGCGTTACATTGACAGAGTGGTGTCAGTCTGCTCTTCCCTGGGTGTGTTACATTGACAGAGTGGGGCCAGTCTGCCCTTCCCTCGGTGTGTTCCATTGACAGAATGGGGTCAGTATGTTCTCCCAGTGTTTGTTACATTGACAGAGTGGGGTCAGTCTGTTCTTCCCTGGGTGTGCTACATTGACAGAGTGAGGTCAGTCTGCTCTTCCCAGGGCGTGTCACATTGACAGAGTGGGGTCAATCTGCTCTTCCCTGGGTGGGTAACATTGACAGAGTGTGGTCAGTCTGCTCTTCCCAGGGCGTGTCACATTGAAAGAGTGGGGCCAGTCTGCTCTTTTATGGGTGGGTTACATTGACAGAGTGGGGTAAATCTGCTATTCCCTGGGTGTGTTACATTGACAGAGTGGGGTCAGTCTGCTCTTCCCTTGGGGGGGTTACATTGACAGAGTGGAGTCAGTCTGTTCTTCCCTGGGTGTGTTACATTGACAGAGTGGGGTCAGTCTGCTCTTCCCTGGGTGTGTTACATTGACTGAGTGGGGTCAGTCTGTTCTTCCCTGAGTGTATTACATTGACAGAGTGGGGTCAGTCTGTTCTTCCCTGGGTGTGTTACATTGAAAGAGTGGGTTAGGTCTTCTCTTCCCTGGGTGTGTTACATTGACAGATTGGGGTCAGTCTGCTCTTCCCCAAGTTTGTTACATTGACACAGTGGGGTCAGTCTGTTCTTCCCTGGGTGTGTTACATTGACAGAGTGGGGTCAGTCTGCTTTTCCCTGGCTATGTTACATTGACAGAGTGGGGTCAGTCTGCTCTTCCCTGGATGTGTTACATTGACAGAGTGGGGTCAGTCTGCTCTTCCCTGGGTGTGTTACATTGACAGAGTGGGGTCAATCTGCTCTTCCCTGGGTGTGTTACATTGACAGAGTGGGGTCAGTCTGCTCTTCCCTGGGTTTGTTTCATTGACAGAGTGGGGTCAGTTTGCTCTCCCCTGTGTGTGTTACATTGACAGAGTGGTGTCAGTCTGCTGTTCCCTGGGTGTGTTACATTGACAGAGTGGGGTCAGTCTGCTCTTCCCTGGGTGTGTTCCATTGACAGAATGGGGTCAGTCTGTTCTCCCAGGGTTTGTTACATTGACAGAGTGGGGTCAGTCTGCTCTTCCCTCGGTGTGCTACATTGACAGAGTGAGGTCAGTCTGCTCTTCCCAGGGCGTGTCACATTGACAGAGTGGGGTCAATCTGCTCTTCCCTGGGTGGGTAACATTGACAGAGTGTGGTCAGTCTGCTCTTCCCAGGGCGTGTCACATTGACAGAGTGGGGCCAGTCTGCTCTTTTATGGGTGGGTTACATTGACAGAGTGGGGTAAATCTGCTATTCGCTGGGTTTGTTACATTGACAGAGTGGGGTCAGTCTGCTCTTCCCTTGGGAGGGTTACATTGACAGAGTGGAGTCAGTCTGTTCTTCCCTGGGTGTGTTACATTGACAGAGTGGGGTCAGTCTGCTCTTCCCTGGGTGTGTTACATTGACTGAGTGGGGTCAGTCTGTTCTTCCCTGGGTGTATTACATTGACAGAGTGGGGTCAGTCTGTTCTTCCCTGGGTGTGTTACATTGACAGAGTGGGTTCAGTCTGCTCTTCCCTGGGTGCGTTACATTGACAGAGTGGAGTCAGTCTGTTCTCCCAGAGTGTGTTACATTGACAGAGTGGGGTCAGTCTGATCTTCCCTGGTTGTGTTACATTGACAGAGTGGGGTCAGTCTGACCTTCCCTGGTTGTGTTACATTGACAGAGTGGGGTCAGTCTGATCTTCCCTGGTTGTGTTACATTGACAGAGTGAGTTCAGTCTGCTCTTCCCTGGGTGTGTTACATTGACAGAGTGTGGTCAGTCTGCTCTTCCCTGGGAGGGTTACATTGACAGAGTGGTGTCTGTCTTCTCTTCCCTGGGTGTGTTACATTGACAGATTGGGGTCAGTCTGCTCTTCCCCAAGTTTGTTACATTGACACAGTGGGGTCAGTCTGTTCTTCCCTGGGTGTGTTACATTGACAGAGTGGGGTCAGTCTGCTCTTCCCTGGCTCTGTTACATTGACAGACTGGGGTCAGTCTGCTCTTCCCTGGATGTGTTACATTGACAGAGTGGGGTCAGTCTGCTCTTCCCTGGGTGTGTTACATTGACAGAGTGGGGTCAATCTGCTCTTCCCTGGGTGGGTAACATTGACAGAGTGGGGTCAGTCTGCTCTTCTCTGGGTTTGTTTCATTGACAGAGTGGGGTCAGTTTGCTCTCCCCTGTGTGTGTTACATTGACAGAGTGGTGTCAGTCTGCTGTTCCCTGGGTGTGTTACATTGACAGAGTGGGGTCAGTCTGCCCTTCCCTAGGTGTGTTCCATTGACAGAGTGGGGTCAGTCTGTTCTCCCAGGGTTTGTTACATTGACAGAATGGGGTCAGTCTGTTCTTCCCTGGGTGTGTTACATTGACAGAGTGAGGTCAGTCTGCTCTTCCCAGGGCGTGTCACATTGACAGAGTGGTGTCAATCTGCTCTACCCTGGATGGGTAACATTGACAGAGTGTGGTCAGTCTGCTCTTCCCAGGGCGTGTCTCATTGACAGAGTGGGGCCAGTCTGCTCTTTTATGGGTGGGTTACATTGACAGAGTGGGGTAAGTCTGCTATTCCCTGGGTGTGTTACATTGACAGAGTGGGGTCAGTCTGCTCTTCCCGGGGGGGGTTACATTGAGAGAGTGGAGTCAGTCTGTTCTTCCCTGGGTGTGTTACATTGACAGAGTGGGGTCAGTCTGCTCTTCCTGGGTGTGTTACATTGACTGAGTGGGGACAGTCTGTTCTTCCCTGGGTGTATTACATTGACAGAGTGGGGTCAGTCTGTTCTTCCCTGGGTGTGTTACATTGACAGAGTGGGTTCAGTCTGCTCTTCCCTGGGTGTGTTACATTGACAGAGTGGGGTCGGTCTGTTCTCCCAGGGTTTGTTACATTGACAGAGTGGGGTCAGTCTGCTCTTCCCTTGCTGTGTTACAATGACAGAGTGGCGTCAGTGTGCACTTCCTTGTGTGTGTTACATTGACAGAGTGGGGGTCAGTCTGCTCTTCCCAGGGTGTGTTACATTGACAGAGTGTGGTCAGTCTGCTCTTCCCAGGGCGTGTCACATTGACAGAGTGGGGTCAGTCTGCTCTTTTATGGGTGGGTTACATTGACAGAATGAATTCAGTCTGCTCTTCCCTGCGTGTGTTACATTGACAGAGTGTGGTCAGTCTGATCTTCCCTGGTTGTGTTACATTGACAGAGTGAGTTCAGTCTGCTCTTCCCTGGGTGTGTTACATTGACAGAGTGGGGTCAGTCTGCTCTTCCCTGGGTGTGTTACATTGACACAGTGGGGTCAGTCTGCTCTTCCCTGGGTGTGTTACATTGACAGAGTTGGGTCAGTGTGCTCTTCCCAGGGCGTGTCACATTGACAGAGTGGGGACAGTCTGCTCTTTTATGGGTGGGTTACATTGACAGAGTGGGGTCAGTCTGCTCTTCCCTGGGTGTGTTACATTGACAGAGTGGGGTCAGTCTGATCTTCCCTGGTTGTGTTACATTGACAGAGTGAGTTCAGTCTGCTCTTCCCTGGGTGTGTTACATTGACAGAGTGGGGTCAGTCTGCTCTTCCCTGGCTATGTTACATTGACAGAGTGGGGTCAGTCTGCTCTTCCCTGAGTGTGTTACATTGACAGAGTGGGGTCAGTCTGCTCTTCCCTGGGTGTGTTTCATTGACAGAGTGGGGTCAGTTTGCTCTTCCCTGGGTGCGTTACATTGACAGAGTGGTGTCAGTCTGCTCTTCCCTGGGTGTGTTACATTGACAGAGTGGGGCCAGTCTGCCCTTCCCTCGGTGTGTTCCATTGACAGAATGGGGTCAGTATGTTCTCCCAGTGTTTGTTACATTGACAGAGTGGGGTCAGTCTGTTCTTCCCTGGGTGTGCTACATTGACAGAGTGAGGTCAGTCTGCTCTTCCCAGGGCGTGTCACATTGACAGAGTGGGGTCAATCTGCTCTTCCCTGGGTGGGTAACATTGACAGAGTGTGGTCAGTCTGCTCTTCCCAGGGCGTGTCACATTGAAAGAGTGGGGCCAGTCTGCTCTTTTATGGGTGGGTTACATTGACAGAGTGGGGTAAATCTGCTATTCCCTGGGTGTGTTACATTGACAGAGTGGGGTCAGTCTGCTCTTCCCTTGGGGGGGTTACATTGACAGAGTGGAGTCAGTCTGTTCTTCCCTGGGTGTGTTACATTGACAGAGTGGGGTCAGTCTGCTCTTCCCTGGGTGTGTTACATTGACTGAGTGGGGTCAGTCTGTTCTTCCCTGAGTGTATTACATTGACAGAGTGGGGTCAGTCTGTTCTTCCCTGGGTGTGTTACATTGAAAGAGTGGGTTAGGTCTTCTCTTCCCTGGGTGTGTTACATTGACAGATTGGGGTCAGTCTGCTCTTCCCCAAGTTTGTTACATTGACACAGTGGGGTCAGTCTGTTCTTCCCTGGGTGTGTTACATTGACAGAGTGGGGTCAGTCTGCTCTTCCCTGGCTATGTTACATTGACAGAGTGGGGTCAGTCTGCTCTTCCCTGGATGTGTTACATTGACAGAGTGGGGTCAGTCTGCTCTTCCCTGGGTGTGTTACATTGACAGAGTGGGGTCAATCTGCTCTTCCCTGGGTGTGTTACATTGACAGAGTGGGGTCAGTCTGCTCTTCCCTGGGTTTGTTTCATTGACAGAGTGGGGTCAGTTTGCTCTCCCCTGTGTGTGTTACATTGACAGAGTGGTGTCAGTCTGCTGTTCCCTGGGTGTGTTACATTGACAGAGTGGGGTCAGTCTGCTCTTCCCTGGGTGTGTTACATTGACAGAGTGAGGTCAGTCTGCTCTTCCCTGAGTTTGTTACATTGACACAGTGGGGTCAGTCTTCTCTTCCCTGGGTGTGTTACATTGACCGATTGGGGTCAGTCTGCTCTTCCCTGAGTGTGTTACATTGACAGAGTGGGGTCAGTCTGTTCTTCCTTGGTTGTGTTAAATTGACAGAGTGTGGTCAGTCTGCTCTTCCCAGGGCGTGTCACATTGACAGAGTGGGGCCAGTCTGCTCTTTTATGGCTGTGTTACATTGACAGAGTGGGGTCAGTCTGCTATTCCCTGGGTGCGTTACATTGACAGAGTGGTGTCAGTCTGCTCTTCCCTGAGGGGGTTACATTGATAGAGTGGAGTCAGTCTGTTCTTCCCTGGGTGTGTTACATTTACAGAGTGGGGTCAGTCTGCTCTTCCCTGGGTGTGTTACATTGACAGAGTGCGGTCAGTCTGTTCTCCAAGGGTTTGTTACATTGCAAGAGTGGGGTCAGTCTGCTCTTCCCTTGCTATGTTACAATGACAGAGTGGGGTCAGTGTGCACTTCCCTGTGTGTGTTACATTGACAGAGTGGGGGTCAGTCTGCTCTTCCCTGGGTGTATTACATTGACAGAGTGGGGTCAGTCTGTTCTTCCCTGGGTGTGTTACATTGACAGAGTGGGTTCAGTCTGCTCTTCCCTGGGTGTGTTAAATTGACAGAGTGCGGTCAGTCTGTTCTCCCAGGGTTTGTTACATTGCAAGAGTGGGGTCAGTCTGCTCTTCCCTTGCTATGTTACAATGACAGAGTGGGGTCAGTGTGCACTTCCCTGTGTGTGTTACATTGACAGAGTGGGGGTCAGTCTGCTCTTCCCAGGGTGTGTTACATTGACAGAGTGTGGTCAGTCTGCTCTTCTCAGGGCGTGTCATATTGACAGAGTGGGGTCAGTCTGCTCTTTTATGGGTGGGTTACATTGACAGAATGAATTCAGTCTGCTCTTCCCTGCGTGTGTTACATTGACAGAGTGTGGTCAGTCTGATCTTCCCTGGTTGTGTCACATTGACAGAGTGAGTTCAGTCTGCTCTTCCCTGGGAGGGTTACATTGACAGAGTGGGGTCAGATTGCTCCTCCCTGGGTGTGTTACATTGACAGAGTGGGGTCAGTCTGTTCTTCCCTGGGTGTTTTACATTGACAGAGTGGGATCAGTCTGCTCTTCTCTGTGCGTGTAACATTGACAGAGTGGGGTAAGTCTGCTCTTCCCTGGAGGGTTACATTGACAGAGTGGGGTCAGTCTTCTCTTCCCTGGGTGTGTTACATTGACAGATTGGGGTCAGTCTGCCCTTCCCCAAGTTCGTTACATTGACACAGTGGGGTCAGTCTGTTCTTCCCTGGATGTGTTACATTGACAGAGTGGGGTCAGTCTGCTCTACCCTGGCTGTGATACATTGACAGAGTGGTGTCAGTCTGCTCTTCCCTGGGTGTGTTACATTGACAGAGTGAGGTTAGTCTGCCCTTCCCTAGGTGTGTTCCATTGACAGAGTGGCGTCAGTCTGTTCTCCCAGGGTTTGTTACATTGACAGAGTGGGGTCAGTCTGTTCTTCCCTGGGTGTGTTACATTGACAGAGTGGGGTCAATCTGATCTTCCCTGGTTGTATTACATTGACAGAGTGAGTTCAGTCTGCTCTTCCCTGTGTGTGTTACATTGACAGAGTGGGGTCAGTCTGCTCTTCCCTGGGAGGGTGACATTGACAGAGTGGGGTCAGTCTTCTCTTCCCTGGGTGTGTTACATTGACAGATTGGGGTCAGTCTGGTCTTCCCCATGTTTGTTACATTGACACAGTGGGGTCAGTCTGTTCTTCCCTGGGTGTGTTACATTGACAGAGTGGGGTCAGTCTGCTCTTCCCTGGGTGCTTTAAATTGACAGAGTGGGGTCAGTCTGTTCTTCCCTTGGTGTGTTACATTGACAGAGTGGTATCTGTCTGCTCTTCCCTGGGTGTGTTACATTGACAGAGTGGGGTCAGTCTGTTCTCCCATTGTGTGTTACATTGACAGAGTGCGGTCAGTCTGCTCTTCCCTGGGTGTGTTACAATGACAGAGTGGTGTCAGTGTGCACATCACTGGGTGGGTTACATTGACAGAGTGCGGTAAGTCTGCAGTTCATTGACAGATTGGGGTCAGTCTGCTCTTCCCCAAGTTTGTTACATTGACACAGTGGGGTCAGTCTGCTCTTCTCTGGGTTTGTTTCATTGACAGAGTGGGGTCAGTTTGCTCTCCCCTGTGTGTGTTACATTGACAGAGTGGTGTCAGTCTGCTGTTCCCTGGGTGTGTTACATTGACAGAGTGGTGTCAGTCTGCTCTTCCCTGGGTGTGTTATATTGACAGAGTGAGGTTAGTCTGCCCTTCCCTAGCTGTGTTCCATTGTCAGAGTGGCGTCAGTCTGTTCTCCCAGGGTTTGTTACATTGACAGAGTGGGGTCAGTCTGTTCTTCCCTGGGTGTGTTACATTGACAGATTGGGGTCAGTCTGCTCTTCCCCAAGTTGGTTACATTGACACAGTGGGGTCAGTCTGTTTTTCCCTGGGTGTGTTACATTGACAGATTGGGATCAGTCTGCTCTTCCCTGTCTGTGTGACATTGACAGAGTGGGGTCAGTCTGCTCTTTTATGGGTGGGTTACATTGACAGAGTGGGGTCAGTCTGCTCTTCCCTGGGTGTGTTACATTGACAGAGTGGGGGTCAGTCTGCTCTTCCCAGGGTGTGTTGCATTGACAGAGTGTGGTCAGTCTGCTCTTCCCAGGGCGTGTCACATTGACAGAGTGGGGTCAGTGCGCACTTCCCTGGGTGTGTTACATTGACAGAGTGGGGGTCAGTCTGCTCTTCCCAGGGTGTGTTGCATTGACAGAGTTTGGTCAGTCTGCTCTTCCCAGGGCGTGTCACATTGACAGAGAGGCGTCAGTCTGTTCTTCCCTGGGAGCGTTACAGTGACAGGGTGGTGTCAGTCTGCTCTCCCCTGGGTGTGTTCCATTGACAGAGTGGGGTCTGTCTGCTCTTCCCTGGGTGTGTTAAATTGACAGAGTAGGGTCAGTCTGTTCTTCCCTTGGTGTGTTACATTGACAGAGTGGTATCTGTCTGCTCTTCCCTGGGTTGTGTTACATTGACAGAGTGGGGTCAGTGTGTTCTCCCATTGTGTGCTACATTGACAGAGTGGGGTCACTCTGCTCTTCCCTGGGTGTGTTACAATGACAGAGTGGGGTCAGTGTGCACATCACTGGGTGGGTTACATTGACAGAGTGGGGTAAGTCTGCAGTTCACTGTGTGAGTAATTTTGCAGAAGAGGACATTCTGCTCTTCTCTGGGTGGGTTACATTGACAGAGTGAGGTCAGTCTGCTCTTCCCTGGGTTTGTTACATTGACAGAGATTGGTCAGTCTGCTCTTCCCTGGGTGTGTTACATTGACAGAGTTTGGTAAGTGTGCTCTTCCCAGGGCGTGTCACATTGACAGAGTGGGGTCAGTCTGCTCTTTTATGGGTGAGTTACATTGACAGAGTGAGGTTAGTCTGCTCTTCCCAGGGCGTGTCACATTGACAGAGTGGGGTCATCTGCTCTTTTATGGGTGGGTTACATTGACAGAGTGGGGTCAGTCTGCTCTTCCCTGGGTGTGTAACATTGGCAGAGTGAGGTCAGTCTGCTCTTCCCTGGGTTTGTTACATTGACACAGTGGGGTCAGTCTGCTCTTCCCTGGGTGTGTTACATTGAGAGATTGAGGTCAGTCTGCTCTTCCCCAAGTTTGTTACATTGACAGAGTGGGGTCAGTCTGCACTTCCCTGGGTGTGTTACATTGAAAGAATGAGGTCAGTCTGCTCTTCCCTGTGTTTGTTACATTGACACAGTGGGGTCAGTCTGCTCTTCCCTGGGTGTGTTACATTGAGAGATTGGGGTCAGTCTGCTCTTCCCCAAGTTTGTTACATTGACAGAGTGAGGTCAGTCTGCTCTTCCCTGGGTTTGTTACATTTACAGAGTTGGGTCAGTCTGCTTTTCCCTGGGTGTGTTACATTGACAGAGTGGGGTAAGACTGCAGTTGACTGTGTGAGTAATTTTGCAGAAGCGGTCATTCTGCTCTTCTCTGGGTGGGTTACATTGACAGAGTGAGGTCAGTCTGCTCTTCCCTGGGTGTGTTACAGTGACAGGGTGGGTTCAGTCTGCTCTTCCCTGGGTGTGTTACATTGACAGAGTGGGGTCAGTCTGCTCTTCCCTGGGTGTGTTACATTGACTGAGTGGGGTCAGTCTGCTCTTCCCTGGGTGTGTTACATTGACAGAGTGAGGTCAGTCTGCTCTTCCCTGGGTGTGTTACATTGACAGATTGGGGTCAGTCTGCTCTTCCCTGAGTGTGTTACATTGACAGAGTGGGGTCAGTCTGTTTTTCCTTGGGTGTGTTAAATTAACAGTGTTTGGTCAATCTGCTCTTCCCTGGGTGTGTTACATTGACAGAGTGGCGTCAGTCTGTTCTTCCCTGGGTGTTTTACAGTAACAGGGTGGTGTCAGTCTGCTCTCCCCTGGGTGTGTTACATTGACAGAGTGGGGTCAGTCTGCTCTTCCCTGGGTGTGTTACATTGACAGAGTGAGGTCAGTCTGCTCTTCCCTGGGTTTGTTACATTGACAGAGTTTGGTCAGTCTGCTCTTCCCTGGGTTTGTTACATTGACAGATTGGGGTCAGTCTTCTCTTTCCTGGGTGTGTTACATTGACAGATTGGGGTCAGTCTGCTCTTCCCTGAGTGTGTTACATTGACAGAGTAGGGTCAGTCAGTTCTTCATTGGGTGTGTTAAATTTACAGTTTTGGGTCAGTCTGCTCTTCCCTGGGTGTGTTACATTGACAGAGTGGCGTCAGTCTGTTCTGCCCTGCTAGTGTTACAGTGACAGGGTGGTGTCAGTCTGCTCTCCCCTGGGTGTGTTACATTGACAGAGTGGGGGTCAGTCTGCTTTTCCCAGTGTGTGTAACATTGACAGAGTGTGGTCAGTCTGCTCTTCCCAGGACGTGTCACATTGACAGAGTGGGGTCAGTCTGCTCTTCCCTGGGTGTGTTACATTGACAGATTGGGGTCAGTCTGCCCTTCCCCAAGTTTGTTACATTGACACAGTGGGGTCAGTCTGTTCTTCCCTGGATGTGTGACATTGACAGAGTGGGGTCAGTCTGCTCTACCCTGGCTGTGATACATTGACAGAGTGGTGTCAGTCTGCTCTTCCCTGGGTGTGTTACATTGACAGAGTGAGGTTAGTTTGCCCTTCCCGAGGTGTGTTCCATTGACAGAGTGGCGTCAGTCTGTTCTCCCAGGGTTTGTTACATTGACAGAGTGGGGTCAGTCTGTTCTTCCCTGGGTGTGTTACATTGACAGAGTGGGGTCAATCTGATCTTCCCTGGTTGTGTTACATTGACAGAGTGAGTTCAGTCTGCTCTCCCATTGTGTGTTACATTGACAGAGTGCGGTCAGTCTGCTCTTCCCTGGGTGTGTTACAATGACAGAGTGGTGTCAGTGTGCACATCACTGGGTGGGTTACATTGACAGAGTGCGGTAAGTCTGCAGTTCACTGTGTGAGTAATTTTGCAGAAGAGGACATTCTGCTCTTCTCTGGGTGGGTTACATTGAAAGAGTGAGGTCAGTCTGCTCTACCCTGGGTTTGTTACATTGACAGAGTTTGGTCAGTCTGCTCTTCCCTGGGTGTGTTACATTGACAGAGTTGGGTCAGTGTGCTCTTGCCAGGGCGTGTCACATTGACAGAGTGGGGTAAGTCTGCTCTTCCCTGGGTTTGTTACATTGACAGAGTGGGGTCAGTCTTCTCTTCCCTGGGTGTGTTACATTGACAGATTGGGGTCAGTCTGCTCTTCCCCAAGTTTGTTACATTGACACAGTGGGGTCAGTCTGCTCTTCCCTGGGTGTGTTACATTGACAGAGTGGGGTCAATCTGCTCTTCACTGGGTGTGTTTCATTGACAGTGTGGGGTCAGTTTGCTCTTCCCTGGGTGTGTTACATTGACAGAGTGGTGTCAGTCTGCTCTTCCCTGGGTGTGTTATATTGACAGAGTGAGGTTAGTCTGCCCTTCCCTAGCTGTGTTCCATTGTCAGAGTGGCGTCAGTCTGTTCTCCCAGCGTTTGTTACATTGACAAAGTGGGGTCAGTCTGTTCTTCCCTGGGTGTGTTACATTGACAGAGTGGGGTAAGACTGCAGTTGACTGTGTGAGTAATTTTGCAGAAGCGGTCATTCTGCTCTTCTCTGGGTGTGTTACATTGACAGAGTGAGGTCAGTCTGCTCTTCCCTGGGTGTGTTACAGTGACAGGGTGGGTTCAGTCTGCTCTTCCCTGGGTGTGTTACATTGACAGAGTGGGGTCAGTCTGCTCTTCCCTGGGTGTGTTACATTGACTGAGTGGGGTCAGTCTGCTCTTCCCTGGGTGTGTTACATTGACAGAGTGAGGTCAGTCTGCTCTTCCCTGGGTGTGTTACATTGACAGATTGGGGTCAGTCTGCTCTTCCCTGAGTGTGTTACATTGACAGAGTGGGGTCAGTCTGTTTTTCCTTGGGTGTGTTAAATTAACAGTGTTTGGTCAATCTGCTCTTCCCTGGGTGTGTTACATTGACAGAGTGGCGTCAGTCTGTTCTTCCCTGGGTGTTTTACAGTAACAGGGTGGTGTCAGTCTGCTCTCCCCTGGGTGTGTTACATTGACAGAGTGGGGTCAGTCTGCTCTTCCCTGGGTGTGTTACATTGACAGAGTGAGGTCAGTCTGCTCTTCCCTGGGTTTGTTACATTGGCAGAGTTTGGTCAGTCTGCTCTTCCCTGGGTTTGTTACATTGACAGATTGGGGTCAGTCTTCTCTTTCCTGGGTGTGTTACATTGACAGATTGGGGTCAGTCTGCTCTTCCCTGAGTGTGTTACATTGACAGAGTAGGGTCAGTCAGTTCTTCATTGGGTGTGTTAAATTTACAGTTTTGGGTCAGTCTGCTCTTCCCTGGGTGTGTTACATTGACAGAGTGGCGTCAGTCTGTTCTGCCCTGCTAGTGTTACAGTGACAGGGTGGTGTCAGTCTGCTCTCCCCTGGGTGTGTTACATTGACAGAGTGGGGGTCAGTCTGCTTTTCCCAGTGTGTGTAACATTGACAGAGTGTGGTCAGTCTGCTCTTCCCAGGACGTGTCACATTGACAGAGTGGGGTCAGTCTGCTCTTCCCTGGGTGTGTTACATTGACAGATTGGGGTCAGTCTGCCCTTCCCCAAGTTTGTTACATTGACACAGTGGGGTCAGTCTGTTCTTCCCTGGATGTGTGACATTGACAGAGTGGGGTCAGTCTGCTCTACCCTGGCTGTGATATATTGACAGAGTGGTGTCAGTCTGCTCTTCCCTGGGTGTGTTACATTGACAGAGTGAGGTTAGTTTGCCCTTCCCTAGGTGTGTTCCATTGACAGAGTGGCGTCAGTCTGTTCTCCCAGGGTTTGTTACATTGACAGAGTGGGGTCAGTCTGTTCTTCCCTGGGTGTGTTACATTGACAGAGTGGGGTCAATCTGATCTTCCCTGGTTGTGTTACATTGACAGAGTGAGTTCAGTCTGCTCTCCCATTGTGTGTTACATTGACAGAGTGCGGTCAGTCTGCTCTTCCCTGGGTGTGTTACAATGACAGAGTGGTGTCAGTGTGCACATCACTGGGTGGGTTACATTGACAGAGTGCGGTAAGTCTGCAGTTCACTGTGTGAGTAATTTTGCAGAAGAGGACATTCTGCTCTTCTCTGGGTGGGTTACATTGAAAGAGTGAGGTCAGTCTGCTCTACCCTGGGTTTGTTACATTGACAGAGTTTGGTCAGTCTGCTCTTCCCTGGGTGTGTTACATTGACAGAGTTGGGTCAGTGTGCTCTTGCCAGGGCGTGTCACATTGACAGAGTGGGGTAAGTCTGCTCTTCCCTGGGTTTGTTACATTGACAGAGTGGGGTCAGTCTTCTCTTCCCTGGGTGTGTTACATTGACAGATTGGGGTCAGTCTGCTCTTCCCCAAGTTTGTTACATTGACACAGTGGGGTCAGTCTGCTCTTCCCTGGGTGTGTTACATTGACAGAGTGGGGTCAATCTGCTCTTCACTGGGTGTGTTTCATTGACAGTGTGGGGTCAGTTTGCTCTTCCCTGGGTGTGTTACATTGACAGAGTGGTGTCAGTCTGCTCTTCCCTGGGTGTGTTATATTGACAGAGTGAGGTTAGTCTGCCCTTCCCAGCTGTGTTCCATTGTCAGAGTGGCGTCAGTCTGTTCTCCCAGCGTTTGTTACATTGACAAAGTGGGGTCAGTCTGTTCTTCCCTGGGTGTGTTACATTGACAGATTGGGGTCAGTCTGCTCTTCCCCAAGTTGGTTACATTGACAGAGTGGGGTCAGTCTGTTTTTCCCTGGGTGTGTTACATTGACAGATTGGGGTCAGTCTGCTCTTCCCTGGCTGTGTGACATTGACAGAGTGGGGTCAGTCTGCTCTTCCCTGGGTGTGTTACATTGTCAGAGTGGGGTCAGTCTGCTCTTCCCTGGGAGGGTTACATTGACAGAGTGGGGTCAGTCTGCTCTTCCCCAAGTGTGTTACATTGACACTGTGGAGTCATTCTGCTCTTCCCTTGGTTTGTTACAATGACAGAGTGGGGTCAGTGCGCACTTCCCTGGGTGTGTTACATTGACAGAGTGGGGGTCAGTCTGCTCTTCCCAGGGTGTGTTGCATTGACAGAGTGTGGTCAGTCTGCTCTTCCCAGGGCGTGTCACATTGACAGAGTGGGGTCAGTGCGCACTTCCCTGGGTGTGTTACATTGACAGAGTGGGGGTCAGTCTGCTCTTCCCAGGGTGTGTTGCATTGACAGAGTGTGGTCAGTCTGCTCTTCCCAGGGCGTGTCACATTGACAGAGAGGCGTCAGTCTGTTCTTCCCTGGGAGTGTTACAGTGACAGGGTGGTGTCAGTCTGCTCTCCCCTGGGTGTGTTCCATTGACAGGGTGGGGTCTGTCTGCTCTTCCCTGGGTGTGTTAAATTGACAGAGTGGGTTCAGTCTGTTCTTCCCTTGGTGTGTTACATTGACAGAGTGGTATCTGTCTGCTCTTCCCTGGGTGTGTTACATTGACAGAGTGGGGTCATTCTGTTCTCCCATTGTGTGTTACATTGACAGAGTGGGGTCAGTCTGCTCTTCCCTGGGTGTGTTACAATGACAGAGTGGGGTCAGTGTGCACATCACTGGGTGGGTTACATTGACAGAGTGGGGTAAGTCTGCAGTTCACTGTGTGAGTAATTTTGCAGAAGAGGACATTCTGCTCTTCTCTGGGTGGGTTACATTGACAGAGTGAGGTCAGTCTGCTCTTCCCTGAGTTTGTTACATTGACAGAGTTTGGTCAGTCTGCTCTTCCCTGGGTGTGTTACATTGACAGAGTTTGGTAAGTGTGCTCTTCCCAGGGCGTGTCACATTGACAGAGTGGGGTCATCTGCTCTTTTATGGGTGGGTTACATTGACAGAGTGGGGTCAGTCTGCTCTTCCCTGGTTGTGTTACATTGACAGAGTTTGGTCAGTCTGCTCTTCCCTGGGTGTGTTACATTGACAGAGTTTGGTAAGTGTGCTCTTCCCAGGGCGTGTCACATTGACAGAGTGGGGTCATCTGCTCTTTTATGGGTGGGTTACATTGACACAGTGGGGTCAGTCTGCTCTTCCCTGGGTGTGTTACATTGAGAGATTGGGGTCAGTCTGCTCTTCCCCAAGTTTGTTACATTGACAGAGTGAGGTCAGTCTGCTCTTCCCTGGGTTTGTTACATTTACAGAGTTGGGTCAGTCTGCTTTTCCCTGGGTGTGTTACATTGACAGAGTGGGGTAAGACTGCAGTTGACTGTGTGAGTAATTTTGCAGAAGCGGTCATTCTGCTCTTCTCTGGGTGGGTTACATTGACAGAGTGAGGTCAGTCTGCTCTTCCCTGGGTGTGTTACAGTGACAGGGTGTGTTCAGTCTGCTCTTCCCTGGGTGTGTTACATTGACAGAGTGGGGTCAGTCTGCTCTTCGCTGGGTGTGTTACATTGACAGAGTGGGGTCAGTCTGCTCTTCCCTGGGTGTGTTACATTGACAGAGTGAGGTCAGTCTGCTCTTCCCTGGGTGTGTTACATTGACAGATTGGGGTCAGTCTGTTTTTCCTTGGGTGTGTTAAATTAACAGTGTTTGGTCAATCTGCTCTTCCCTGGGTGTGTTACATTGACAGAGTGGCGTCAGTCTGTTCTTCCCTGGGTGTTTTACAGTAACAGGGTGGTGTCAGTCTGCTCTCCCCTGGGTGTGTTACATTGACAGAGTGGGGTCAGTCTGCTCTTCCCTGGGTGTGTTACATTGACAGAGTGAGGTCAGTCTGCTCTTCCCTGGGTTTGTTACATTGACAGAGTTTGGTTAGTCTGCTCTTCCCTGGGTTTGTTACATTGACAGATTGGGGTCAGTCTGCTCTTCCCTGAGTATGTTACATTGACAGAGTAGGGTCAGTCAGTTCTTCATTGGGTGTGTTAAATTTACAGTTTTGGGTCAGTCTGCTCTTCCCTGGGTGTGTTACATTGACAGAGTGGCGTCAGTCTGTTCTGCCCTGCTAGTGTTACAGTGACAGGGTGGTGTCAGTCTGCTCTCCCCTGGGTGTGTTACATTGTCAGAGTGGGGGTCAGTCTGCTTTTCCCAGTGTGTGTTACATTGACAGAGTGTGGTCAGTCTGCTCTTCCCAGGACGTGTCACATTGACAGAGTGGGGTCAGTCTGCTCTTTTATGGGTGGGTTACATTGACAGATTGGGGTCAGTCTGCCCTTCCCCAAGTTTGTTACATTGACACAGTGGGGTCAGTCTGTTCTTCCCTGGATGTGTTACATTGACAGAGTGGGGTCAGTCTGCTCTACCCTGGCTGTGATACATTGACAGAGTGGTGTCAGTCTGCTCTTCCCTGGGTGTGTTACATTGACAGAGTGAGGTTAGTCTGCCCTTCCCTAGGTGTGTTCCATTGACAGAGTGGCGTCAGTCTGTTCTCCCATGGTTTGTTACATTGACAGAGTGGGGTCAGTCTGTTCTTCCCTGGGTGTGTTACATTGACAGAGTGGGGTCAATCTGATCTTCCCTGGTTGTGTTACATTGACAGAGTGAGTTCAGTCTGCTCTTCCCTGTGTGTGTTACATTGACAGAGTGGGGTCAGTCTGCTCTTCCCTGGGAGGGTGACATTGACAGAGTGGGGTCAGTCTTCTCTTCCCTGGGTGTGTTACATTGACAGATTGGGGTCAGTCTGCTCTTCCCCATGTTTGTTACATTGACACAGTGGGGTCAGTCTGTTCTTCCCTGGGTGTGTTACATTGACAGAGTGGGGTCAGTCTGCTCTTCCCTGGCTGTGTTACATTGACAGAGTGGGGTCAGTCTGCTCTTCCCTGGGTGTCTTAAATTGACAGAGTGGGGTCAGTCTGTTCTTCCCTTGGTGTGTTACATTGACAGAGTGGTATCTGTCTGCTCTTCCCTGGGTGTGTTACATTGACAGAGTGGGGTCAGTCTGTTCTCCCATTGTGTGTTACATTGACACAGTGGGGTCAGTCTGCTCTTCCCTGGGTTTGTTTCATTGACAGAGTGGGGTCAGTTTGCTCTCCCCTGTGTGTGTTACATTGACAGAGTGGTGTCAGTCTGCTCTTCCCTGGGTGTGTTACATTGACAGAGTGTGGTCAGTCTGCCCTTCCCTAGGTGTGTTCCATTGACAGAGTGGGGTCAGTCTGTTCTCCCAGGGTTTGTTACATTGACAGAATGGGGTCAGTCTGTTCTTCCCTGGGTGTGTTACATTGACAGAGTGAGGTCAGTCTGCTCTTCCCAGGGCGTGTCACATTGACAGAGTGGTGTCAATCTGCTCTACCCTGGATGGCTAACATTGACAGAGTGTGGTCAGTCTGCTCTTCCCAGGGCGTGTCTCATTGAAAGAGTGTGGTCAGTCTGCTCTTCCCAGGGCGTGTCTCATTGACAGAGTGGGGTAAGTCTGCTATTCCCTGGGTGTGTTACATTGACAGAGTGGGGTCAGTCTGCTCTTCCCTGGGGGGGTTACATTGAGAGAGTGGAGTCAGTCTGTTCTTCCCTGGGTGTGTTACATTGACAGAGTGGGGTCAGTCTGCTCTTCCCTGGGTGTGTTACATTGACTGAGTGGGGACAGTCTGTTCTTCCTTGGGTGTATTACATTGACAGAGTGGGGTCAGTCTGTTCTTCCCTGGGTGTGTTACATTGACAGAGTGGGTTCAGTCTGCTCTTCCCTGGGTGTGTTACATTGACAGAGTAGTGTCGGTCTGTTCTCCCAGGGTTTGTTACATTGACAGAGTGGGGTCAGTCTGCTCTTCCCTTGCTGTGTTACAATGACAGAGTGGCGTCAGTGTGCACTTCCTTGTGTGTGTTACATTGACAGAGTGGGGGTCAGTCTGCTCTTCCCAGGGTGTGTTACATTGACAGAGTGTGGTCAGTCTGCTCTTCCCAGGGCGTGTCACATTGACAGAGTGGGGTCAGTCTGCTCTTTTATGGGTGGGTTACATTGACAGAATGAATTCAGTCTGCTCTTCCCTGCGTGTGTTACATTGACAGAGTGTGGTCAGTCTGATCTTCCCTGGTTGTGTTACATTGACAGAGTGAGTTCAGTCTGCTCTTCCCTGGGTGTGTTACCTTGACAGAGTGGGGTCAGTCTGCTCTTCCCTGGGTGTGTTACATTGACAGAGTTAGGTCAGTCTGCTCTTCCCTGAGTTTGTTACATTGACACAGTGGGGTCAGTCTTCTCTTCCCTGGGTGTGTTACATTGACCGATTGGGGTCAGTCTGCTCTTCCCTGAGTGTGTTACATTGACAGAGTGGGGTCAGTCTGTTCTTCCTTGGTTGTGTTAAATTGACAGTGTTGGGTCAGTCTGCTCTTCCCTGGGTGTGTTACATTGACAGAGTCGGGTCAGATTGCTCTTCCCTGGGTGTGTTACATTGACAGAGTGGGGTCAATCTGCTCTTCCCTGGGTGTGTTTCATTGACAGAGTGGGGTCAGTTTGCTCTTCCCTGGGTGGGTAACATTGACAGAGTGGGGTCAGTCTGCTCTTCCCTGGGTGTGTTTCATTGACAGAGTGGGGTCAGTTTGCTCTTCCCTGGGTGTGTTACATTGACAGAGTGGTGTCAGTCTACTCTTCCCTGGGTGTGTTACATTGACAAAGTGGGGTCAGTCTGCCCTTCCCTAGGTGTGTTCCATTGACAGAGTGGGGTCAGTCTGTTCTCCCAGCGTTTGTTACATTGACAAAGTGGGGTCAGTCTGTTCTTCCCTGGGTGTGTTACATTGACAGATTGGGGTCAGTCTGCTCTTCCCCAAGTTGGTTACATTGACAGAGTGGGGTCAGTCTGTTTTTCCCTGGGTGTGTTACATTGACAGATTGGGGTCAGTCTGCTCTTCCCTGGCTGTGTGACATTGACAGAGTGGGGTCAGTCTGCTCTTCCCTGGGTGTGTTACATTGTCAGAGTGGGGTCAGTCTGCTCTTCCCTGGGAGGGTTACATTGACAGAGTGGGGTCAGTCTGCTCTTCCCCAAGTGTGTTACATTGACACTGTGGAGTCATTCTGCTCTTCCCTTGGTTTGTTACAATGACAGAGTGGGGTCAGAGCGCACTTCCCTGGGTGTGTTACATTGACAGAGTGGGGGTCAGTCTGCTCTTCCCAGGGTGTGTTGCATTGACAGAGTGTGGTCAGTCTGCTCTTCCCAGGGCGTGTCACATTGACAGAGTGGGGTCAGTGCGCACTTCCCTGGGTGTGTTACATTGACAGAGTGGGGGTCAGTCTGCTCTTCCCAGGGTGTGTTGCATTGACAGAGTGTGGTCAGTCTGCTCTTCCCAGGGCGTGTCACATTGACAGAGAGGCGTCAGTCTGTTCTTCCCTGGGAGTGTTACAGTGACAGGGTGGTGTCAGTCTGCTCTCCCCTGGGTGTGTTCCATTGACAGGGTGGGGTCTGTCTGCTCTTCCCTGGGTGTGTTAAATTGACAGAGTGGGTTCAGTCTGTTCTTCCCTTGGTGTGTTACATTGACAGAGTGGTATCTGTCTGCTCTTCCCTGGGTGTGTTACATTGACAGAGTGGGGTCATTCTGTTCTCCCATTGTGTGTTACATTGACAGAGTGGGGTCAGTCTGCTCTTCCCTGGGTGTGTTACAATGACAGAGTGGGGTCAGTGTGCACATCACTGGGTGGGTTACATTGACAGAGTGGGGTAAGTCTGCAGTTCACTGTGTGAGTAATTTTGCAGAAGAGGACATTCTGCTCTTCTCTGGGTGGGTTACATTGACAGAGTGAGGTCAGTCTGCTCTTCCCTGAGTTTGTTACATTGACAGAGTTTGGTCAGTCTGCTCTTCCCTGGGTGTGTTACATTGACAGAGTTTGGTAAGTGTGCTCTTCCCAGGGCGTGTCACATTGACAGAGTGGGGTCATCTGCTCTTTTATGGGTGGGTTACATTGACAGAGTGGGGTCAGTCTGCTCTTCCCTGGTTGTGTTACATTGACAGAGTTTGGTCAGTCTGCTCTTCCCTGGGTGTGTTACATTGACAGAGTTTGGTAAGTGTGCTCTTCCCAGGGCGTGTCACATTGACAGAGTGGGGTCATCTGCTCTTTTATGGGTGGGTTACATTGACACAGTGGGGTCAGTCTGCTCTTCCCTGGGTGTGTTACATTGAGAGATTGGGGTCAGTCTGCTCTTCCCCAAGTTTGTTACATTGACAGAGTGAGGTCAGTCTGCTCTTCCCTGGGTTTGTTACATTTACAGAGTTGGGTCAGTCTGCTTTTCCCTGGGTGTGTTACATTGACAGAGTGGGGTAAGACTGCAGTTGACTGTGTGAGTAATTTTGCAGAAGCGGTCATTCTGCTCTTCTCTGGGTGGGTTACATTGACAGAGTGAGGTCAGTCTGCTCTTCCCTGGGTGTGTTACAGTGACAGGGTGTGTTCAGTCTGCTCTTCCCTGGGTGTGTTACATTGACAGAGTGGGGTCAGTCTGCTCTTCGCTGGGTGTGTTACATTGACAGAGTGGGGTCAGTCTGCTCTTCCCTGGGTGTGTTACATTGACAGAGTGAGGTCAGTCTGCTCTTCCCTGGGTGTGTTACATTGACAGATTGGGGTCAGTCTGTTTTTCCTTGGGTGTGTTAAATTAACAGTGTTTGGTCAATCTGCTCTTCCCTGGGTGTGTTACATTGACAGAGTGGCGTCAGTCTGTTCTTCCCTGGGTGTTTTACAGTAACAGGGTGGTGTCAGTCTGCTCTCCCCTGGGTGTGTTACATTGACAGAGTGGGGTCAGTCTGCTCTTCCCTGGGTGTGTTACATTGACAGAGTGAGGTCAGTCTGCTCTTCCCTGGGTTTGTTACATTGACAGAGTTTGGTTAGTCTGCTCTTCCCTGGGTTTGTTACATTGACAGATTGGGGTCAGTCTGCTCTTCCCTGAGTATGTTACATTGACAGAGTAGGGTCAGTCAGTTCTTCATTGGGTGTGTTAAATTTACAGTTTTGGGTCAGTCTGCTCTTCCCTGGGTGTGTTACATTGACAGAGTGGCGTCAGTCTGTTCTGCCCTGCTAGTGTTACAGTGACAGGGTGGTGTCAGTCTGCTCTCCCCTGGGTGTGTTACATTGTCAGAGTGGGGGTCAGTCTGCTTTTCCCAGTGTGTGTTACATTGACAGAGTGTGGTCAGTCTGCTCTTCCCAGGACGTGTCACATTGACAGAGTGGGGTCAGTCTGCTCTTTTATGGGTGGGTTACATTGACAGATTGGGGTCAGTCTGCCCTTCCCCAAGTTTGTTACATTGACACAGTGGGGTCAGTCTGTTCTTCCCTGGATGTGTTACATTGACAGAGTGGGGTCAGTCTGCTCTACCCTGGCTGTGATACATTGACAGAGTGGTGTCAGTCTGCTCTTCCCTGGGTGTGTTACATTGACAGAGTGAGGTTAGTCTGCCCTTCCCTAGGTGTGTTCCATTGACAGAGTGGCGTCAGTCTGTTCTCCCATGGTTTGTTACATTGACAGAGTGGGGTCAGTCTGTTCTTCCCTGGGTGTGTTACATTGACAGAGTGGGGTCAATCTGATCTTCCCTGGTTGTGTTACATTGACAGAGTGAGTTCAGTCTGCTCTTCCCTGTGTGTGTTACATTGACAGAGTGGGGTCAGTCTGCTCTTCCCTGGGAGGGTGACATTGACAGAGTGGGGTCAGTCTTCTCTTCCCTGGGTGTGTTACATTGACAGATTGGGGTCAGTCTGCTCTTCCCCATGTTTGTTACATTGACACAGTGGGGTCAGTCTGTTCTTCCCTGGGTGTGTTACATTGACAGAGTGGGGTCAGTCTGCTCTTCCCTGGCTGTGTTACATTGACAGAGTGGGGTCAGTCTGCTCTTCCCTGGGTGTCTTAAATTGACAGAGTGGGGTCAGTCTGTTCTTCCCTTGGTGTGTTACATTGACAGAGTGGTATCTGTCTGCTCTTCCCTGGGTGTGTTACATTGACAGAGTGGGGTCAGTCTGTTCTCCCATTGTGTGTTACATTGACACAGTGGGGTCAGTCTGCTCTTCCCTGGGTTTGTTTCATTGACAGAGTGGGGTCAGTTTGCTCTCCCCTGTGTGTGTTACATTGACAGAGTGGTGTCAGTCTGCTCTTCCCTGGGTGTGTTACATTGACAGAGTGTGGTCAGTCTGCCCTTCCCTAGGTGTGTTCCATTGACAGAGTGGGGTCAGTCTGTTCTCCCAGGGTTTGTTACATTGACAGAATGGGGTCAGTCTGTTCTTCCCTGGGTGTGTTACATTGACAGAGTGAGGTCAGTCTGCTCTTCCCAGGGCGTGTCACATTGACAGAGTGGTGTCAATCTGCTCTACCCTGGATGGCTAACATTGACAGAGTGTGGTCAGTCTGCTCTTCCCAGGGCGTGTCTCATTGAAAGAGTGTGGTCAGTCTGCTCTTCCCAGGGCGTGTCTCATTGACAGAGTGGGGTAAGTCTGCTATTCCCTGGGTGTGTTACATTGACAGAGTGGGGTCAGTCTGCTCTTCCCTGGGGGGGTTACATTGAGAGAGTGGAGTCAGTCTGTTCTTCCCTGGGTGTGTTACATTGACAGAGTGGGGTCAGTCTGCTCTTCCCTGGGTGTGTTACATTGACTGAGTGGGGACAGTCTGTTCTTCCTTGGGTGTATTACATTGACAGAGTGGGGTCAGTCTGTTCTTCCCTGGGTGTGTTACATTGACAGAGTGGGTTCAGTCTGCTCTTCCCTGGGTGTGTTACATTGACAGAGTAGTGTCGGTCTGTTCTCCCAGGGTTTGTTACATTGACAGAGTGGGGTCAGTCTGCTCTTCCCTTGCTGTGTTACAATGACAGAGTGGCGTCAGTGTGCACTTCCTTGTGTGTGTTACATTGACAGAGTGGGGGTCAGTCTGCTCTTCCCAGGGTGTGTTACATTGACAGAGTGTGGTCAGTCTGCTCTTCCCAGGGCGTGTCACATTGACAGAGTGGGGTCAGCCTGCTCTTTTATGGGTGGGTTACATTGACAGAATGAATTCAGTCTGCTCTTCCCTGCGTGTGTTACATTGACAGAGTGTGGTCAGTCTGATCTTCCCTGGTTGTGTTACATTGACAGAGTGAGTTCAGTCTGCTCTTCCCTGGGTGTGTTACCTTGACAGAGTGGGGTCAGTCTGCTCTTCCCTGGGTGTGATACATTGACAGAGTGAGGTCAGTCTGCTCTTCCCTGAGTTTGTTACATTGACACAGTGGGGTCAGTCTTCTCTTCCCTGGGTGTGTTACATTGACCGATTGGGGTCAGTCTGCTCTTCCCTGAGTGTGTTACATTGACAGAGTGGGGTCAGTCTGTTCTTCCTTGGTTGTGTTAAATTGACAGTGTTGGGTCAGTCTGCTCTTCCCTGGGTGTGTTACATTGACAGAGTCGGGTCAGATTGCTCTTCCCTGGGTGTGTTACATTGACAGAGTGGGGTCAATCTGCTCTTCCCTGGGTGTGTTTCATTGACAGAGTGGGGTCAGTTTGCTCTTCCCTGGGTGGGTAACATTGACAGAGTGGGGTCAGTCTGCTCTTCCCGCGGTGTGTAACATTGACAGAGTGGGGTCAGTTTGCTCTTCCCTGGGTGTGTTACATTGACAGAGTGGTGTCAGTCTACTCTTCCCTGGGTGTGTTACATTGACAGAGTGGGGTCAGTCTGCCCTTCCCTAGGTGTGTTCCATTGACAGAGTGGGGTCAGTCTGTTCTCCCAGGGTTTTTTACATTGACAGAGTGGGGTCAGTCTGTTCTTCCCTGGGTGTGTTACATTGACAGAGTGAGGTCAGTCTGCTCTTCCCAGGGCGTGTCACATTGACAGAGTGAGGTCAATCTGCTCTTCCCTGGGTGGGTAACATTGACAGAGTGTGGTCAGTCTGCTCTTCCCAGGGCGTGTCACATTGACAGAGTGGGGCCAGTCTGCTCTTTTATGGCTGTGTTACATTGACAGAGTGGGGTCAGTCTGCTATTCCCTGGGTGCGTTACATTGACAGAGTGGGGTCAGTCTGCTCTTCCCTGGGGGGGTTACATTGACAGAGTGGAGTCAGTCTGTTCTTCCCTGGGTGTGTTACATTTACAGAGTGGGGTCAGTCTGCTCTTCCCTGGGTGTGTTACATTGACTGAGTGGGGTCAGTCTGTTCTTCCCTGGGTGTATTACATTGACAGAGTGGGGTCAGTCTGTTCTTCCCTGGGTGTGTTACATTGACAGAGTGGGTTCAGTCTGCTCTTCCTTGGGTGTGTTACATTGACAGAGTGGGGTCAGTCTGTTCTCC
This sequence comes from Chiloscyllium punctatum, assembly GCF_047496795.1. NCBI lineage: Eukaryota > Metazoa > Chordata > Chondrichthyes > Orectolobiformes > Hemiscylliidae > Chiloscyllium > Chiloscyllium punctatum. Next base: position 4,453,130 of record NC_092788.1, read on the forward strand.
CAGGGTTTGTTACATTGCAAGAGTGGGGTCAGTCTGCTCTTCCCTTGCTATGTTACAATGACAGAGTGGGGGTCAGTCTGCTCTTCCCAGGGTGTGTTACATTGACAGAGTGTGGTCAGTCTGCTCTTCTCAGGGCGTGTCATATTGACAGAGTGGGGTCAGTCTGCTCTTTTATGGGTGGGTTACATTGACAGAATGAATTCAGTCTGCTCTTCCCTGCGTGTGTTACATTGACAGAGTGTGGTCAGTCTGATCTTCCCTGGTTGTGTTACATTGACAGAGTGAGTTCAGTCTGCTCTTCCCTGGGAGGGTTACATTGACAGAGTGGGGTCAGATTGCTCCTCCCTGGGTGTGTTACATTGACAGAGTGGGGTCAGTCTGTTCTTCCCTGGGTGTTTTACATTGACAGAGTGGGATCAGTCTGCTCTTCTCTGTGCGTGTAACATTGACAGAGTGGGGTCAGTCTGCTCTTCCCTGGAGGGTTACATTGACAGAGTGGGGTCAGTCTTCTCTTCCCTGGGTGTGTTACATTGACAGATTGGGGTCAGTCTGCCCTTCCCCAAGTTTGTTACATTGACACAGTGGGGTCAGTCTGTTCTTCCCTGGATGTGTGACATTGACAGAGTGGGGTCAGTCTGCTCTACCCTGGCTGTGATACATTGACAGAGTGGTGTCAGTCTGCTCTTCCCTGGGTGTGTTACATTGACTGAGTGCGGGCAGTCTGCTCTTCCCTGGGTGTGTTACATTGACAGAGTGAGGTCAGTCTGCTCTTCCCTGGGTGTGTTACATTGACAGATTGGGGTCAGTCTGCTCTTCCCTGAGTGTGTTACATTGACAGAGTGGGGTCAGTCTGTTCTCCCAGGGTTTGTTACATTGACAGAGTGGGGTCAGTCTGTTCTTCCCTGGGTGTGTTACATTGACAGAGTGGGGTCAATCTTATCTTCCCTGGTTGTGTTACATTGACAGAGTGAGTTCAGTCTGCTCTTCCCTGTGTGTGTTACATTGACAGAGTGGGGTCAGTCTGCTCTTCCCTGGGAGGGTGACATTGACAGAGTGGGGTCAGTCTTCTCTTCCCTGGGTGTGTTACATTGACAGATTGGGGTCAGTCTGCTCTTCCCCATGTTTGTTACATTGACACAGTGGGGTCAGTCTGTTCTTCCCTGGGTGTGTTACATTGACAGAGTGGGGTCAGTCTGCTCTTCCCTGGCTGTGTTACATTGACAGAGTGGGGTCAGTCTGCTCTTCCCTGGGTGTTTTAAATTGACAGAGTGGGGTCAGTCTGTTCTTCCCTTGGTGTGTTACATTGACAGAGTGGTATCTGTCTGCTCTTCCCTGGGTGTGTTACATTGACAGAGTGGGGTCAGTCTGTTCTCCCATTGTGTGTTACATTGACAGAGTGCGGTCAGTCTACTCTTCCCTGGGTGTGTTACAATGACAGAGTGGTGTCAGTGTGCACATCACTGGGTGGGTTACATTGACAGAGTGCGGTAAGTCTGCAGTTCACTGTGTGAGTAATTTTGCAGAAGAGGACATTCTGCTCTTCTCTGGGTGGGTTACATTGAAAGAGTGAGGTCAGTCTGCTCTACCCTGGGTTTGTTACATTGACAGAGTTTGGTCAGTCTGCTCTTCCCTGGGTGTGTTACATTGACAGAGTTGGGTCAGTGTGCTCTTGCCAGGGCGTGTCACATTGACAGAGTGGGGTCAGTCTGCTCTCCCCTGGGTTTGTTACATTGACAGAGTGGGGTCAGTCTTCTCTTCCCTGGGTGTGTTACATTGACAGATTGGGGTCAGTCTGCTCTTCCCCAAGTTTGTTACATTGACACAGTGGGGTCAGTCTGCTCTTCCCTGGGTGTGTTACATTGACAGAGTGGGGTCAATCTGCTCTTCCCTGGGTGTGTTTCATTGACAGTGTGGGGTCAGTTTGCTCTTCCCTGGGTGTGTTACATTGACAGAGTGGTGTCAGTCTGCTCTTCCCTGGGTGTGTTACATTGACAGAGTGAGGTTAGTCTGCCCTTCCCTAGCTGTGTTCCATTGTCAGAGTGGCGTCAGTCTGTTCTCCCAGCGTTTGTTACATTGAGAGAGTGGGGTCAGTCTGCCCTTCCCTAGGTGTGTTCCATTGACAGAGTGGGGTCAGTCTGTTCTCCCAGGGTTTGTTACATTGACAGAGTGGGGTCAGTCTGTTCTTCCCTGGGTGTGTTACATTGACAGAGTGAGGTCAGTCTGCTCTTCCCAGGGCGTGTCACATTGACAGAGTGAGGTCAATCTGCTCTTCCCTGGGTGGGTAACATTGACAGAGTGTGGTCAGTCTGCTCTTCCCAGGGCGTGTCACATTGACAGAGTGGGGCCAGTCTGCTCTTTTATGGCTGTGTTACATTGACAGAGTGGGGTCAGTCTGCTATTCCCTGGGTGCGTTACATTGACAGAGTGGGGTCAGTCTACTCTTCCCTGGGGGGGTTACATTGACAGAGTGGAGTCAGTCTGTTCTTCCCTGGGTGTGTTACATTTACAGATTGGGGTCAGTCTGCTCTTCCCTGGGTGTGTTACATTGACTGAGTGGGGTCAGTCTGTTCTTCCCTGGGTGTATTACATTGACCGAGTGGGGTCAGTCTGTTCTTCCCTGGGTGTGTTACATTGACAGAGTGGGTTCAGTCTGCTCTTCCCTGGGTGTGTTACATTGACAGAGTGGGGTCAGTCTGTTCTTCCCTGGGTGTGTTACATTGACAGAGTGGGGTCAGTCTGTTCTTCCCTGGGTGTGTTACATTGACAGAGTGGGTTCAGTCTGCTCTTCCCTGGGTGTGTTACATTGACAGAGTGGGGTCAGTCTGTTCTCCCAGGGTTTGTTACATTGCAAGAGTGGGGTCAGTCTGCTCTTCCCTTGCTATGTTACAATGACAGAGTGGGGTCAGTGTGCACTTCCCTGTGTGTGTTACATTGACAGAGTGGGGGTCAGTCTGCTCTTCCCAGGGTGTGTTACATTGACAGAGTGTGGTCAGTCTGCTCTTCTCAGGGCGTGTCATATTGACAGAGTGGGGTCAGTCTGCTCTTTTATGGGTGGGTTACATTGACAGAATGAATTCAGTCTGCTCTTCCCTGCGTGTGTTACATTGACAGAGTGTTGTCAGTCTGATCTTCCCTGGTTGTGTTACATTGACAGAGTGAGTTCAGTCTGCTCTTCCCTGGGAGGGTTACATTGACAGAGTGGGGTCAGATTGCTCCTCCCTGGGTGTGTTACATTGACAGAGTGGGGTCAGTCTGTTCTTCCCTGGGTGTTTTACATTGACAGAGTGGGATCAGTCTGCTCTTCTCTGTGCGTGTAACATTGACAGAGTGGGGTCAGTCTGCTCTTCCCTGGAGGGTTACATTGACAGAGTGGGGTCAGTCTTCTCTTCCCTGGGTGTGTTACATTGACAGATTGGGGTCAGTCTGCCCTTCCCCAAGTTTGTTACATTGACACAGTGGGGTCAGTCTGTTCTTCCCTGGATGTGTGACATTGACAGAGTGGGGTCAATCTGCTCTTTTATGGGTGGGTTACATTGACAGAGTGGGGTCAGTCTGCTCTTCCCTGGGTGTGTTACATTGTCAGAGTGGGGTCAGTCTGCTCTTCCCTGGGAGGGTTACATTGACAGAGTGGGGTCAGTCTGCTCTTCCCCATAGTGTGTTACATTGACACTGTGGAGTCATTCTGCTCTTCCCTTGGTTTGTTACAATGACAGAGTGGGGTCAGTGCGCACTTCCCTGGGTGTGTGACATTGACAGAGTGGGGGTCAGTCTGCTCTTCCCAGGGTGTGTTGCATTGACAGAGTGTGGTCAGTCTGCTCTTCCCAGGGCGTGTCACATTGACAGAGTGGGGTCAGTGCGCACTTCCCTGGGTGTGTTACATTGACAGAGTGGGGGTCAGTCTGCTCTTCCCAGGGTGTGTTGCATTGACAGAGTGTGGTCAGTCTGCTCTTCCAGGGCGTGTCACATTGACAGGGTGGTGTCAGTCTGCTCTCCCCTGGGTGTGTTCCATTGACAGAGTGGGGTCTGTCTGCTCTTCCCTGGGTGTGTTAAATTGACAGAGTGGCGTCAGTCTGTTCTTCCCTTGGTGTGTTACATTGACAGAGTGAGGTCAGTCTGCTCTTCCCTGGGTGTGTTACAATGATAGAGTGGGGTCAGTCTGCTCTTCCCTGGGAGTGTTACATTGACAGAATGGGGTCAGTCTGTTCTCCCATTGTGTGTTACATTGACAGAGTGGGGTCAGTCTGCTCTTCCCTGGGTGTGTTACAATGACAGAGTGGGGTCAGTGTGCACATCACTGGGTGGGTTACATTGACAGAGTGGGGTAAGTCTGCAGTTCACTGTGTGAGTAATTTTGCAGAAGAGGACATTCTGCTCTTCTCTGGGTGGGTTACATTGACAGAGTGAGGTCAGTCTGCTCTTCCCTGGGTTTGTTACATTGACAGAGTTTGGTCAGTCTGCTCTTCCCTGGGTGTGTTACATTGACAGAGTTTGGTAAGTGTGCTCTTCCCAGGGCGTGTCACATTGACAGAGTGGGGTCAGTCTGCTCTTTTATTGGTGAGTTACATTGACAGAGTGAGGTTAGTCTGCTCTTCCCAGGGCGTGTCACATTGACAGAGTGGGGTCATCTGCTCTTTTATGGGTGGGTTACATTGACAGAGTGGGGTCAGTCTGCTCTTCCCTGGGTGTGTAACATTGGCAGAGTGAAGTCAGTCTGCTCTTCCCTGGGTTTGTTACATTGACACAGTGGGGTCAGTCTGCTCTTCCCTGGGTGTGTTACATTGAGAGATTGGGGTCAGTCTGCTCTTCCCCAAGTTTGTTACATTGACAGAGTGGGGTCAGTCTGCACTTCCCTGGGTGTGTTACATTGACAGAGTGAGGTCAGTCTGCTCTTCCCTGGGTTTGTTACATTGACACAGTGGGGTCAGTCTGCTCTTCCCTGGGTGTGTTACATTGAGAGATTGGGGTCAGTCTGCTCTTCCCCAAGTTTGTTACATTGACAGCATGAGGTCAGTCTGCTCTTCCCTGGGTTTGTTACATTTACAGAGTTGGGTCAGTCTGCTTTTCCCTGGGTGTGTTACATTGACAGAGTGGGGTAAGTCTGCAGTTCACTGTGTGAGTAATTTTGCAGAAGAGGACATTCTGCTCTTCTCTGGGTGGGTTACATTGACAGAGTGAGGTCAGTCTGCTCTTCCCTGGGTTTGTTACATTGACAGAGTTTGGTCAGTCTGCTCTTCCCTGGGTGTGTTACATTGACAGAGTTTGGTAAGTGTGCTCTTCCCAGGGCGTGTCACATTGACAGAGTGGGGTCAGTCTGCTCTTTTATTGGTGAGTTACATTGACAGAGTGAGGTTAGTCTGCTCTTCCCAGGGCGTGTCACATTGACAGAGTGGGGTCATCTGCTCTTTTATGGGTGGGTTACATTGACAGAGTGGGGTCAGTCTGCTCTTCCCTGGGTGTGTAACATTGGCAGAGTGAAGTCAGTCTGCTCTTCCCTGGGTTTGTTACATTGACACAGTGGGGTCAGTCTGCTCTTCCCTGGGTGTGTTACATTGAGAGATTGGGGTCAGTCTGCTCTTCCCCAAGTTTGTTACATTGACAGAGTGGGGTCAGTCTGCACTTCCCTGGGTGTGTTACATTGACAGAGTGAGGTCAGTCTGCTCTTCCCTGGGTTTGTTACATTGACACAGTGGGGTCAGTCTGCTCTTCCCTGGGTGTGTTACATTGAGAGATTGGGGTCAGTCTGCTCTTCCCCAAGTTTGTTACATTGACAGCATGAGGTCAGTCTGCTCTTCCCTGGGTTTGTTACATTTACAGAGTTGGGTCAGTCTGCTTTTCCCTGGGTGTGTTACATTGACAGAGTGGGGTAAGACTGCAGTTGACTGTGTGAGTAATTTTGCAGAAGCGGTCATTCTGCTCTTCTCTGGGTGGGTTACATTGACAGAGTGAGGTCAGTCTGCTCTTCCCTGGGTGTGTTACAGTGACAGGGTGGGTTCAGTCTGCTCTTCCCTGGGTGTGTTACATTGACAGAGTGGGGTCAGTCTGCTCTTCCCTGGGTGTGTTACATTGACAGAGTGGGGTCAGTCTGCTCTTCCCTGGGTGTGTTACATTGACAGAGTGAGGTCAGTCTGCTCTTCCCTGGGTGTGTTACATTGACAGATTGGGGTCAGTCTGCTCTTCCCTGAGTGTGTTACATTGACAGAGTGGGGTCATTCTGTTTTTCCTTGGGTGTGTTAAATTAACAGTGTTTGGTCAATCTGCTCTTCCCTGGGTGTGTTACATTGACAGAGTGGCGTCAGTCTGTTCTTCCCTGGGTGTTTTACAGTAACAGGGTGGTGTCAGTCTGCTCTCCCCTGGGTGTGTTACATTGACAGAGTGGGGTCAGTCTGCTCTTTCCTGGGTGTGTTACATTTACAGAGTGAGGTCAGTCTGCTCTTCCCTGGGTTTGTTACATTGACAGAGTTTGGTCAGTCTGCTCTTCCCTGGGTTTGTTACATTGACAGATTGGGGTCAGTCTTCTCTTTCCTGGGTGTGTTACATTGACAGATTGGGGTCAGTCTGCTCTTCCCTGAGTGTGTTACATTGACAGAGTAGTGTCAGTCAGTTCTTCAATGGGTGTGTTAAATTTACAGTTTTGGGTCAGTCTGCTCTTCCCTGGGTGTGTTACATTGACAGAGTGGCGTCAGTCTGTTCTGCCCTGCTAGTGTTACAGTGACAGGGTGGTGTCAGTCTGCTCTCCCCTGGGTGTGTTACATTGACAGAGTGGGGGTCAGTCTGCTTTTCCCAGTGTGTGTTACATTGACAGAGTGGGGTCAGTCTGCTCTTTTATGGGTGGGTTACATTGACAAATTGGGGTCAGTCTGCCCTTCCCCAAGTTTGTTACATTGACACAGTGGGGTCAGTCTGTTCTTCCCTGGATGTGTGACATTGACAGAGTGGGGTCAGTCTGCTCTACCCTGGCTGTGATACATTGACAGAGTGGTGTCAGTCTGCTCTTCCCTGGGTGTGTTACATTGACAGAGTGAGGTTAGTCTGCCCTTCCCTAGGTGTGTTCCATTGACAGAGTGGCGTCAGTCTGTTCTCCCAGGGTTTGTTACATTGACAGAGTGGGGTCAGTCTGTTCTTCCCTGGGTGTGTTACATTGACAGAGTGGGGTCAATCTGATCTTCCCTGGTTGTGTTACATTGACAGAGTGAGTTCAGTCTGCTCTTCCCTGTGTGTGTTACATTGACAGAGTGGGGTCAGTCTGCTCTTCCCTGGGAGGGTGACATTGACAGAGTGGGGTCAATCTTCTCTTCCCTGGGTGTGTTACATTGACAGATTGGGGTCAGTCTGCTCTTCCCCATGTTTGTTACATTGACACAGTGGGGTCAGTCTGTTCTTCCCTGGGTGTGTTACATTGACAGAGTGGGGTCAGTCTGCTCTTCCCTGGCTGTGTTACATTGACAGAGTGGGGTCAGTCTGCTCTTCCCTGGGTGTTTTAAATTGACAGAGTGGGGTCAGTCTGTTCTTCCCTTGGTGTGTTACATTGACAGAGTGGTATCTGTCTGCTCTTTCCTGGGTGTGTTACATTGACAGAGTGCGGTCAGTCTGCTCTTCCCTGGGTGTGTTACAATGACAGAGTGGTGTCAGTGTGCACATCACTGGGTGGGTTACATTGACAGAGTGCGGTAAGTCTGCAGTTCACTGTGTGAGTAATTTTGCAGAAGAGGACATTCTGCTCTTCTCTGGGTGGGTTACATTGAAAGAGTGAGGTCAGTCTGCTCTACCCTGGGTTTGTTACATTGACAGAGTTTGGTCAGTCTGCTCTTCCCTGGGTGTGTTACATTGACAGAGTTGGGTCAGTGTGCTCTTGCCAGGGCGTGTCACATTGACAGAGTGGGGTCAGTCTGCTCTACCCTGGGTTTGTTACATTGACAGAGTGGGGTCAGTCTTCTCTTCCCTGGGTGTGTTACATTGACAGATTGGGGTCAGTCTGCTCTTCCCCAAGTTTGTTACATTGACACAGTGGGGTCAGTCTGCTCTTCCCTGGGTGTGTTACATTGACAGAGTGGGGTCAATCTGCTCTTCCCTGGGTGTGTTTCATTGACAGTGTGGGGTCAGTTTGCTCTTCCCTGGGTGTGTTACATTGACAGAGTGGTGTCAGTCTGCTCTTCCCTGGGTGTGTTACATTGACACAGTGGGGTCAGTCTGCTCTTCCCTGGGTGTGTTACATTGACAGAGTGGGGTCAGTCTGCTCTTCCCTTGGTGTGTTACATTGACAGAGTGGGGTCAGTCTGCTCTTCCCTGGGTGTGTTACATTGACACAGTGGGGTCAGTCTGCTCTTCCCTGGGTGTGTTACATTGACAGAGTGGGGTCAGTTTGCTCTTCCCTGGGTGTGTTACATTGACAGAGTGGTGTCAGTCTGCTCTTCCCTGGGTGTGTTACATTGACAGATTGGGATCAGTCTGCTCTTCCCTGGGTTTGTTACATTGACACAGAGGGGTTAGTCTGCTCTTCCCTGGGTGTGTTTCATTGAGAGATTGGGGTTAGTCTGCTCTTCCTCAAGTTTGTTACATTGACAGAGTGGGGTCAGTCTGCACTTCCCTGGGTGTGTTACATTGACAGAGTGAGGTCAGTCTGCTCTTCCCTGGGTTTGTTACATTGACAGATTGGGGTCAGTCTGCACTTCACTGGGTGTGTTACATTTACAGAGTGTGGTCCGTCAACTCTTCCCTGGGTGTGTTACATTGACAGAGTGGGGTAAGACTGCAGTTGACTGTGTGAGTAATTTTGCAGAAGCGGTCATTCTGCTCTTCTCTGGGTGGGTTACATTGACAGAGTGAGTTCAGTCTGCTCTTCCCTGGGTGTGTTACATTGACAGAGTGGGGTCAGTCTGCTCTTCCCTGGGTGTGTTACATTGACAGAGTGAGGTCAGTCTGCTCTTCCCTGGGTGTGTTACATTGACAGAGTGGGGTCAGTCTGCTCTTCCCTGGGTGTGTTACATTGACAGATTGGGGTGAGTCTTCTCTTTCCTGAGTGTGTTACATTGACAGAGTGGGGTCAGTCTGTTCTTCCTTGGGTGTGTTAAATTGACAGTGTTGGGTCAGTCTGCTCTCCCCTGGGTGTGTTACATTGACAGAGTGGGGTCAGTCTGCTCTTCCCTGGGTGTCTTAAATTGACAGAGTGGGGTCAGTCTGTTCTTCCCTTGGTGTGTTACATTGACAGAGTGGTATCTGTCTGCTCTTCCCTGGGTGTGTTAAATTGACAGAGTGGGGTCAGTCTGTTCTCCCATTGTGTGTTACATTGACAGAGTGGGGTCAGTCTGCTCTTCCCTGGGTGTGTTACAATGACAGAGTGGGGTCAATGTGCACTTCACTGGGTGGGTTACATTGACAGAGTGGGGAAGTCTGCAGTTCACTGTGTGAGTAACTTTGCAGAAGAGGACATTCTGCTCTTCTCTGGGTGGGTTACATTGACAGAGTGAGGTCAGTCTGCTCTTCCCTGGGTTTGTTACATTGACAGAGCTGGGTCAGTGTGCTCTTCCCAGGGCGTGTCACATTGACAGAGTGGGGACAGTCTGCTCTTCGCTGAGAGTGTCACATTGACAGAGTTGGGTCAGTCTGCTCTTCCCTGGGTGTTTTAAATTGACAGAGTGGGGTCAGTCTGTTCTTCCCTTGGTGTGTTACATTGACAGAGTGGTATCTGTCTGCTCTTCCCTGGGTGTGTTACATTGACAGAGTGCGGTCAGTCTGCTCTTCCCTGGGTGTGTTACAATGACAGAGTGGTGTCAGTGTGCACATCACTGGGTGGGTTACATTGACAGAGTGCGGTAAGTCTGCAGTTCACTGTGTGAGTAATTTTGCAGAAGAGGACATTCTGCTCTTCTCTGGGTGGGTTACATTGAAAGAGTGAGGTCAGTCTGCTCTACCCTGGGTTTGTTACATTGACAGAGTTTGGTCAGTCTGCTCTTCCCTGGGTGTGTTACATTGACAGAGTTGGGTCAGTGTGCTCTTGCCAGGGCGTGTCACATTGACAGAGTGGGGTAAGTCTGCTCTTCCCTGGGTTTGTTACATTGACAGAGTGGGGTCAGTCTTCTCTTCCCTGGGTGTGTTACATTGACAGATTGGGGTCAGTCTGCTCTTCCCCAAGTTTGTTACATTGACACAGTGGGGTCAGTCTGCTCTTCCCTGGGTGTGTTACATTGACAGAGTGGGGTCAATCTGCTCTTCCCTGGGTGTGTTTCATTGACAGTGTGGGGTCAGTTTGCTCTTCCCTGGGTGTGTTACATTGACAGAGTGGTGTCAGTCTGCTCTTCCCTGCGTGTGTTACATTGACACAGTGGGGTCAGTCTGCTCTTCCCTGGGTGTGTTACATTGACAGAGTGGGGTCAGTCTGCTCTTCCCTTGGTGTGTAACATTGACAGAGTGGGGTCAGTCTGCTCTTCCCTGGGTGTGTTACATTGACACAGTGGGGTCAGTCTGCTCTTCCCTGGGTGTGTTACATTGACAGAGTGGGGTCAGTTTGCTCTTCCCTGGGTGTGTTACATTGACAGAGTGGTGTCAGTCTGCTCTTCCCTGGGTGTGTTACATTGACAGATTGGGATCAGTCTGCTCTTCCCTGGGTTTGTTACATTGACACAGAGGGGTTAGTCTGCTCTTCCCTGGGTGTGTTACATTGAGAGATTGGGGTTAGTCTGCTCTTCCTCAAGTTTGTTACATTGACAGAGTGGGGTCAGTCTGCACTTCCCTGGGTGTGTTACATTGACAGAGTGAGGTCAGTCTGCTCTTCCCTGGGTTTGTTACATTGACAGATTGGGGTCAGTCTGCACTTCACTGGGTGTGTTACATTTACAGAGTGTGGTCCGTCAACTCTTCCCTGGGTGTGTTACATTGACAGAGTGGGGTAAGACTGCAGTTGACTGTGTGAGTAATTTTGCAGAAGCGGTCATTCTGCTCTTCTCTGGGTGGGTTACATTGACAGAGTGAGTTCAGTCTGCTCTTCCCTGGGTGTGTTACATTGACAGAGTGGGGTCAGTCTGCTCTTCCCTGGGTGTGTTACATTGACAGAGTGAGGTCAGTCTGCTCTTCCCTGGGTGTGTTACATTGACAGAGTGGGGTCAGTCTGCTCTTCCCTGGGTGTGTTACATTGACAGATTGGGGTGAGTCTTCTCTTTCCTGAGTGTGTTACATTGACAGAGTGGGGTCAGTCTGTTCTTCCTTGGGTGTGTTAAATTGACAGTGTTGGGTCAGTCTGCTCTCCCCTGGGTGTGTTACATTGACAGAGTGGGGTCAGTCTGCTCTTCCCTGGGTGTCTTAAATTGACAGAGTGGGGTCAGTCTGTTCTTCCCTTGGTGTGTTACATTGACAGAGTGGTATCTGTCTGCTCTTCCCTGGGTGTGTTAAATTGACAGAGTGGGGTCAGTCTGTTCTCCCATTGTGTGTTACATTGACAGAGTGGGGTCAGTCTGCTCTTCCCTGGGTGTGTTACAATGACAGAGTGGGGTCAATGTGCACTTCACTGGGTGGGTTACATTGACAGAGTGGGGAAGTCTGCAGTTCACTGTGTGAGTAACTTTGCAGAAGAGGTCATTCTGCTCTTCTCTGGGTGGGTTACATTGACAGAGTGAGGTCAGTCTGCTCTTCCCTGGGTTTGTTACATTGACAGAGCTGGGTCAGTGTGCTCTTCCCAGGGCGTGTCACATTGACAGAGTGGGGACAGCCTGCTCTTTTATGGGTGGGTTACATTGACAGAGTGGGGTCAGTCTGCTCTTCCCTGAGTGTGTTACAATGACAGAGTGGGGTCAGTGTGCACATCACTGGGTGGGTTACATTGGCAGAGTGGGGTAAGTCTGCAGTTCACTGTGTGAATAATTTTGCGGAAGAGGACATTCTGCTCTTCTCTGGGTGTGTTACATTGACAGAGTGAGGTCAGTCTGCTCTTCCCTGGGTTTGTTACATCGACAGTGTTGGGTCAGTCTGCTCTTCCCTGGGTGTGTTACATTGACAGAGTTGGGTCAGTGTGCTCTTCCCAGGGCGTGTCACATTGACAGAGTGGGGTCAGTCTGCTCTTTTATGGGTGTGTTACATTGACAGAGTGAGGTTAGTCTGCTCTTCCCTGGGTGTGTTACATTGACAGAGTTGGGTCAGTGTGCTCTTCCCAGGGCGTGTCACATTGACAGAGTGGGGTCAGTCTGCTCTTTTATGGGTGTGTAACATTGGCAGAGTGAGGTCAGTCTGCTCTTCCCTGGGTTTGTTACATTGACACAGAGGGGTTAGTCTGCTCTTCCCTGGGTGTGTTACATTGAGAGATTGGGGTTAGTCTGCTCTTCCTCAAGTTTGTTACATTGACAGAGTGGGGTCAGTCTGCACTTCCCTGGGTGTGTTACATTGACAGAGTGAGGTCAGTCTGCTCTTCCCTGGGTTTGTTACATTGACAGATTGGGGTCATTCTGCTCTTCTCTGCGTGGGTTACATTGACAGAGTGAGTTCAGTCTGCTCTTCCCTGGGTGTGTTACATTGACAGAGTGGGGTCAGTCTGCTCTTGCCTGGGTGTGTTACATTGACAGAGTGAGGTCAGTCTGCTCTTCCCTGGGTGTGTCACATTGACAGAGTGGGGTCAGTCTGCTCTTCCCTGGGTGTGTTACATTGACAGATTGGGGTGAGTCTTCTCTTTCCTGAGTGTGTTACATTGACAGAGTGGGGTCAGTCTGTTCTTCCTTGGGTGTGTTAAATTGACAGAGTGAGGTCAGTCTGCTCTTCCCTGGGTGTGTTACATTGACAGAGTGGGGTCAGTCTGCTCTTCCCTGGGTGTGTTACATTGACAGAGTGAGGTCAGTCTGCTCTTCCCTGGGTGTGTTACATTGACAGAGTGGGGTCAGTCTGCTCTTCCCTGGGTGTGTTACATTGACAGATTGGGGTGAGTCTTCTCTTTCCTGAGTGTGTTACATTGACAGAGTGGGGTCAGTCTGTTCTTCCTTGGGTGTGTTAAATTGACAGAGTGGGGTCAGTCTGCTCTCCCCTGGGTGTGTTACATTGACAGATTGGGGTGAGTCTTCTCTTTCCTGAGTGTGTTACATTGACAGAGTGGGGTCAGTCTGCTCTTCCCTGGGTGTCTTAAATTGACAGAGTGGGGTCAGTCTGTTCTTCCCTTGGTGTGTTACATTGACAGAGTGGTATCTGTCTGCTCTTCCCTGGGTGTGTTAAATTGACAGAGTGGGGTCAGTGTGCACATCACTGGGTGGGTTACATTGACAGAGTGGGGAAGTCTGCAGTTCACTGTGTGAGTAACTTTGCAGAAGAGGTCATTCTGCTCTTCTCTGGGTGGGTTACATTGACAGAGTGAGGTCAGTCTGCTCTTCCCTGGGTTTGTTACATTGACAGAGCTGGGTCAGTGTGCTCTTCCCAGGGCGTGTCACATTGACAGAGTGGGGTCAGTGTGCTCTTCCCTGGGTGTGTTACAATGACAGAGTGGGGTCAGTGTGCACATCACTGGGTGGGTTACATTGACAGAGTGGGGAAGTCTGCAGTTCACTGTGTGAGTAACTTTGCAGAAGAGGTCATTCTGCTCTTCTCTGGGTGGGTTACATTGACAGAGTGAGGTCAGTCTGCTCTTCCCTGGGTTTGTTACATTGACAGAGCTGGGTCAGTGTGCTCTTCCCAGGGCGTGTCACATTGACAGAGTGGGGACAGTCTGCTCTTTTATGGGTGGGTTACATTGACAGAGTGGGGTCAGTCTGCTCTTCCCTGAGTGTGTTACATTGACAGAGTGGGGTCAGTCTGATCTTCCCTGGTTGTGTTACATTGACAGAGTGAGTTCAGTCTGCTCTTCCCTGGGTGTGTTACATTGACAGAGTGGGGTCAGTCTGATCTTCCCTGGTTGTGTTACATTGACAGAGTGAGTTCAGTCTGCTCTTCCCTGGGTGTGTTACACTGACAGAGTGGGGTCCGTCTGCTCTTCCCTGGGAGGGTCACATTGACAGAGTGGGGACAGTCTGCTCTTTTATGGGTGGGTTACATTGACAGAGTGGGGTCAGTCTGCTCTTCCCTGAGTGTGTTACATTGACAGAGTGGGGTCAGTCTGCTCTTCCCTGGGTGTGTTACATTGACAGAGTTGGGTCAGTCTGCTCTTCCCTGGGAGGGTTACATTGACAGAGTGGGGTCAGTCTTCTCTTCCCTGGGTGTGTTACATTGGCAGATTGGGGTCCGTCTGCTCTTCCCCAAGTTTGTTACATTGACACAGTGGGGTCAGTCTGCTCTTCCCTGGGTCTGTTACATTTACAGAGTGGGGTCAGTCTGCTCTTCCCTGGGTGTGTTACATTGACAGTGTGGGGTCAGTCTGCTCTTCCCTGGGTTTGTTACATTGACAGAGTGGGGGTCAGTCTGCTCTTCCCTGGGTTTGTTACTTTGATAGGGTGGGGTCAGTGTGCACTTCACTGGGTGTGTTACATTGACAGAGTGGGGTCAGTCTGCTCTTCCCTGGGTGTGTTACGTTGACAGAGTGGGGTCAGCCTGCTCTTCCCTGGGTGTGTTACAATGACAGAGTGGGGTCAGTCTGCACTTCCCTGGGTGTGTGACATTGACAGAGTGGGGTCAGTCTGCTCTTCCCTGTGTGTGTTACATTGACAGAGTGGGGTCAGTCTGCTCTTCCCTGGGTGTGTTATATTGACAGAGTCGGGTCAGTCTGCACTTCCCTGGGTGTGTTACATTGACAGAGTGGGGTCAGTCTGCTCTTCCCTGGGTGTGTTACATTGACAGAGTGGGGTCAGTCTGCCCTTCCCTGGGTGTGTTACATTGACAGAGTGGGGGTCAGTCTGCTCTTCCCTGGGTTTGTTCCTTTGACAGAGTGGGGTCAGTCTTCTCTTCCCTGGGTGTGTTACATTGACCGATTGGGGTCAGTGTGCACTTCCCTAGGTGGGTTACATTGACAGAGTTGGGTCAGTCTGCTCTTCAGTGCATGGGTCAGGTGACGGTTTACCTCCTTCATTGGGGCGGATGTCAAGGATCATCTTAAACCGGAGAGGGATCGGGGGTAATTGGAGCCGTTTAGAGAGAGAGTACAGAAGGTAAGACAGCTCCGCTGAAAGCACGGTAGTTAATGCTGCCCCGATTAAAATATTGAAGATGGCAGAGGGGCAGATGAGCTGAGACAGGGTGGGAGCTGGGCGATATTGATGATGTGGAAGGACAGTGTGTGTATCTGATCACATTCTGTCAGTCTGACTAATAGCAGTCATTCCTGCCACTGGATTCACTGAGGGGTGAAGGCTACGTGAACAGAGTAGACTGTCCCTGTTATTCTGTTCCTGACTCTCCAGCTCCCACTCTGTTAGTGACCTCTCAGTCTCCCGGGAAATGGGCTTTTTCCCAATTGTGCCGGATTCCTGGCCTTCATCCTTGGCCGAGCTGTGAGTTGATGGTCTGAGGAATATCATTCCCAAATGACTCCTGTCCAAGATAATACCGATTAATGTGTCTGTGTATCCTCCAGTAATCTGTAAACATCATTGCTCAGGGCTGGAGGGACATGGATTGATGACATTGAGGATGTTATGAACCAGACCAAACTCCTCTGCCTTAAGGAAATGGTCTCGACCCCTTTTCCTGATTTCCTGAAGGGAAGTGTAAGGCGTTACAATGTGATTGGTCAAACTGCCAGGCTTGAATCAAAACACACTTTACTCCACACTATCGTTGTAACACAAACATAAGGAAGAAAGATTGGACAAACCGAACTCGATTGGAAACCTGAACCAAATGAACATTATTTAACTATAAACAGCAACTGTTCGGATATCGTAACATTCCATAAACCACACAATTCTGGTCTTTCTGCTATCGGGAGAATGGGGTGAAACTTGTAAAGATTCAGAAAAGATTTACAAGGATGTTTGCAGAGTCAGGATTTCTGACTGTTTTGAGGCTGGAGTTTATTTTATCCTTGTGTAGATTTGACACATTAACCCTCCCTCCCCACCACTACAGAAGCTGTTGGAACTGTTCAGTGTTTCCAGTGGCTTCTGTAATTATTTCAGGTTCCTGACGGGAGCAGTCTCTCACTTTTCGAACAAAACAAACCCATCCTTGTGCTGCAACCAATATTTCAATAAGAAATGGGAAGCAGCAGAGGGGAAAGCTTCCGAGATGCCGAGCAATGCTGCCCGGTTCCACACTGCAATTCACAGGAACCATCACCAGGAAAAGCAAGGAGCAATCTGACAGATCCGGTTTACCACAGAATGAAAGATTTATTTCCTCGATTTATCCCAGTGCCTTACCTTTAAAAGGCTGTTTACAAACCACAACACTGCAATGGCTGGGAATCGGACCCAGGTCAACTGCTTGGAAGACAGCTCTGCTCCCCACTATCCCACCATCACCCTCCTAACAGCTCCCTCCCCATTCCCAAACACACTTAACAAGGCCGTGATCATCACCAACTGGATTGGGGCTGAAATCCAAACAGACACATCCTCTGTATCTAACCCAGTGATGGAGCTATCCTGATTGAGTTTGATGTGAACAGGATGGGGGAAGTGGGAGATTTAATCAGTACCTAACGCCGAGCTCAAAATGGCCTGGGAATTTGAAATGCTGCAGTGTAGAGGGAGATTTACTCTGTATCTGACCCCATTCTCTACCTGCCCTGGGGATTTAAATGGAGACAGTTTAATGGGAGCTTTATTTTGTCTGGAACCCTGTGCTCCCTCTGCCCTGGGAGTGTTTGCTGGGATCACTGTCTAACCTCTGTGATATGGATCCTATGAAGATTGATGGGAGACAGTGTAAATGGAATTGTCAGGATCCAATTCCTTCACGTGGATGAGAGAAGGTGGGAAAAAATGATACCAGTGGGACTGAAGGGTCAGTAGCAGAATGAAGACACCATTGGCTCAGAGAGAGTAGACAGGAGAGAGGGTCATGAGGGTTTCAGACTGGAGGGAGCTACAGGCACATACAAGTTGGGAACTGTTTTCAGTAAAAGACAATTGATCCCAGGTCACTGCAGAGTGTAAGAATCTGATGCCTTTCCCTCACTATCCCCCTCCAATCCCTGGGAAGATCTGCTCCCACACCATGTTCCATCCCAACTGCTGACTGTGTTACATACATTAATACATTGGAGCTGGGCAGAGGTGCTTTTAACCCTGGGATCTTGCTGTGTAACTTGCCTCCAAAATGCTCTTGCTCCCCCTTTCAACTAATCTTTTCCCTCTTTTATCCCGAGGAACCTTTGTTTGGAAAGCTGCAACGTGAAGATCCAAAATGTTCGAGTCCAGGAAAGAACAACCTCCAGAGGGGGAGCACTGGCCTGAGGCCTGAGGCCTGGTCGACAGGCTGCACCCCGTGGGGGCCCACAGTGAGTTGTGTGTTTATTTACCCCGAGGTTTAATCTCCTCTGGGGGACCCTGGGTTTTAGGGGCCTCTGGGTAACTGGCTCCTGTCAGATTGTGGCCCTGTCATTTTTAAAACAGGTTTGAAGCCTGGGGTTAAAGTTTGTCAATCCCCAGGATCTGAGAGGTAGGACTCTCTCAGGGTGGAATTAAAACCCAAATGCTGTGACCCTCTCTAAAGACTCCCTCTCTCACCCTTCTCTCTCACCCCTCTCTCTCTCACACCCCCTCTCTCAACCCCCCACACTCTCTCATTCCCTCAGTCTCTCACCCCCTCTCTCTCAACCCCTTGCTCTCTAAACCCCCCCACTCTCACCCCCTCTCTCTCACTCCCCCTCTCTCTCACCACCCCCTCTCTCTCACCCCCACTCCCTCACCCCCTCTGTCTCACCCATCTCTCTCCCCCCTCCCGCTCTCTCCACTCTCTCGCTCCCCCCTCTCTCGCCCTCCCCTCTCTCTCACCCTCCCCTCTCTCTCGCCCTCCCCACTCTCTCTCCCTCCCCTCTCTCGCCCTCCCCTCTTTCGCCCTCCCCTCTCACTCGCCCACCCCTCACTGGCTCTCCCCTCTCTCTCCCTGCCCCCTCTCTCTCTCCCTCCCCTCACTGGCCCTCCCATCTCTCTCCGTCCCCCTCACTCTCCTTCCCCTCTCTTGCCCTCCCCTCCCTCTCACTCTCCCTCCCCTCTCAATCTCCCTCCCCTCTTACTCTCCCTCCCCCTCCACCCACCCAGCCTCCACTCTCTCTCCCACCCGCTCTCTCCCACGCTCTCTCCCCTCTTCTCTCTACCCCCTCCCCCTCTCACCTGTCTCACGCCCTCCACTCCCCCTCCTCTCTCTCCTCCCTCCTCTCTCTTCCTTCCTCTCTGACCCTCCTCTCTCCCCTCCTCTCTTTCCTCCTCTCTCCCCCTCCTCTCTCCCCTACTCTTTCTCCTCATTGCTCTCCTTCTCTATCTCTCCCTTATCCTCTCTCCCCTCCTCTCTCTTCGCACCTCTCTCTTCCCTCCTCTCGCCTCCTCTCTCTCCCACTCTCTCTCTCTCTTGCTCTCTCTCTCTCTCACTCTCTCTCCCCTCTCTCTCTGCACTCTCTCCCCTCTCTCTCCTTCCCCTCTTTCTCTCCCCGAACTTTCTCTCCCCCCACTCTCTCTCTCTGCCCACTCTCTGTGCCTCATCTCTCTGTCCTCTCCCTACCGTCCCCCCGTCCCCCTCTGTCCCCCACTCTCTGCATCCCCCATTCTCTGTCCCCCTCTCTCTGACCCCTTCTCTCTTCCCCACTCTGTACCCCTCTCTCTGCCCCCGACTCTCTGTCCCCCTCTATCTCCCCCACTCTCTGTGCCCCTGCTCTGTAGTCCTCTCTCTGTGCCCCCTCTCTCTCTGTCCCCCTCTCGCTCTGTCCCCCTCTCTCTGTCCCCCTCTCTCTGTCCCCCTCTCTCTGTGCCCCTCTCTCTCCCACCCGCCTCACTATCCCCCCTCTTTGTCCTCCTCTCTCTCTGTTCCCCTCTCTCTCAGTCCGGCTCTCTCTGTTCCCCCTATCTCTGTCGCCCTCTCTCTCCCACCGCCTCTCTCAGAACCCCTCTCCCTCCCACCACATCTCTCTCTGTCCCCCTCTCTCTGTCTCTCCCTCTCTCTGTCCACCCTGTCTCTGTCCCACCTCTCTCTGTCCACTCTCTCTGTCCACCTCTCTCTGTCCCCTCCACCTCTACCCCGCTCTCTGCCCCCCTCTCAGTCGCCCTCTCTCTGCACCGTCTCTCTCTGCCCCCAGTCTGACCCCCTCTCTCTCTCTGTCCCTCACTCTCTCCATCTCCCCACTCTTAGTCCCTCACTCTCTGTCCCCCTCTCTCTGACCCCCTCTATCTCCCCCACTCTCTGTGCCCCTCTCTCTATCGCCCTCTCTCTGCCCCCTCCCCTTCCACCCGCCTCTCTCTGTCCCCCCCTTTCTCTCTCCCCCCTCTGTGTCCCCCCTCTGTCCCCCCCCTGTCCCCCCTCTCTGCCCCCTCAATCTCCCCCTCCCTCTAACCCCCTCTACCTCCCCCTCTTTTTGTCCTCCTCTATCTTCCCCACTCTCAGTACCCCCTCTCTCTACCCCTCCCTCTGATCCCCTCTACCTCGCCTCTTTTTGTCCCCCTCTATCTCCCCCACTCTCAGTACCCCACTATCTGTCCCCCTCCCTCTGACCATCTCTACCTCCCCCTCTTTTTCCCCCTCTTTTTGTCCCCCTCTATCTCCCCGACTCTCAGTACCCCCCTCTCTCTGTCCCACTCTCTGTCCCCCTCTCCGTGCCCCCCTCTCTGTGCCCCCCTCTCCATGCACCCCTCTCCGTGCCCCCCTCTCTGTCCCCCTCTCTCTGTCCCCCTCTCTCTGTCCCCCTCTCTCTTCCACCCGCCTCGCTATCCCCCCTCTTTGTCCCCCCCCCCCGTCCCCCTCTCTCTCAGTTCGGCTCTCTCATACCCCTTCTCTGACCCACCGCAACTTTCTCTGTCCCCCTCTCTCTGTCCCCCTCTCTCTGTCCCCCCTCTCTCTGTCCACCCTCTCTCTGTCTCCTCTCTCTGTCCCCCTCTCTCTGTCCCTCTCTCTCTGTCCCCCCTCTCCCTGTCCCCCTCTCTCTGTCCCCCCTCTCTGTCCCCCTCTCTCTGTCCCCTCTTTCTCTCCCCTGCTCTCTGCCACCCCCTCTGTCGCCCTGTCTCTGCTCCATCACTCTCTGCCCCTCTCTCTAACCCCCCCTCTCTCCCCCACTCTCTCCATCCTCCCCACTCTCTGTCCCCCTCTCTGACCCCCTCTCTCTGACCCCCCCCTCTCTCCTCCACTCTGTACCCATCTCTCTGTCCCCCACTCTATATTGCCCTCTCTCTCTGTCACCCTGTCTCTGAGCCCCGCTATCTCCCACCTCTCTCTGTCCCCCCTCTCTCTATCCCCTCTCTCTCTGTCCCCCTCTCTCTCTGCCCCCTCTGTCTCTCTGTCCCCTCTCTCTCTGTCCCCTCTCTCTCTGTCACCCTCTCTCTGTCGCCATTTCTCAGCCCCCCTCTCTCACTGTCGCCCTCTGTCTCTGACCCCCTCTCTTGCTGTCCCCCTCTATATCACCCTCTCTCTGTCCCCCTCTCTCTGACCCCCTCGATCTCCTCCACATTCTGTGCCCCTCTCTCTGTCGCCCTCTCTCTGTCACCCTCTCTCTGTACCCCCTCTCTCTCTGTCCCCCCCTCTGTCTCCCCCTCTCTCTCTGTCCCCCTCTATCTCCCCCTCTCTCTGACCCCCTCTATCACCCCCTCTTTTTGTCCTACTCTCTGTCCACCTCTATCTCCCCCACTCGCTGTACCACTATCTCTGTACTCTTCGCTCTGAACCCCTCTATCTACCCCTCTCTCTGTGCCTCTCTCTCTGTCCCCCTCCCTTTGTCAACCTCTATCTCCCCTTTCTCTGTCCCCCTCTCTCTGTCCCCCTCTCTCTCCCACCAGCCTCTCTCTGACCCCCTCTCTCTCCCACCCGCCTCTCCCTCTCTGTCCCTCTCTCTGTCCCCCCCCTCTGTCCCCCCCTCTCTGTCCCCCCTCTCTCTGTCCCCCCTCTTTCGGTCCACCCCTCTTTCTGTCCCTCCCTCTCTCTGTCCCCCTCTCTCTGACCCGCTCTCTCTGACCCACTCTCGCTCCCCCACTCTCTGTGCTCGTCTCTCTGTCGCCCTCTCTCTGCCCTCCTCTCCCTTCCACCTGCCTCTCTCTTCCCCCCTCGCTCTGACCCCCTCTCTCTCTGCCCCGCTCTCTCTCTGTCCCCCTCTCTCTCTCTGTCCCCCTCTCTGTCCCCCTCTCTGTGCCCCCCTCTCTGTGCCCCCCTCTCTGTGTCCCCCTTTCTGTTCCCCCTCTCTCTGTCCCCCTCACTCTGTCCCCCTCTCTCTCTCTGTCCCCTTCTCTCTGTCCCCCCCCTCTCTGTCCCACCTCTCTCTGTCCCCCCTCTGTCTGTCCCCCCTCTCTCTCTGTCCTCCCCTCTGTCCCCCTCTCTCTCTGTCCCCCCCTCTCTCTCTGTCCCCCCTCTGTCTGTCCCCCTCTCTCTCTGTCCCCCCCTCTCTCTGCCCCCCTCTCTCTCTGCCCCGCTCTCTCTTTGTCCCCCTCTCTCTCTCTGTCCCCCTCTCTGTCCCCCTCTCTGTGCCCCCCTCTCTGTGCCCCCCTCTCTGTGTCCCCCTTTCTGTTCCCCCTCTCTCTGTCCCCCTCACTCTGTCCCCCTCTCTCTGTCCCCCTCGCTCTCTGCCTCCTCTCTCTGTCCCCCTCTCTCTGTCCCCCTCTATCTGTCCTCCTCTCTCAGTCCCCTCTATCTCTACCCCGCTCTCTGCGCCCCTCTCTTTCGCCCTCTCTCTGCTCCGTCTCTCCCTGTCCCCCTCTCTGACCCCCTCTCTCTCCCCCCCGTCCCCCCCTCTCTGTCCCCCCTCTCTCTGTCCCCCCTCTTTCGGTCCACCCCTGTTTCTGTCCCTCCCTCTCTCTGTCCTCCTCTCTCTGACCCGCTCTCTCTGACCCTCTCTAGCTCCCCCACTCTCTGTCCCCACCTCTCTCCGTCCCCCCAACTCTCCGTCCCCCCCACTCTCTGTCCCCCTCTCTCGGTCGCCCTCTCTCTGCCCCCATCTCTCTGATTCCCTCTCTCTCCCCCACTCTGTACTCCTCTCTCTGTCCCTCACTCTCTGTCCCCTCTCTCTGTCCCCCTCTATATCTCCGTCTCTCTGTCCCCCTCTCTGACCCACTCTCTCTGCCCCCTCACTCTGTCCCCTTCTGTCTGCCCCATCTCTCTCTGCCCCTCTCTCTCTGTCCCCCTCTCTTTCTGCCCCCTTTTCTCTCTGTCCCCCTCTCTCTGTTGCCCTCTCTCTGCCCCTCTCTCTCTGTCCCCCTCTCTCACTGTCCCCCTCTCTCTCTGTCCCCTTTTCTCTCTGTCCCCCTCTCTCTGTCACCGTCTCTCTGTCGCCATTTCTCTGCCCCCCCTCTCACAGTCCCCCTCTGTCTCTGACTCCTTCTCTCGTAGTCCCCCTCTATATCACCCTCCCTCTGTCCCCCTCTCTCTGACCCCCTCTATCTCCCCCACTCTCTGTGACACTCTCTCTGTCGCCCTCTCTCTGTCCCCCCTCTCTCTGTCACCCCCTCTCTGCCCCTCTCTCTACCCCCATGCCCCCCCACTCTCAGTCCCCCCAACTCTCTGTCCACCCCATCTCTCTGTCCCCTCTATCTCCCCGACTCTCTGTGCCCCTCTCTCTGTCCCCCTCCCTTTGACCATCTCTGTCTTCCCCTCTCTCTGTCCCCGCCTCGCTCTCAGTCCGGCTCTCTCTCTGCCCCCTCTCTCTGTCCCCCTCTCTCTGTCCCGCGCTCTCTCTTCCCCCTCTCTCTGTCCCCCTCTCTCTGAACCCCCCTCTCTCTGTCCCCCTCTCTCTGTCGCCCTCTCTCTCTTTCCCTCTATCTCTCCCCCGCTCTCTGCCCCCTCTCTCTGCTCCGTCTCTCTCTGCCCCTCTCTCTTTGACACCCTCTCTCTCTCTGTCCCCCACTCTCTCCATCTCCCCACTCTCTGTCCCCCTCTCTCTGACCCCCTCTCTCTCCCACTCTTTACCCCTCTCTCTGTCCCCTCTCTCTGTCCCGCACTCTCTGTCACCCACTCTCTGTCCCCCTCTCTGTCCCCCTCTCTCTGTCCCCCTCTATGTCCTCCTCTCTCTGAGCCCCGCTATCTCCCCCACACACTGTGCTCCTCTCTCTGTCCCCCCTCTCTGCCCCCTCTCCCTTCCACCCGCCTCTCTCTCTGTACCCCCCTCTATGACCGCCTCTCTCTCTGTCCCCCTCTCTCTCTGTCCCCCTCTCTTTCTGCCCCCTTTTCTCTCTGTCCCCCTCTCTCTGTCGCCCTTTCTCTGCCCCACTCTCTCTGTCCCCCACTCTCTTTTCACTCTCTCTCTGCCCCCTCTCTCTCTGCCCCCCTCACTCTGTCTCCCTCTGTCTGCCCCATCTCTCTTTTCCCCTCTATCTCTGCCTCGATCTCTCTCTGTTCCCCCCCTCTCTTTCCCCCCCTCTGTCCCACCCCCTCTCTGTCCCCCCTCACTGTCCCCCCTCTCTCCGGCCCCCCCTCTCTCTGACCCCCTCTATCTCCCCCTCTCTCTTTTTCCCCTCTCTCTCTTTCCCCTCGCTCTCTGCCCCCTCACTCTGTCCCACTCTCTCTGCCCCCCTCTCTCTGTCCCCTCTTTCTCTGTCCCCCACTATCTCCCCCACTCTCTGTGCCTCTCTCTCTGTACCCCTCTCTCTGACCCCCTCTACCTCCCGCACTCTCTGGGCCCCTCCCTCTGTCCCCTCTCTCTGACCCCCTCTATCTCCCCCTCTCTCTGTCCCCCTCTCTCTGAACCCCTCTACCTCCCCCTCTTTCTGTCCCCCTCTCTCTGTTCCCCCTCTCTCTCTGTTGCCCTCTCTGTGTCGCCCTCTCTCTGTCCCCCTCTCTTTTCCCCCCCTCTCTCTGTCCCCCTCTCTCTCTATCCCCCTCACTCTGTCCCTTACTCTCTGTCCCCCTCTCTTTGTCCCCCTCTCTCTGACCACCTCTACCTCCCCCACTCTCTGTCCTCTCACTCTGTCCCCCCCCGTCCCTGTGCCATCTCTCTCTGTCCCCCTCTCTCTGACCCCCTCTCTCTCTGACCTCCCGCTCTCTCTGACCCTCTCCCTCTGTCCGTCTCCCTCTGTCCCCCCCCCTCTGTCCCCTCTCTCTGCCCCGCTCTCTCTCCCACCCGCCTCCCTCTCTCCCCCTCTCTCTCCCCCACTCTCTGACCCCCTCTCTCTCTGACCTCCCGCTCTCTCTCTGACCCCCTCCCTCTGTCCGTCTCCCTCTGTCCCCCCTCCCTCTGTCCCCCCTCTCTCTGTCCCCCCTCTCTCTGGTCCCCCTCTCTCTCTGTACCCCTCTCTCTGTACGCCTCTCACTCTGTCCCCCTCTCTCTCTGACCCCCTCTTTCCCACCCGCTTCTCTCTCACCCCCGCTCTCTGCCCCCCTCTGTCCCCTCTCTCTGCCCCGCTCTCTCCCACCCGCCTCCCTCTCTCCCCCTCTCTCTCCCCCACTCTCTGTCCCCCTCTCTGTCGCCCTCTCTCTGACCCCCACAGTCTGACCCACTCTTTCACCCCCCTCTCTCCCACCCATCTCCCTCTATCCCCCCTCTTTGACCCCCTCTCTCTCTGTCCCCGCTCTCTCTGTCCCGCGCTCTCTCCCACCCGCCTCTCTCTGATGCCCTCTCTCTGTCCCCCGCTCTCTGACCCCTCTCTCTGTCCCCCCCTCTCTCTGTCCCACACTCCCTGTCCCCTCTCTCTGCCCCCCTCTCTCTGACCCCTCTCTATGTCGCCCTCTCTCCGCCCCCTCTCTGTCACTGTCTCTCTGCCGCCCCGTCCCCCCTCTCTGTGTCCCTCCTCTCTCTGTCCCCCTCTCTCTCCCCCATCTCTGTCATCGTCTTTCTGTCCCCCCCTCCCTCTCTCCACTCCCTCTCTCCCCCCTTTCTCTGTCCCCCCTCTCTCTCTCTGTCCCTCCCTCTAGCTGTTCCCCCTCTCTCTGTCCCCCCTCTCTATCCCGCCTCTATCTGTCCATCCTCTTTGTCCCAACCCTCTCTGAACCCCCTCCTCCTCTCACTGTCCTCCTCTCTTTCTGTTCCCCTGTCTCTGAACCCCTGTACCTCCCCCACTTTCTGTCCCCCCACTCTCTGTCCCCCCCTCTCTCTGTCCCCCCCTCTCTCTGTCGCCCTTTATCTGACCCCTCTCTCTCTGTCCCTCTCTCTGTCCTCTCTCTCTGTCCCCCACACTCTGTCTCTGACCCCCTCTCTCTGTCCCTCTCTGCCCCCTCTCTCTGTTCCCTTCTCTCTGTCCCCCTGTCTCTGTCGCCTCTCTCTCTGTTCCCCTCTATCTCTGTCCCCCTCTCTCTCTGTCCCCCCTTTCTCTGTCCCCCTCTCTCTCTGTCCTCCCCACTCTGTCCCCCATTTCTCTGTCCCCCATTTCTCTTTTCCCTCTCTCTCTGTCCCCCCTCTCTGTCCCCCTCTCTCTCTGTCCCCCCTCTCTCTCTGTCCCCCTCTCTCTGACCCACTCTCTCTGTCGCCCTCTCTCTGTCCCGCTCTCCCTCCCACCCACCTCTCTCTGACCCCCTCTCTCTATCCCCCTCTCTCTGAACGCATCTATCTCACCCACTCTCTGTCCCCCCCTCTCTCCCACCCATCTCCCTCTATCCCCCCTCTTTGTCCCCCTCTCTCTCTGTCCCCCTTCCCTCTTTACCCCCGCTCTCTGTCCCCCTCTCTGTCGCCCTCTATCTTCCCCCCTCTCTGTCCCCCTCTCTCTCTGTCCCTCTCTCTCTGACCCACTCTCTCTGTCGCCCTCTATCTGTCCCCCTCTCTCTGTCCCGTTCTCCCACCCACCCACCTCTCTCTGATCCCCTCTCTCTCCCACCCGCCTCTCTCTCTGTCCCATGCCCTCTGACCCCCTCTCTCTCTGTCCCCCTCTCTCTGTCCCACTCTCTCTCTGTCCACATTCTCTCTGTCCCCCTCTCTCTGTCCCCCTCTCTCTGTCCCCTTCTATCTGACCCACTCTCTCTGTCACCCTCTCTATGACCCCCTCTCTCTACCACCCGCCTCTCTCTCTCCCCGGTCTCTGACCCCCTGTCTGTCGCCCTCTCTCTGTCCCCCTCTCTCTCCCACCTCCATCTATCCCCCCCTTGTTCTCCTCTCTCTGTTCCCCTCTCTCTCTGTCCACTCTCTCTCCCACCCGCCTCTCTCTGACCCCCTCTCTCACCCCCACTCTATACCCCTCTCTCTGTCCTCCAGTCTCTGTCCCCCACACTCTGTCCCCCTTTCTGTCCTCCTCTCTCTGTCGCCCTCTATCTCCCCCTCTCTCTGACCCCCTCTACCTCCGACTTTTTCTGTTCCCCTCTCTTTATCCCCCTCTCTCTATCCCCCTCTCTCTGTCGCCCCTCTCTCTGTCGCCCCTCTCTCTGTCCCCCACTCTCTGTCCCCTTCACTCTCCCACCTGTCTCCCTCTATCCCCCCTCTTTGTCCCCCTCTCTCTCTGTTCCCCTCTTGCTCTGTCCCACGCACTCTCCCACCCGCCTCTCTCTGACTCCCTCTCTCTCCCACCAGACTCTTTCTCTGTCCCCTCTCTCTGTCCCCCTCCCGCTCTCTATCCCGCGCTCTCTCCCACCCGCCTCTCTCTGACCCACTCACTCTGTCCCCCTCTCTCTCTGCCCCCTCACTCTGTCCCCCTCTCTCTGACCTCCTCTCTCTGTCCCCCTCTATCTCGCCCTCTCTCTGTCCCCTCTCTCTGTCCCCTATCTCCGCCCCCCTCTCTGCCCCTCTCTCTCTCTGTCCCCCCTCTCTGTCCCCCCCTCTCTGTCCCCCACCACCCTCTGACCCACTCTCTCACCCCCACTCTGTACCCCTCTCTCTGTCCCCCACCCTCTGGCCCCAATCTCTGTCCCCCCTCTCTGTCCCCCTCTATCTCCCCCTCTCTCTGGCCCCCTCTACCTCCCCCTCTGACACTGCCTCTCTCTGACCCCTCTCTCTCTGTCACCCTTTCTCTGTCGCCCTCTCTGTGCCCCCTCTATCTTTATCCCCTCTCTCTCTGTCCCCCTCTATCTGACCCACTCTCTCCGTTGCCTTCTCTCTGTCCCCCTCTCTCTGTCCCCCTCTCTCTCTGTCCCCCTCTCTCTGTCCCCGTCTCTCTGTCCCCCTCTCTCTGTCCCCCCTCAGTCTCCCCGCGCTCTGTCCCCCCTCTCTTCGCCCTCTCTCTGCCCCCTCCCTCTCTGCCCACCACCCTCTCTGTCCCCTCTATTTCTGTGCCCCACTCTCTCCATCCCCCCACTCTCTGACCCCCTCTCTCACCCCCACTCTGTAAACATCTCTCTGTCCCACTCTCTCTGTCCCACTCTCTCTGTCCCACTCTCTCTGTCCCCCTCTCTCTGTCCCCCCTCTCTCTGTCCCCCTCTCTCTGTCCCCCCTCTCTCTGCCCCCCTCTCTCTCTGTCCCCCTCTCTCTGTCCCCCTCTCTCTGTCCCTCTCTCTCTTTCCCCCTCTCTCTGTCCGCCTCTCTCTCTGTCCCCCTCTCTCTGTCCCCCTCTCTCTGTCCCCCTCTCTCTGTCCCTCTCTCTCTGTCCCCCTCTCTCTGTCCCCCTCTCTCTGTCCCTCTCTCTCTGTCCCCCTCTCTCTCTGTCCCCCTCTCTCTGTCCCCGTCTCTCTGTCCCCGTCTCTCTGTCCCCCTCTCTCTGTCCCCCTCTCTCTGTCCCCCTCTCTCTGTCCCCCTCTCTCTCTGTCCCTCTCTCTCTGTCCCCGTCTCTCTGTCCCCCTCTCTCTGTCCCCCCTCTCTCTCTGTCCCCCTCTCTCTGTCCCCCTCTCTCTGTCCCCGTCTCTCTGTCCCCCTAAATCCCCCCGTCTCTCTGTCCCCCTCTCTCTGTCCCCCCTCAGTCTCCCCCGCTCTCTGTCCCCCCTCTCTTCGCCCTCTCTCTGCCCCCTCCCTCTCTGCCCCCACCCTCTCTGTCCCCTCTATCTCTGTGACCCACTCTCTCCTTCCCCCCACTCTCTGACCCCCTCTCTCACCCCCATTCTGTAACCATCTCTCTGTACCACTCTCTCTGTCCCCCTCTCTCTTTCCCCCTCTCTCTGTGCCTTCTCTCTCTGTCCCCCTCTCTCTGTCCCCCTCTATCTCTGTCACCCTCTCTCTGTCCCTCTCTCTCTGTCCACCTCTCTCTGTCCCGCTCTCTCTGACCCCCTCTCTCTGCTCCTCTCTCTCTCTCACCCGCCTCCCTCTATCACCCCTCTTTGTCCCCCACTCTCTCTCCCCCTCTATCACTGTCCTGCACTCCCTCCCACCCGCCCCTCTCTGACCCCCTCTCTCTCGCACACGCCTCTCTCTCTGTCCCCCTCTCTCTGTCCCCCCCTCTGTCCCGCGCTCTATCCCACCCGCCTCTCTCTGTCCCCCTCTCTCTGTCCCCCTCTCTCTGTCCCCCTCTCTCTGTCGCCCTCCCTCTGCACCCTCTCTCTGACCCCCTCTCTCTGCCCCCCTCAGTCTGACCCACTCTCTGTCCCCCACCCGCCTCTCTCTGTCCCCCTCTCTCTGTCCCCCTCTCCCTGTCCCCCTCTCTCTGTCGCCCTCCCTCTGCACCCTCTCTCTGACCCCCTCTCTCTGACCCCCTCTGTCTGACCCTCTCTCTGTCCCCCTCTCTCTGTCCCCCTCTCTCTGTCCTTCTCTCTCTGTCCCCCTCCCTCTATCCCCCCTGTCTGTCCCCCTCTCTCTCTGTCCCCTCTCTCTCTGTCCCCCTCTCTCTCTGTCCCCCTCTCTCTCTGTCCCCCTCTCTCTCTGTCCCCCCTCACTCTGTCCCCCTCTCTCTCTCTGTCCCCCTCTCTCTCTGTCACCTCACTCTCTGTCCCCAACTCTCTCCATCCCCCCAATCTCTGACCCCCTCTCTCACCTCCACTTTATACCCCTCACTCTGTCCCCCTCTCTCTCTCTGTCCCCCTCTCTCTCTGTCACCCCCTTTCTATGTCTCCCCCCTCTCTCTGCCCCCCCTCTGTCCTCCCACTCTCTGTCGCCCTCTCTCTGCCCCCCTTTCTCTGTGCCCCTCTCTCTGTCCCCCTCTCTCTGTCCCCCCTCTCTATGTCCCTCCCTCTCTTTCCCCCCTCTCTCTGTCCCCCCTCTCTCTGTCCCCCCACTCTCTGTCCCCCTCTATCCCCCTCTCTCTGACCCCCTCTACCTCCGCCTTTTCTGTCCCCCTCTCTCTGACCCCCTCTATCTCCCCTTCTCTCTGCCCCCCTTTCTCTGTGCCCCTCTCTCTGTCCCCCTCTCTCTGTCCCCCCTCTCTCTGTCCCCCCCTCTCTCTGTCCCCCCCTCTCTCTGTCCCCCTCTCTCTCTCTGACCCCCTCACTCTGTCCCACTCTCTCTGCCCCGATCTCTCTCTGCCTATGTCTCTCTGTCCCCCTCTATCTCCCCCACTCTCTGTGCCCCTCTCTCTGTGCCCATCTCTCTGACCCCCTCTACCTCCCACTTTTTCTGTCCCCATCTCTGACCCCCTCTCTCTCCCCCATTCCCTGTGCCACTCTCTCTCTTCCCCCTCTCTCACCCCCTCTACTTCCCCCTCTCTCTATCCCCCCTCTCTCTGTCCCCCCTCTCTCTGTCCCCCCTCTCTCTGTCCCCCTCTCTCTCTGTCCCCCTCTCTCTCTTCCCCCTCTCTCTATGTCCCCCCCACTCTGTCCCCCCTCTCTCTGTCCCCCCTCTCTCTGTCCCCCCCTCTCTGTCCCCCCTCTCTCTGTCCCCCCTCTCTCTGTCCCCCCTCTCTCTGTCCCCCTCTCTCTCTGTCCACCTCTCTCTCTTCCCCCTCTCTCTCTGTCCCCCCCTCTCTGTCCCCCCTCTCTCTGTCCCCCCCTCTCTGTCCCCCTCTCTCTCTGTCCCCACTCTCTCTGTCCCCCTCTCTCTGTCCCCCTCTCTCTCTGTCCCCCCTCTCTCTGTCCCCCTCTCTCTCGGTCCCCCCTCTCTCTGTCCCCCTCTCTCTCTGTCCCCCTCTCTCTCTGTCCCCCTCTCTCTCTGTCCCCCTCTCACTCTGTCCCCCTCTCTCTGTCCCCCCTCTCTCTGTCCCCCTCTCTCTCTGTCCCCCCTCTCTCTGTCCCCCTCTCTCTGTGTCCCCCTCTCTCTCTCTGTCCCCCCTCTCTCTCTGTCCCCCCTCTCTGTCCCCCTCTCTCTCTGTCCCCCTCTCTCTCTGTCTCCCCCTCTCTCTGACCCCCTCTCTCTGTCCCCCTCTCTCTCTGTCCCCCCTCTCTCTGTCCCCCTCTCTCTCTGTCCCCCCTCTCTCTGTCCCCCCTCTCTCTGTCCCCCTCTCTCTCTGTCCCCCCTCTCTCTGTCCCCCTCTCTCTCTGTCCCCCTCTCTCTCTGTCCCCCCTCTCTCTGTCCCCCTCTCTCTCTGTCCCCCCTCTCTCTGTCCCCCTCTCTCTATGTTCCCCTCTCTCTGTCCCCTTCTCTCTGTCCCCCCTCTCTCTCTGTTCCCCTCTCTCTGTCCCCCCCTCCCTCTGTTCCCCTCTCTCTCTGCCCCCCTCTCTCTCTGTCCCCCCTCTCTCTGTCCCCCTCTCTCTCTGTCCCCCTCTCTGTCTGTCCCCCCGCTCTCTGTCCCCCCTCTCTCTGTCCCCCCTCTCCCTGTCCCCCCTCTCTCTCTGTTCCCCTCTCTCTGTCCCCCCTCTCTCTGTCCCCCCTCTCTCTGTCCCCCCCTCTCTCTGTCCCCTCTCTCTGTGCCCCTCTCTCTGTCCCCCTTCTCTCTGTCCACCCCTCTCTCTGTCCACCCCTCTCTCTGTCCCCCCTCTCTCTCTGTCCCCCCTCTCTCTGTCCCCCCACTCTCTCTGTTCCCCTCTCTCTGTCCCCCCTCTTTCTGTCCCCCCTCTCTCTCTGTTCCCCTCTCTCTGTCCCCCCTCTCTCTGTCCCCCCTCTCTCTGTTCCCCCCCTCTCTCTGTCCCCCCTCTCTCTCTGTCCCCCCCTCTCTGTCCCCCCGCTCTCTGTCCCCCCTCTCTCTTTCCCCCCTCTCTGTCCCCCCTCTCTCTGTCCCACTCTCTCTCTGTCCCCCTCTCTATGTCCCTCTCTCTCTGTCCCACTCTCTCTCTGTCCCCCTCTCTCTGTCCCTCTCTCTCTGTCCCCCCTCTCTCTGTCCCCCTCTCTCTCTGTCCCCCTCTCTCTGTCCCCCTCTCTCTGTCCCCCTCTCTATCTGTCCCCCTCTCTCTGTCCCCCTCTCTCTGTCCCCCCTCTCTCTCTGTCCCCCCTCTCTCTCTGTCCCCCTCTCTCTCTGTCCCCCCTCTCTCTGTCCCGCCCTCTCTCTCTGTCCCCCACTCTCTCTGTCCCTCTCTCTCTGTCCCCCTCTCTCTCTGTCCCTCTCTCTCTGTCCCCCTCTCTCTCTGTCCCCCCTCTCTCTGTCCCCCCCCACTCTCTGTCCCCCCTCTCTCTGTCCCCCCTCTCTCTGTCCCCCCTCTCTCTCTGTCCCCCTCTCTCTGTCCCCCTCTCTATCTGTCTCCCTCTCTCTGTCCACCTCTCTTTGTCCCCCTCTCTCTCTGTCCCCCTCTCTCTGTCCCCCTCTCTCTCTGTCCCCTCTCTCTCTGTCCCCTCTCTCTCTATCCCCTCTATCTCTGTCCCCCTCTCTCTCTCTCCCCCTCTCTCTGTCCCCCTCTCTCTCTGTCCCCCCTCTCTCTCTGTCCCCCTCTCTCTCTGTCCCCCTCTCTCTCTGTCCCCCCCTCTCTCTGTCCCCCTCTCTCTCTGTCCAATCCTCTCTCTCTGTCCCCCCCTCTCTCTCTCTCCCCCTCTCTCTGTCCCCCTCTCTCTCTGTCCCCCCTCTCTCTCTGTCCCCCCTCTCTCTCTGTCCCCCTCTCTCTATCCCCTCTCTCTCTGTCCCCCTCTCTCTCTGTCCCCCCCTCTCTCTGTCGCCCCTCTCTCTGTCCCCCCTCTCTCTGTCCCCCTCTCTCTGTCCCCCTCTCTCTGTCCCCCTCTCTCTGTCCCCCCTCTCTCTGTCCCGCTCTCTCTGTCCCCCTCTCTCTGTCACCCTCTCTCTCTGTCCCCCCCTCTCTCTGTCCCCCCCTCTCTCTGTCCCCCCCCCCTCTCTCCCCCTCTCTCTGTCCCCACTCTCTCTGTCCCCCTCTCTCTCTGTCCCCCTCTCTCTCTGTCCCCCTCTCTCTCTGTCCCCCCTTTGTCTGTCCTCCTCTCTCTGTCCCCTCCTCTCTCTGTCCCCCTCTCTCTCTGTCCCCCTCTCTCTCTGTCCCCCCTCTGTCTGTCCTACTCTCTCTGTCCCCCTCTCTCTCTGTCCCCCTCTCTCTCTGTCCCCCCCTCTCTCTGTCCCCCCTCTCTCTCTGTCCCCCCTCTCTCTGTCCCCCCTCTCTCTCTGTCCCCCCTCTGTCTGTCCTCCTCTCTCTGTCCCCCTCTCTCTCTGTCACCCCTCTCTCACTCTGTCCCCCCTCTCTCTGACCCCCTCTCTCTGTCCCCCCTCTGTCTGTCCTCCTCTCTCTGTCCCCCTCTCTCTCTGTCCCCCTCTCTCTCTGTTCCCCCTCTCTCTCTGTCCCCCCTCTCTCTCTGTCCCCCTCTCTCTCTGTCCCCCTCTCTCTCTGTCCCCCCTCTCTCTGTCCCCCTCTCTCTCTGTCCCCCCTCTCTCTCTGTCCCCCCTCTGTCTGTCCTCCTCTCTCTCTCCCCCTCTCTCTCTGTCCCCCTCTCTCTCTGTCCCCCCTCTCTCTCTGTCCCCCCTCTGTCTGTCCTCCTCTCTCTGTCCCCCTCTCTCTCTGTCACCCCTCTCTCTCTGTCCCCCCTCTCTCTGTCCCCCTCTCTCTGTCCCCCCTCTGTCTGTCCTCCTCTCTCTGTCCCCCTCTCTCTCTTTCCCCCTCTCTCTGTCCCCCCTCTCTCTCTGTCCCCCTCTCTCTCTGTCCCCCTCTCTCTCTGTCCCCCTCTCTCTGTCCCCCCTCTGTCTGTCCTCCTCTCTCTGTCCCCCTCTCTCTCTGTCCCACTCTCTCTGTCCCCCTCTCTCTCTGTCCCCCTCTCTCTCTGTCCCCCTCTCTCTCTGTCCCCCTCTCTCTCTGTCCCACTCTCTCTGTCCCCCTCTCTCTCTGTCCCCCCCTCTCTCTGTCCCCCTCTCTCTCTGTCCCCCTCTCTCTCTGTCCCCCCTCTCTCTCTGTCCCCCCTCTCTCTCTGTCCCCCCTCTCTCTCTGTCCCCCTCTCTCTCTGCCCCCCTCTCTCTCTGTCCCCCTCTCTCTCTGTTCCCCTCTCTCTCTCCCCCCCCCCTCTCTGTCCCCCTCTCTGTACCCCCCTCTCTGTCCCCCCTCTCTCTGCCCCCCTCTCTCTGTCCCCCTCTCTCTGCCCACCCTCTCTCTCTGTCCCCCCTCTCTCTCTGCCCCCCCCTCTCTGTCCCCCCTCTCTCTGTCCCCCTCTCTCTCTGTCCCCCTCTCTCTGTCCCCCTCTCTCTCTGTCCCCCTCTCTCTCTGTCCCCCCTCTCTCTGTCCCCCCTCTCTCTGTCCCCCCTCTCTCTGTCCCCCTCTCTCTCTGTCCCCCTCTCTCTCTGTCCCCCTCTCTCTCTGTTCCCCTCTCTCTGTCCCCCTCTCTCTGTCCCCCTCTCTCTCTGTCCCCCCTCTCTCTCTGCCCCCCCTCTCTCTCTGTCCCCCCTCTCTCTGTCCCCCTCTCTCTGTCCCCCTCTCTCTCTGTCCCCCTCTCTCTCTGTCCCCCCTCTGTCTGTCCCCCTCTCTCTGCCCCTCTCTCTCTGCTCCCCTCCCTCCCACCTGCCTCTCTCTTTCTCCCTCTCTCTGTCCGCCTCTCTCTGTCCCCCCTCTGTCTGTCCTCCTCTCTCTGCCCCTCTCTCTCTGCTCCCCTCCCTCCCACCTGCCTCTCTCTTTCTCCCTCTCTCTGTCCCTCTCTCTCTGTCCCCCTCTCTCTCTGTCCCCCTCTCTCTGTCCCCCCTCTGTCTGTCCTCCTCTCTCTGCCCCTCTCTCTCTGCTCCCCTCCCTCCCACCTGCCTCTCTCTTTCTCCCTCTCTCTGTCCCCCTCTCTCTGTCCCCCTCTCTCTGTCCCCCTCTCTCTGTCCCCCCTCTCTCTGTCCCCCCTCTCTCTGTCCCCCTCTCTCTGTTCCCCTCTCTCTCTGTCCCCCCTCTGTCTGTCCTCCTCTCTCTGCCCCTCTCTCTCTGCTCCCCTCCCTCCCACCTGCCTCTCTCTTTCTCCCTCTCTCTGTTCCCCCCCCCTCTCTGTCCCCCTCTCTCTCTGTCTCCCCTCTCTGTCCCGCCTCTATATGTCCCCTCTCTCTCTGTCCCCCTCTCTCTGACCCCCTCCATCTCCCCCACACGCTGTCCCCTCTCTCTGTCTGCCTCTCTCCTCACCCCCTCTCTCTGCCTTCCTCTCTCTGTCTCCCTCTCTCTGTCACCCTCTCTCCGCCCCTTCTCTGTCCCCCCTCCCTCTGTCCCCCTCTCTCTCCCCCCCCTCTCTCCCCCTCTCTATCTCACCCTCTCTCTCTCCCCCTCTCTCTGACCCCCCTTTCTCTGTCCCTCTAACTCTGTCGCCCTCTCTGTACGCCCTCTCTGTCACCGTCTCTCTGTCCCCCCTCCCTCTGTCCCCCTCTCTCTCTTTCCCCCTCTCTCTCTGTCACTCTCTCTCTGTCCTCCTCTCTCTGTCCCCCTGTCTCTGATCCCCCTCTCTCTGTCCCCCTCTCTTTCCCACCCGCCTCTCTCTGTTCCCCGCTCTCTGTCCCCCTCTGTCTGTCTCCATCTGTCTGTCCCCCTCTCTCTCCCACCTGCCTCTCTCACCCCCGCTCTCTGCCCCCCTCTGTCTGTCGCCCTCTCTCTGCCCCCCCCATCTCCCATCAGCTTCCCTCTATGCCCCCTCTTTGGCCCCCTCTCTCTCTGCCCCCCTCTCTCTGTCCCACGCTCTCTCCCACCAGCCTCTCTCTGACCCCTCTCTCTCTCTCCCACCTGCCTCTCTCTCTGTCCCCCTCTTTCTGTCCCCCTCTCTCTCTGCCCCCTCACTCTCTCCCCCTCTCTCTCTCCCCCCTCTCTGCCCCCCCTCTGTCGCCCTCACTTTCTGTCCTCCTCTCTCTCTGTCCCCCACTCTCTCTGTTCCCCACTCTCTCTGTCCCCTACTATCTCCATCCCCCCTCTCTCTCTGAACCCCTCTGCCACCCCACTCTGTACCCCTCTCTCTCCCCCACTCTCTGACCCCCTCTCTCACCCCACTCTGTACCCCTCTCTTCCTGTCCCCCACTCACTGACCCCCGCTACCTGCCCCTCTTTCTGTCCCCCTCTCCCTCACACCCGCCTCTCTCTTTCTCCCTCTCTCTGTTCCTCCATCTCTCTGCCCCCTCTCTCTGCCCCCCTCTCTCTCTGCTCCCCTCTTTCTGTCCCCTTCTCTCTCTGACCCCCATTCTCTCTGACCCCCTCTATCTGTCCCACTCTCTCTGTTCCCTCTCTCTCTGTCCCCTCTCTGTCCCCTTCTATCTCCCCCACTCTCTGTGCCCCTGTCTCTTTCACCTCTCCCTGTCCCCCCCTCCCTCCCAACCGCCTCTATCTTTACCCCTCTCTCTGTTCCCCTCTCTCTCTGCCCCCTCTCTGTCCTCCTCTTTCTCTGACCCCCTCACTCTGTCCCACTCTCTCTGCCCCCTTCTCTCTCTGCCCCACTCTCTCTGTCCCCTCTCTCTCTGTCCCCCTCTATCTCCCCCACTCTCTGTGCCCGTCTTTCTGTCCCCACTCTCTGACACCCTCTATTTCCCCCACTCTCTGTCCCCCTCTCTCTGCCCCCCTCTGTCTGCCCCATCTCTCTGCCCCACTCTGTCTCTGCCCCCCTCTCTCTGCCCCCTTCTCTCTCTGTCCCCCTCTCTCTGTCATCTCTCTTGTCGCCATCTCTCTGCCCTCCTCTCTCTGCCTCCTTCTCTCTCTATCCCCTTCTCTCTCTCTCCACCCCTTCTCTCTGTCCCCCCTCTCTCTGACAACCCCTCTCTCTGTCCCCTATTGTCTGCCCCCTCTCTCTGCTCCACTCTCTCTCTGACCCTCTCTCTCAGTTCCCGTCTCTCTGTCTCCCTCTCTCTCGCCCCCCTCTCTCTCTGCCCCCTCTCTCTCTGCCCCCCTCTCTCTCTGTCGCCTCTCTCTCTGTCCCCTGTCTCTGTGTTCCCCTCTCTCTGTCCCCCTCTCTCTCTGTCCCCCCTCTCTCTGTATCTCTCTCTGTCCCCTGTCTCTGTGTTCCCCTCTCTCTGTCCCTCTCTCTCTCTGTCCCCCTCTCTCTCTGTCCCCCCTCTCTCTGTCCACCCTCTCTGTCACTGTCCCTCCCCTCTGTCGCCTTCTCTCTGACCCCTCTCTCTGTCCCCTCTCTCTCTGTCCTGCCATCTCTCTGTCCACTTCTCTCTCTCTCCTTCCCTCTCTGTCCCCCCTCTCTGTCCCCCGTCTCTCTGCCTCCCCCTCTCTGTCCCCCTCTCTCTCTGTCTCCCCCTCTCTCTGTTTCTCTCTCTCTCTGCCCCCCTCTCTCTCTGTCCCCGTCTCTCTGTCTCCCGCCTCTCTTTGTCCCCCCCGTCCCTCTCTCTCTCTGTCCCCTTTCTCTCTCTGTCCCTCTCTCTCACTGTCCCCCCCGTCGCCTTCTCTCTGACCCCACTCTCTCTGTCCCCTCTCTCTCTGTCCACTTCTCTCTCTGTCCCCCTCTCTCTGTCCCCCCCTCTCTGTCCCCCCTCTCTGTACCCCGCTCTCTTTCCCCCTCTCTCTGCCCCCTCTCTCTGCCCCTCTCTCTCTCTGTCCCCCACTCCCTCTGTTCCTCTCTCTCTGCCCCCCTCTCTCTGCTCCACACTCTCTCTGCCCCTCTCTCTCTGTCCCCCTCTCTCTGACACCCTCTCTCTCTGTCCTCCCGTCCCCCTCTCTCTCTGTCTCCCTCTCTCTCTGTCTCCCTCTCTCTCTGTCCCCCCCTCTCTCTGGCCCCTCTCTCTGCCCCCCTCTCTCTCTGTTCACCTCTCTCTCTGTCTCCCTCTCTCTCTCTGTCCCCCCCCTCTCTCTGTCCCCCTCTCTCTCTGCCCCCCTCTTTTTCTCTCGCTCTCTCTGCCCCGTCTCTCTCTCTGCCCCCTCTCTCTCTGCCCTAATCTCTCTCTGTCCCCCACTCCCTCTGTCCCCCTCTCTCTCTGTCCCCCCGTCCCCCTCTCTCTCTGTCCCCCTCTCTCTCTGTCCTCCCTCTTTCTGTCCCCCGCCTCTCTCTGTCCCCCCCGTCCCCCTCTCTCTCTGCCCCCTCTATCTGTCCCCCTCTCTCTCTATCCTTCCCTCTCTCTGTCGCCCCCTCTCTCTGACCCCCCTCTATGTGTCCCTCTCTCTCTCTGTCCCCCCATTCTCTGTCCCCCCTCTCTCCTTTCCCCCTCTCTCTGTCTCCCCCTCTCTCTGTCCCCCTCTCTCTGTCTCCCCACTCTCTGCCCCCTCTCTCTGTTCCCCCTCTCTCTGCCCCCCGCTGTCTGTGTTCCCCTCTCTCTGTGTTCCCCTCTCTCTCTATCTCCCTCTCTCTATCTCCCTCTCTCTCTCCCCCCTCTCTCTCGCGCTCTCTCTGCCCCCCTTGCTCTCTGACCCCTCTCTCCCTGCCCCCCACTCTCTCTGCCACCCCCTCTCTCTGCCCCCTCTCTCTCTGCCCCCCTCTCTCTCTGTCCGCCTCTCTCTGTCCCCTTCTCTCTCTGTCCCTCTCTCTCTGCCCCCTCTCTCTCTGTCCGCCTCTCTCTGTCCCCTTCTCTCTCTGTCCCTCTCTCTCTGCCCCCCTCTCTCTCTGTCCCCCTCTCTCTCTGTCCCCCTCTCTCTCTGTCCCTCTCTCTCTGCCCCCTCTCTCTCTGTCCCCTCTCTCTCTGCCCCCCTCTCTCTCTGTCCCTCTCTCTCTCTGTCCCCCTCTCTCTCTGTCCCCCTCTCTCTCTGCCCCCCCTCTCTCTCTGGCCCCTCTCTCTCTGTCCCCCTCTCTCTCTGTCCCCTCTCTCTGTCCCCTTCTCTCTCTCTCTCTCTCTGCCCCCCTCTCTCTCTGCCCCCCTCTCTCTCTCCCCCCCTCTCTCTGTCCCCCTCTCTGTCCCCTCTCTCTGTTCCCTTCTCTCTCTCTCTCTCTCTCTGCCCCCCTCTCTCTCCCCCCTCTCTCTGCCACCTCTCTTTCTGTCCCCCTCTCTCTCTGTCCCCCTCTCTCTGTCCCCCCTCTCTCTGTCCCCATCTCTCTCTGTCCCCTCTCTCTCTGTCCCCCTCTCTCTCTGTCCCCCTCTCTCTGTCCCCCCTCTCTCTGTCCCCATCTCTCTCTGTCCCCTCTCTCTCTGTTCCCCTCTCTCTCTGTCTCCCTCTCTCTCTGTACCTTCTCTCTCTGCCCCCTCTCTCTCGCTCTCTCTCTGTCCCCCTCTCTCTCTGCCCCCCCTCTCTGCCCCCCTCTCTCTCTGCCCCCTCTCTCTCTGCCCCCCTCTCTCTCTGTCCCCCACTCTCTCTGTTCCCCTCTCTTTCTGTTCCCCTCTCCCTTTGTCTCCCTCTCTCTCTGTCTCCCTCTCTCTGTGTGTCTCTCTCTCTCTGTCCCCCACATTGTCTGTCACCCTCTCTCTCCCCCCCTCTCTCTCTGCCTCCCTCTCTCTCTCGCCTTCTCTCTGCCCCCCCGCCCCCTCTCTCTCTGCTCCCCTCTCTCTCTGCCCGCGCTCTCTCTGCCCCATCTCTCTGTCCCCCTCTCTCTGTCCCCTCTCTCTGTCCCCCTCTCTCTCTGTCCCCTCTCTCTCTGTCCCCTCTCTCTGTTCCCCTCTCTCTTTGTCCCCTTCTCTCTCTGCCCCCCTCTCTCTCTGTCCCCCTCTCTCTCTGTCCCTCCTCTCTCTGTCTCCCACTCTCTCTGCCCCCTCTCTCTGCCCCCTCTCTCTCTGCCCCCCTCTCTCTCTGTCCCCTCTCTCTGTCCCCTTCTCTCTCTCTCTCTCTGCCCCCCTCTCTCTCTGTCCCCTCTCTCTGTCCCCTTCTCTCTCTCTCTCTCTGCCCCCTCTCTCTCTGCCCCCCTCTCTCTGTCCACTCTCTCTCTGTCCCCCTCTCTCTGTCCCCCTCTCTCTCTGTTCCCCTCTCTCTCTGTCCCCTTCTCTCTCTGCCCCCCTCTCTCTCTGTGCCCCTCTCTCTGCCCCCTCTCTCTCTGCCCCCCCTCTCTCTGCCCCCTCTCTCTGTCTCCCTCTCTCTGTCCCCTCTCTCTGTCCCCTTCTCTCTCTGTCCCCCTCTCTCTCTGCCCCCTCGCTCTCTCCCCCTCTCTCTCTCCCCCCTCTCTGCCCCCCCTCTGTCGCCCTCACTTTCTGTCCTCCTCTCTCTCTGTCCCCCACTCTCTCTGTTCCCCACTCTCTCTGTCCCCTACTATCTCCATCCCCCCTCTCTCTCTGAACCCCTCTGCCACCCCACTCTGTACCCCTCTCTCTCCCCCACTCTCTGACCCCCTCTCTCACCCCACTCTGTACCCCTCTCTTCCTGTCCCCCACTCACTGACCCCCGCTACCTGCCCCTCTTTCTGTCCCCCTCTCCCTCACACCCGCCTCTCTCTTTCTCCCTCTCTCTGTTCCTCCATCTCTCTGCCCCCTCTCTCTGCCCCCCTCTCTCTCTGCTCCCCTCTTTCTGTCCCCTTCTCTCTCTGACCCCCTTTCTCTCTGACCCCCTCTATCTGTCCCACTCTCTCTGTTCCCTCTCTCTCTGTCCCCTCTCTGTCCCCTTCTATCTCCCCCACTCTCTGTGCCCCTGTCTCTTTCACCTCTCCCTGTCCCCCCCTCCCTCCCAACCGCCTCTATCTTTACCCCTCTCTCTGTTCCCCTCTCTCTCTGCCCCCTCTCTGTCCTCCTCTTTCTCTGACCCCCTCACTCTGTCCCACTCTCTCTGCCCCCTTCTCTCTCTGCCCCACTCTCTCTGTCCCCTCTCTCTCTGTCCCCCTCTATCTCCCCCACTCTCTGTGCCCGTCTTTCTGTCCCCACTCTCTGACACCCTCTATTTCCCCCACTCTCTGTCCCCCTCTCTCTGCCCCCCTCTGTCTGCCCCATCTCTCTGCCCCACTCTGTCTCTGCCCCCCTCTCTCTGCCCCCTTCTCTCTCTGTCCCCCTCTCTCTGTCATCTCTCTTGTCGCCATCTCTCTGCCCTCCTCTCTCTGCCTCCTTCTCTCTCTATCCCCTTCTCTCTCTCTCCACCCCTTCTCTCTGTCCCCCCTCTCTCTGACAACCCCTCTCTCTGTCCCCTATTGTCTGCCCCCTCTCTCTGCTCCACTCTCTCTCTGACCCTCTCTCTCAGTTCCCGTCTCTCTGTCTCCCTCTCTCTCGCCCCCCTCTCTCTCTGCCCCCTCTCTCTCTGCCCCCCTCTCTCTCTGTCGCCTCTCTCTCTGTCCCCTGTCTCTGTGTTCCCCTCTCTCTGTCCCCCTCTCTCTCTGTCCCCCCTCTCTCTGTCCCCTCTCTCTGTCCCCTGTCTCTGTGTTCCCCTCTCTCTGTCCCCCTCTCTCTCTGTCCCCCTCTCTCTCTGTCCCCCCTCTCTCTGTCCACCCTCTCTGTCACTGTCCCTCCCCTCTGTCGCCTTCTCTCTGACCCCTCTCTCTGTCCCCTCTCTCTCTGTCCTGCCATCTCTCTGTCCACTTCTCTCTCTCTCCTTCCCTCTCTGTCCCCCCTCTCTGTCCCCCGTCTCTCTGCCTCCCCCTCTCTGTCCCCCTCTCTCTCTGTCTCCCCCTCTCTCTGTTTCTCTCTCTCTCTGCCCCCCTCTCTCTCTGTCCCCGTCTCTCTGTCTCCCGCCTCTCTTTGTCCCCCCCGTCCCTCTCTCTCTCTGTCCCCTTTCTCTCTCTGTCCCTCTCTCTCACTGTCCCCCCCGTCGCCTTCTCTCTGACCCCACTCTCTCTGTCCCCTCTCTCTCTGTCCACTTCTCTCTCTGTCCCCCTCTCTCTGTCCCCCCCTCTCTGTCCCCCCTCTCTGTACCCCGCTCTCTTTCC
The DNA here is from genome assembly GCF_047496795.1 of Chiloscyllium punctatum. NCBI lineage: Eukaryota > Metazoa > Chordata > Chondrichthyes > Orectolobiformes > Hemiscylliidae > Chiloscyllium > Chiloscyllium punctatum. Next base: position 4,493,862 of record NC_092788.1, read on the forward strand.
CCCTCTCTCTGCCCCCTCTCTCTGCCCCTCTCTCTCTCTGTCCCCCACTCCCTCTGTTCCTCTCTCTCTGCCCCCCTCTCTCTGCTCCACACTCTCTCTGCCCCTCTCTCTCTGTCCCCCTCTCTCTGACACCCTCTCTCTCTGTCCTCCCGTCCCCCTCTCTCTCTGTCTCCCTCTCTCTCTGTCTCCCTCTCTCTCTGTCCCCCCCTCTCTCTGGCCCCTCTCTCTGCCCCCCTCTCTCTCTGTTCACCTCTCTCTCTGTCTCCCTCTCTCTCTCTGTCCCCCCCCTCTCTCTGTCCCCCTCTCTCTCTGCCCCCCTCTTTTTCTCTCGCTCTCTCTGCCCCGTCTCTCTCTCTGCCCCCTCTCTCTCTGCCCTAATCTCTCTCTGTCCCCCACTCCCTCTGTCCCCCTCTCTCTCTGTCCCCCCGTCCCCCTCTCTCTCTGTCCCCCTCTCTCTCTGTCCTCCCTCTTTCTGTCCCCCGCCTCTCTCTGTCCCCCCCGTCCCCCTCTCTCTCTGCCCCCTCTATCTGTCCCCCTCTCTCTCTATCCTTCCCTCTCTCTGTCGCCCCCTCTCTCTGACCCCCCTCTATGTGTCCCTCTCTCTCTCTGTCCCCCCATTCTCTGTCCCCCCTCTCTCCTTTCCCCCTCTCTCTGTCTCCCCCTCTCTCTGTCCCCCTCTCTCTGTCTCCCCACTCTCTGCCCCCTCTCTCTGTTCCCCCTCTCTCTGCCCCCCGCTGTCTGTGTTCCCCTCTCTCTGTGTTCCCCTCTCTCTCTATCTCCCTCTCTCTATCTCCCTCTCTCTCTCCCCCCTCTCTCTCGCGCTCTCTCTGCCCCCCTTGCTCTCTGACCCCTCTCTCCCTGCCCCCCACTCTCTCTGCCACCCCCTCTCTCTGCCCCCTCTCTCTCTGCCCCCCCTCTCTCTCTGTCCGCCTCTCTCTGTCCCCTTCTCTCTCTGTCCCTCTCTCTCTGCCCCCTCTCTCTCTGTCCGCCTCTCTCTGTCCCCTTCTCTCTCTGTCCCTCTCTCTCTGCCCCCCTCTCTCTCTGTCCCCCTCTCTCTCTGTCCCCCTCTCTCTCTGTCCCTCTCTCTCTGCCCCCTCTCTCTCTGTCCCCTCTCTCTCTGCCCCCCTCTCTCTCTGTCCCTCTCTCTCTCTGTCCCCCTCTCTCTCTGTCCCCCTCTCTCTCTGCCCCCCCTCTCTCTCTGGCCCCTCTCTCTCTGTCCCCCTCTCTCTCTGTCCCCTCTCTCTGTCCCCTTCTCTCTCTCTCTCTCTCTGCCCCCCTCTCTCTCTGCCCCCCTCTCTCTCTCCCCCCCTCTCTCTGTCCCCCTCTCTGTCCCCTCTCTCTGTTCCCTTCTCTCTCTCTCTCTCTCTCTGCCCCCCTCTCTCTCCCCCCTCTCTCTGCCACCTCTCTTTCTGTCCCCCTCTCTCTCTGTCCCCCTCTCTCTGTCCCCCCTCTCTCTGTCCCCATCTCTCTCTGTCCCCTCTCTCTCTGTCCCCCTCTCTCTCTGTCCCCCTCTCTCTGTCCCCCCTCTCTCTGTCCCCATCTCTCTCTGTCCCCTCTCTCTCTGTTCCCCTCTCTCTCTGTCTCCCTCTCTCTCTGTACCTTCTCTCTCTGCCCCCTCTCTCTCGCTCTCTCTCTGTCCCCCTCTCTCTCTGCCCCCCCTCTCTGCCCCCCTCTCTCTCTGCCCCCTCTCTCTCTGCCCCCCTCTCTCTCTGTCCCCCACTCTCTCTGTTCCCCTCTCTTTCTGTTCCCCTCTCCCTTTGTCTCCCTCTCTCTCTGTCTCCCTCTCTCTGTGTGTCTCTCTCTCTCTGTCCCCCACATTGTCTGTCACCCTCTCTCTCCCCCCCTCTCTCTCTGCCTCCCTCTCTCTCTCGCCTTCTCTCTGCCCCCCCGCCCCCTCTCTCTCTGCTCCCCTCTCTCTCTGCCCGCGCTCTCTCTGCCCCATCTCTCTGTCCCCCTCTCTCTGTCCCCTCTCTCTGTCCCCCTCTCTCTCTGTCCCCTCTCTCTCTGTCCCCTCTCTCTGTTCCCCTCTCTCTTTGTCCCCTTCTCTCTCTGCCCCCCTCTCTCTCTGTCCCCCTCTCTCTCTGTCCCTCCTCTCTCTGTCTCCCACTCTCTCTGCCCCCTCTCTCTGCCCCCTCTCTCTCTGCCCCCCTCTCTCTCTGTCCCCTCTCTCTGTCCCCTTCTCTCTCTCTCTCTCTGCCCCCCCTCTCTCTCTGTCCCCTCTCTCTGTCCCCTTCTCTCTCTCTCTCTCTGCCCCCTCTCTCTCTGCCCCCCTCTCTCTGTCCACTCTCTCTCTGTCCCCCTCTCTCTGTCCCCCTCTCTCTCTGTTCCCCTCTCTCTCTGTCCCCTTCTCTCTCTGCCCCCCTCTCTCTCTGTGCCCCTCTCTCTGCCCCCTCTCTCTCTGCCCCCCCTCTCTCTGCCCCCTCTCTCTGTCCCCCTCTCTCTGTCCCCTCTCTCTGTCCCCTTCTCTCTCTGTCCCCCTCTCTCTCTGTCCCCCTCTCTCTGTCCTCTCTCTCTGTCCCCCTCTCTCTCTGCCCCCCATCTCTCTGCCCCCTCTCTCTGTCCCCCTCTCTCTGTCCTCTCTCTCTGTCCCCTTCTCTCTCTGTCCCCCTCTCTCTCTGTCCCCCTCTCTGTCCCCCTCTCTCTCTGTCCCCTCTCTCTCTGTTCCACTCTCTCTCTGCCCCCCCTCTCTCTCTGTCTCCCTCTCTCTCTGTCCCCTTCTCTCTCTGTCCCCTTCTCTCTCTGTCCCCCTCTCTCTCTGTCCCCCTCTCTGTCCCCCACTCTCTCTGTCCCCCACTCTCTCTGTCCCCCTCTCTCTCTGTTCCCCTCTCTCTCTGCCCCCCTCTCTCTCTGTCTCCCTCTCTCTCTGCCCCCCTCTCTCTCTGTCTCCCTCTCTCTCTGTCACCCTCTCTCTCTGCCCCCCCTCTCTCTGACCCCTCTCTCATTATGTCCTCCCCTATTTCTCTCTCTCTCCCTCCCTCCCTCACCTTATTTCTCCCTTCCCTCTCTCTCTGTCTTTCCCTGCTCCTTCGCTCTCTCTCCATCTTCTCTCACTCTCGATCTCCCTATCTTGGTCTCTCTTTTCCCACCACCCTCCGTTTCTCTCTAACCGAATCTCTCTCCCTTCTGTCCCGCCCTTATTCTCTCTCTCTGACACACTCTGTCTCCCTGGTCCTTCCCTCTCCCTCTGACCCAGAGACTGCAGGTTGGTGGTGAGTCTGCTTGTGGGGGTTGGGGGGGTGGGGGGCTTGTGGGTGTGTGATGATCGAGAGATGTGGGAAGTGGGAGGTGGGGAAAATGGGGTAGAGCCAGAATTGTGAGAAGGAGATAGAGACGGCAGGAGAGAGAGAGAGAGAGAGAGAGAGAGAGAGGGTGAGGGGGAGAGAGAAGAATGGAGGCAGGTGGATAAACTCATGTTGGGGGTGTGAGAGAGAGAGAGGGGGAGAGTGAGGCAGAAAGAATAGTGGAGGCAGGTGGAGAAACTGGGGTTGGGGGCTCTGAGAGGGGACCAGAGAGAGTGAAAGGGAGAGGTGGTGAGAAAGAGAGATTGTGCAGGAAGGGAGAGATGGAGAGAATTGAGGAGGAAAAGTGGGGGTGAGGAATTGGGGAGGCCAGGTTGGAATGGGGGGGGGGGCGGTTAGAGGGAGTTAAACCCAGCTCCTGAGCTCAGGGCGCGGTGTCCTCCCCTTCCCTGAGGACCAGGACTTGGGGCTGAGTCTGTCTCTCTCCAGCTCAGCTTCTCCAACACAAAGACACACAACAACATCGGTCACTCTGCTGCTCGGCACGATTTAATCAACATTTTTATTGGTTACAAATGGAAGTGATGGATACAGTCAGTGGGATGGTGCCTTTTCTCACTGGCCCCTGAGTTGTGAGAAACATTGAAATGTTTCCCTGTAACCCCCCTGTGGGATAAGGATGGACAAACCAGCGCTACCCTCAGTCTGTTACCATAGCGACAGGCTGCTCCTTCACTGAAACACTGAACTGAAATGAGAAAATCCCGGATGGATTGATTAATGAGGGAATTTGATGGATGGATGGATTTGGGTGAAGGGATATTTCAGCACATTCTTCAGCTGCTGCCTGAACTTAGTCTGGGTCACGGCATAAATCGCGGTGTTTGTGCAGCAACTGAGGAGCTGCAGCATGAAGCCCAATTCCCGCACAAAGTAATGGAGAAACACAGACCGATACCCAATAAACCACATCCGGTACCATATAGAATACAGCATTAACGTTGACCATAACAGGATGAAATTGGCCGAGATCACAAACAGTAAAATGATGGATTTTTTTCGGTTTCTCATTTCAGTGTCAGACTGAGCGTCCCCATTGGTGTGAGCGCGGAGTCTCCTGCGGGCTCTGCTGGTCACTAAAATGTGTCTGACAGTGAGAACATTGAGCAGCAGAATCAGGAGAAATGGGACACACGGGGTTAGAATGTGGTGGAGGAACTCGATTGTGACCCAGACACTGGAGGATAGAACACCGACTGTTACAGAACAAAACCAGGGGAAGTTCATCAGCGAATACCGAGCCTCGAGCATAAAATACCAGAAAATGTTCTTCAAACAGCTCAGCACAGTCACTGCTCCCAGAACCACAGCCGCCGTTTTCTCACTGCAATATTTACTTTTCAGCTTCCGGCAACAAATGGCCACAAACCGATCAAAGGTGAAAGTGACGGTGAACCAGACAGAGCAGTCAGTGGCTGCATAAAGCAGGACCCCGTGGATATTACACACGGGGACGGAGTCCTTCAGGAAATTAAACTGTTCCTGATAAACAATGGGAATGTGTCTCAGGATCAGGTCGAGGATAATGACCAGGAGATCCGCCGCTGCCATGGCCCCCAGGTAACGTCTGACACATTGAGACAATCCACAATCTTTATAAAGCAGGACGTAGATGGTCACTACGTTAACTGTGAGGAAGGAAAACAAACCCATTATCCATCAGCCTGGAGGCAAAGGGACCCGTTTGATCGGGGACCCAGTGAGATTTTCAAATGTGTCCCTGTATTCAGGGATTTATTAAAATAATTGGAGCTGGAATAACAAATGGGAAGGTCGGAATTACTGACAAAAATGTGACATAAACCACAAGAAACCCTCCCTCCCCAAACACACTGAGACACATCCATAAGGACAGATGGTTTCTAGAACATTCCCACACACTCGATCGCTCGAGAACAGACACAGGTCACTCCTTCCCAGTTCCTAATACGGAGGGTGGAAACGTTGCTGTCCTGAAGGATTCTCTCCCAGTTTCCGGAAGACAAACGGAGTTTGGAATTTTCTGTATTTTGGTCTAAATTGTGGTCGATCCTGTGTCGTGGAGAAATGTAAACGCAGGGAAAACGTATTCCCCCCTTTAACTGCCTGAGGGTCCTTCGGAACAGTGTGTCCTTCTGCCTGGAACGGGATCTCTTCCCTCGGGATCTTATCGTTTGTTCAATTCACTGACGTCCGGCCGTTCACAAACAATGTCAGGGACAGAACGTTCCGGGGAATGTCAGTTATAGAATGTCGGGGATAGAACGTTCCGGGGAATGTCAGTTATAGAATGTCAGGGTCAGAACGTTCCGGAGAATGACAGTTACAGAATGTCGGGGACAGAACGTTCTAGCTAACCCCTTGACCTGTCCATGACCTTTCCCCCCTACCCACCCCACCAACATGATGTCCTGTGCCTGGACACACTGTAACATTAATGGGGTGTGAGACGGAGCGTCCAATCACAGGAATGGGAACTAAAGGAATTGCCAGATCAGCTGAAATGGTTAGATATAGCACATTCTCAATCCACCTCACAGAACCAGCCCAGACACCATACACCCAGAGGAGATATCTGTTCACTGTGGAACACTGTACAGACCAGGACAGTGTCCTGCTCAGTACAACCCAGCAATCTGTCCAGATTCATCCATTACACTGGGACAATACAACCCAGCAATCTGTCCAGAGGGGAACAATGCGCAGATCAGATCAGGGCACTTATCTTCAAAGGCAGGCTAGACATCTGTCCAGTTTGGGAAGCTGTGATAGAGAGAGAAAAGCTGCAGATGCTAGAGTCCAAAGAAAGTGGGAGAACACAACAATTCTGACAGGATCAGGAGGTGTAACCATTCTGTAAGGATCCTGAAGGAGGGCTACACCTGAAACATCAAATTGTATATCTCCTGATGCTGCCTGGATTGCGGTGTTCCTTCAGCGAGTATTCAGCATGGGAAGCAACGCAGACCACAGCAGTGCATTGATCTATAAACCCAGACTAGATATCTGTCCAGGACGGGGAGCTGTGCAGACCACAGCAGTGAATTGATCTATAAAACCGGACTATGTATCTGTCCAGCACGGGGAGCTGTGTAGACCACAGCAGTGCATTGATATATAAACACGGACTAGATATCTGTCCAGGACGGGAACCTGTGCAGACCACAGCAGTGCATTGATATATAAACACGGACTAGATATCTGTCCAGGACGGGAACCTGTGCAGACCACAGCAGTGCATTGATCTATAAACCCGGACTAGATATCTGTCCAGGACGGGGAGCTGTGGAGACCACAGCAGTGCATTGATATATAAACACGGACTCGATATCTGTCCAGGACAGGGAGCTGTGTAGACCATAGCAGTGCATTGATATATAAACCCGGACTAGATATCTGTCCAGGACGGGGAGCTGTGCAAAACAGAACAGGACACTAATGTCTAAACCTGAAACAAATATCCATCCAACATTGGGAGCTGCACAGACTACATCATTGTATTATCTATAAACTTCAACTAGATAGTCTGACCAGCACAGCGACCTGTGCAGTGATCACCCATGGATTCATCTGTAAACTAGGAGCAGCTACCCTCCCAGAATGTAGGATTATGTACACCACCGCATTGCATTAATCTGTAACCCAGGGGCTGTTACCCTCCCAGCATGTAGGGCTGTGTACCCCACCCCAGTGCATTGATCTGTAACCCAGGAGCAGTTACCCTCCCAGCATGTAGGACTGTGTACCACACCCCAGTACATTGATCTGTAACCCAGGAGCAGTTACCCTCCCAGCATGTAGGACTGTGTACACCACCCCAGTGCATTGATCTGTAATCCAGGAGCAGTTATCCTCCCAGCATGTAGGACTGTGTACACCACCCCAGTGCGTTGATCTGTAACCCAGGAGCAGTTATCCTCCCAGCATGTAGGACTGTGTACCCCACCCCAATACATTGATCTGTAAACCAGGAGCAGTTACCCTCCCAGCATGTAGGACTGTGTACACCACCCCAGTGCATTGATCTGTAACCCAGGAGCAGTTACCCTCCCAGCATGTAGGACTGTGTACACCACCCCAGTGCATTGATCTATAAACCAGGAGCAGTTACCCTCCCAGCATGTAGGACTGTGTACCCCACCCCAATACATTGATCTGTAAACCAGGAGCAGTTACCCTCCCAGCATGTAGGACTGTGTACACCACCCCAGTGCATTGATCTGTAACCCAGGAGCAGTTACCCTCCCAGCATGTAGGACTGTGTACACCACCCCAGTGCATTGATCTATAAACCAGGAGCAGTTACCCTCCCAGCATGTAGGACTGTGTACACCACCCCAGTACATTGATCTATAAACCAGGAACAGTTACCCTCCCAGCATGTAGGACTGTGTACCCCACCCCAATACATTGATCTGTAAACCAGGAGCAGTTACCCTCCCAGCATGTAGGACTGTGTACCCCACCCCAGTACATTGCTCAGTAACACTGTGTTCGATCCCTGCCCAGCGCGGGGAAACTTGCAGCCCGGGCTGGAAGTGACAGGATGTACAGCTCCCACCCATTTACAGCTCCATAGCTCCATTGTTGCCCTGACAAGGGGGTGCTGTGAGTGTAAACATCAGTGCCAGAGAGAGATGGCGGGGGAATCAGTTTAAATATCACCACATGGGAGGGGTTTAGGAAATAGACAGAGAGGGGGAAACTGAGAGACAGTGTCATGGAAGGATGTGTTCCCAGGTTGCAGAATGCTGAAATGTAGACACTTCGATAGCATCCTGTAACATGAGCCAGTCTTCCCAGGAAAGATGGGAAAAAGGGATTTTGGTGTGAGGTCAGATGGAACAACAGCTGCTGTGTGGGTTTGAAATTACGTTTATGTAATTTTAATAAGTGTCTTTTTGAAAAAGTACATTACTGTAGAGTTGGAGTAGGGTAATAAGCAGTTAAAGAAAGGGGGTCTCAGAGTTGTGAATAGTTGATGTAAAATGTTCACTTTCAGAGTTAAAAAATAAATTGATATTTTTGTTTAAACAGTGGAATTTGGGAGTTCTCTGTCACTCATATTTTAACAGTTTACAAGACAAATTGAGCGTTTCTTTATATTTAGTTTATATTACCAGATGAGCTCAATGTTGTGTCCTAACGATTGCTGTGTGTATCTGTGTGTCTGTGTGTGGGGCAGGTCTGGCAGTCTCTGTGGTGCTTAAAGTGATGCAATGCCACCCTCTGCTGGCCTCCCCACGCCACTGCACAGACATTGGCAGAGGGTAAAAACCAACAGAGATTCATTCAGAGAGGGGGAGGGAGAAGGCAGCTGCTCACCGCACCATCCTAACTGATGTCTTATCCATGGACTGATCTAAATGTCCTTTAAACATTGTAACTGTTCCTGCTTTCACCACTTCCTCTAGAAGTTCATTCCACACCCAAGCCAGATTCTGTCTTACATAATTACCTCTCCTGACTTTTGTAAATCTTTTTCCTCACATCTTAAAATATCCCTCAGTTTTGAATCCCCAACTCTAGGGAAAAGACATCAGCCCTTGTGTAAAGTTACCGCAGAATCTCATATGCTTCAGTGAAAACAGTCCCAGCCGATCCAGCCTCTCCTTGTAGCTCACTCCCTCCTTTCCCAGCAACATCCAGGTTAATCTCTTCTGAATCCTCTCCAGTTTAATAATATCAAGGTCAATAATATTAAAGTGAAGAGTCAAGGTATTTTCTTAGGGCACGGGGAGTCCAAAACTAGAGGACATAGACTTAAGGTGAGAGGGGAAACATTTAAAAGTGACCTAAGGGGCAGCTTTTTCACCCAGAGGGTGGTGTGCCTATGGAGTGAGCGGGCAGGATGACCAGACCAGACACAGTATTCCAGAAGAGGTCTCACCAATGTCCTGTACATCCTCAACATGACGTCCCAATTCTGATACTCAAAGGGTCTGACCAATGAAGAAAAGTGTGTTAAACACCTTCTTTACCACAATATCTATATGAGATGCAAATTTTAAAGAATTAAATCTGACGGCCTAGGTCTCTGTTCTACAACACTGACAAAGACCCTACTTTTAATTGTATAGGTCCTGTTCTTGTTTGATTTACCAAATCCAATGCCTCGCATTAATCCAAGCTAAACTCCATCTGCCACCCCTCAGCCCAGTGTGTGATATGACTGTCACCTCCCCCTCACCCTTCAATTTTAAAATGCCCATCTCCCTCTCCAGGAGGCCTGCACACTCCGGCCTTGATTATCACAAAGACCCTGAGCTTGGTTTGCCTTGTGTGGTTAGGGGGAGGAGGGACAGATTGCAGACACAGTCAGTGGGGAGGAGAGGCTGGACAGTAATCAGCGGCCTGGTGTCACTTCATGGTTTTAGGAAGAGGGCAGTCGCACATTAGAGGTGGGTAAGAGTGATCGGTGTTTTGGGACCAGAAATTAAGCTCTTCCTTCGTTTCTGGTGTTCAGTAATAAATATCTATTTAAGACTCTTCATTGGGCAGAGTGTGTTTGCAGGATTTCTTTCCTTAATATTGCAGACTACAGATAATAGCAATTAAAGATGTTTATAGTTAACTTTGATAGCATAGCAAGTACACTCAATATCCTACAGTTGAGACAAATATCTTGTATTTGTTTAACAATACAAAGTGTTTTGTGTAGTTCAGTAATGGGAACCTGATTATAATAAATCCACACTGAGCTGAAAGTGGGCACTAAAATATGACCCAAGTCTGAGTATGGTAGTGTAGTGGGTAGTGTCCCTGACTCTGAACCAGAGGGGAAAAGTTTTGATGAGGCCTAAAGGGCACCTTTTCACACAGAGGGTGGTGTGCGTATGGAATGAGCTGCCAGAGGAAGTGATGGAGGCTGGTCCAACTACTGCATGTAAAAGGCATCTGGATGCTGACAGACCTGCTGAGCTTTTCCAGCAAATTTCTGTATTTGTTACAAAATGCATGCATTTTAACACAGGTATTCTGAATACATTAAATATTTTATTTTTTTAATGACGCAGGGCCATGTAAACATATTTCAAATCGGCCGAGACCATTTTTCTGCTCAGGATATGACTCTGTGTGTGACAGCAGCAATGATGCACCTACATGGAACAGGGAATGTGATGGAGACATAGTTTTGACAATGTACAAGGAGACCTCACATGGTCCAGTTTGGGAGAGGATGATATTATTGTGTGATTCAACTCAGAGAGGGAGAAACTGTAATCTGCCCGAAAAAGAATGGCCTCTTGCACTCTCTCCTTTGTGGTTCCTCATCACAGCAACGTGCGCGAGTTAAAAAAAAATCTACAGTCATCGTTACCATTCTTATTTTTATAGAATCCCTGCAGTGTTGAAACAGGCCCTTCGGCCCAACAAGTCCATACCAACCTTCCCAACCCATAGCCCTATATTTACCCCTGACTAATGAAGCTAACCTAAAAATCCCTGAACACTACAGACAATTTAGCATGACCAATCCACCGAACCTACACAGTTTGTGGTAGGAAACAGGATCACCCATTAGAAGCTCACACAGATAAGGGGGGAATGTGCAAACTCCACAGAGACAGTCACCCAAGGCTGGAATCGAACCCAAGTTCCTAGTGCTCGGAGGCAGCAGTGATAACCACCGTGCTACCCTTTGGGTGCTCCCTGATAAGAATTCACTGGAATCTACTCAATGCCTAAAGCAAAGGGATATCAGCCAAATTCAACTCTCCCAGGATGAAATCCCATTGCTCACAACTTGTGTGAGTGTAACATCTTCAGAAGCAGAATAACGTTTTGGACAATCTCAACTTTTACTTTTATCAGGAGTTACAATAATATCTGGACAAAGTTGTTTCAAGTTAAAATTGCGGAAATTTTATTAATCTGTGTGTGTGTGTGTATGCATGTGTTTGTGTGTGTGTGTGTGTGTGTGTGTGTGTGTCTGTGTGTGTGTGTGTGTGTGTGTCTGTGTGTGTGTGTGTGTGTGTCTGTGTGTGTCTGTGTATGTGTGTTTAGAAAGGGAAATATTAGACCATAAGACATAGGAGTGGAAGTACGGCCATAGGACCCATCGAGTCCACTCCGCCATTCAATCATGGCTGATGGGCATTTCAACTCCACTTACCCGCATTCTCCCCATAGCCCTTAATACCTTGTGACATCAAGAATTTATCAATCTCTGCCTTGAAGACGTTTAGCGTCCCGGCCTCCACTGCACTCTGTGGCAATGAATTCCACAGGCCCACCACTCTCTGGCTGAAGAATGTCTCCGCATTTCTGTTCTGAATTTACCCCTTCTGATTCTAAGGCAGTATCCACGGGTCCTAGTCTCCTCGCCTAACGGAAACAATTTCTTAGCATCCATCTTTTCTAAGCCATTGATTATATATTTGCAATACCCAAACAGTTTGCCATTCATCTTTCCACCATAGTTTGAGTAACATTGCTCTGGATCATAAATATGTTGTTTTAGCAGATTAAAGAAACTAGCCTGACTTATTCCTAAAACTGACCCTGACCCAGTCTGAGACCAATATCATCGGCCATATCACCGAACTGGTCACATTTAACATTTGTTGTGAGCAGTGAAGGAGTGGGACTAGAAAAGGAAACAGTGACCCAAAAAGCTGGGGAACTATAGACCGGTGAGCCTGATGTCAGTGGTGGGTAAGTTGTTGGAGGGGATTCTGAGGGATAGCATTTACATACATTTGGGAAGGAAAGGGCTGCTCAGATTAGACAACATGTCTTTCTGCATGGGAAATCATGTCTCATTAATTTGGTTGAGTTTTTTGAAGAGGTGACAAAGAAGATTGATGAAGACAGTATGGTAGACGTTGTCTATATGGGCTTCAGCAAGGTGTTCATTTAAAGAACAAATACCAAAGAAAATGTACAGACCAGGAATAGGCCCTTAGCCCTCCAAGCCTGAGCCAATCCAAATGTACTGTCTAAATTTTTCGGTCAATTCCTAAGCATCTGTATCTTTCTGCTCCCCACCTACTCATGCATCTGTCCAGACGCATCTTAAATGAATCTGCCGTGCCTGCCTCTACCACCTCTGCTAGCAATGCATTCCAAATGCCCACCACCCTCTGTATGAAGTACATACCGCGTGTATCCCCCTTAAACATTCCACCTCTCACTTTGAAAGCACGACCTCTCGTTACTGAATCATTCAACCTGGGAAAAAGCCCCTCTCTATCCACCCTGTCTATACCCTTCTCCTGTTTTCTAGTGAAAATAAACCAAACCTACTCAGCCCCTCTTCATAGCTAGTATTTCATTCTGCTTGGTAGACAGATCAGTAACTTTCTGTCACATGGGATACAGAGGAAGCTCGTCACAATTGGCTTGAAGGAAGAGGGATATTTTTCAGACTGGAGGCTTGTGAGCAGCAGTGTGCTGTTAGAATCAGTACTGAGTTCACTGCATTTCATCATTTATGTAATGGATTTAGATGTGAATATTGGGGTCATAGTTCGAAAGGTTACAGATGACATCAGAAAGGTGGTGTAGTAGATTATCTCAGAGTACAACAAGACCACAATTAGATGGAACAAAGGGGCATGGATGGACAGATGAAGTTTAATTTAGATAAATACGAGGTTTTGCATTTTGTAAATGCAAACCAGGGCAGGAATGATACAATTGTTGGTAAGGTCCTGGGGCGTGTTGTGAAACAAAGGGACATAGGGCTGCAGGTGCATAGTTCCTTGAAAGTGGAGTCGCAGGTCAACAGAGTGGTGCAGAACACATTTGGTACATTTGCCTTAATCAGTCAGAGCATTGAGTATAGGAGTTGTGGTGGTATGTTGCATCTGTACAGGATGTTGGTGAGGCCGCTTTAAGAATACTGCGTACAACTTGGTTTTCTGCAGAAATGACTGACACACAGATGTTCCAGGACTGGAAGTTTGAGCTTTAAGGAGAGGTTGATTAGGTTGAGGTGCTTTCTCCTGGAGTGTCAGAGGCTGAAGGGTGACATTATAGAGGTTTATAAAACCATCAGGGGCATGGATATTCTGAACAGCCACGTTCTGCTCCCCAGGGTAGGGGAGTCCAGATCAAAACGGCATAGGTTGGAGGGGAGAGGGTGAATGACTTAGAAGGGAGCTGAAGATAAATGTTTCACACAGAGAGTGGTGTGTGTACAGAAAGTGCAGTCAGAGGAAGTGGTGAAGGCGGTTACAATCGCACATTTAAAAAGTATCTGATAAAGGAGGGATATTTACCAAATGCTGGCAAATGGGACTAGATCAGATTTGATATCTGATCGGAGTGAACACATCGGACTAACGGGTCTGTTTCCGTTCTGCATGACTCTCTGATTCTATAAGAGGGATGATGAATAATTCTGAAAGGACCTTTCAAGTGGGAATTCTCTTCACTGGAAGTTTATCGTGCCTCTATGTTCACATTGATTGAAAGCTGCATTAGTTAAATATTTGACAGGGAAGTGAGTCGCGGATAATGGGATATAGACAGGAAAGTGGGGCTGAGACCCCAACCTGATCAGCCACAATCTTAGTGCCTGGTGGAGAAGGCTCAAAGTATTTAATGAACCACTCCTGCTCCTCAGTCCCATGTTCCTGTGTTCCATTCAGCCCCTCAAACCTGCTGGACAGGAACAGTTGGAGGCTACTTACTCCTATAACCTGGTGCACAGAAACACAGGAGACTATTCAGCCTCTCAAGACTGTTACACATGCTTTGAAGTGAGTTGGGAAATGTAATTGGAAAGCCCAGGCACAGGTACAAAAGAGGCCCCTCATCTCTCTTTAGAAAGCTTCCCCTATCTGCAACTTGTGCTTCATTTGTTGGTCATGTTGTAGACCCAGATTCACTGTGAATACAGCCCACATACCTCACCCAGAGATGGCTCACAAAATCATCTGTTCTTCCTGACTGCAATATTTAGTAATTGCACATTCATGAAAATAACACCCACTAACTTTCCAATAACAGAATGTGAGAACATCAGAAACAGGGGCAGGTCGTTCACTCCCCAAACCAGCCTTGCCCTTCACTAAGATCATGACTGATCTGCTCTTGGTCTCAAATCCTCTTTCATACCCAACTCTTCATAGCCCTCACCTCTCTGTCAGGTCAATATCCATCTCCCTCCTCTTCAAATACTTTCAGTCATGTAGCTCCCCGAACACTCTTGAGGAGAGAAATCCTGACATTCAATCCCACCTGTTTGAAGAAAACACTTGCTGCTCCTATATCATGGTTTATTGATATGAACGAAAGAGGTTGAGACAAGGGTTCAGGTAAAAATGACCGACCCTGATATCAAGGCAGTTGTTGACTTTTATTGACATCAAGGAGCTTAACAAAACTGGACATAATGGGAATCAGAGTAAACTCTCCAGTGTTTGGGGTCAAACATGGCACAAAGGAAGATGTTCATCATCTCAGTCCTGGGTCACCTCTGTGCGAGATCCTCTGGGTAGCTTCCCCTTCACAAACAGCTTCAGCTGCTTCATCAATGTCTCCCATCCCCACCCTCCCCACCATAAGATCAGAAGTGGGGATGGTCACTGAAGATTCCACTATGTTCAGAACATTTTGTTCCCCTCTCAGCTCCTGAACTGGTCTGTGTCCATGTGCAACAAGACCCAGGCTCCATTGAGACTTGTGCTGTTAAAGTATCAGTAACATTCATCTACCAGCACTGCCTGACACTGCACATTGCCCCAGTAAAAATAGAGTTCATTCAGCACCTCACGCTAGTTTCACAGGAATATGAGGAAGCCATTCAGCCCATTGACACTATTGGAGAAGAACAGGGACAGCCCATTCAGTGCCTCCAGCCTATTACTCAGGAAGAGATGGGCCACACCAGAGCCCCTCGAAAATATTGGAAGGCAGTCTCCGAGATTCTAATGTTTTCTTATTTTAAAGGGAATGTAAATTGTCTGTTCCAGATGCAATGTGACTCGTCAAACTACTCGGTGTGAAGCTAAACACTATTTAAACATGAAAGATAAAATGAAACCAAAGAAAGAGGAAATTAGAATAACTTAATTCTATTGGACAAGTTAACAGAATAATATATCGTGGAGCTATTACTAATGAACTGTTCCGATATACGAAAATTCCATAAAGACAGCCTTTGGCAAAACTGAATATTCAGTCATAGATTGCCACAAACTCAAAGATCCTAATCTGTGAGAGCTGGTCACACCCATTCAGGCTGCATTAAAATAAACCCAAGGCCTCCCTCGCTGTTTACTCAAGTGGTCTTAACTAGCCAGCTTGGTAACGATCATTCAATCTCTCTCTTAAAAGAAACCCGGACAAAATAACCTCTTAAAGCTGCAGTATCATCACACTTGTCAGTACATCGAGCTTTCAAACAGGAACCAGGGGTAAAAGGTCAGGCCCTTGGCCCTGTCCAATTGGACAAGGAAGAAGTCATTCAGTCCCCTGAGTCAATTACACAGAAACGGAACGAGGCCATTCAGCCCCTTGAGTTACTTACACATGAACAAGAGGAGGCCATTCAGCCAGTTGAGCCACTTATACAGGAACAGTAGGAGGCCATTTCCACCTCAATGCACTTACACGGGGGCAGAATAGGGTAATTGATGCTGATCCTGATGAATGTCTTATGCCCAAAATGTCGACTCTCCTGCTGTGCTATTCCAGCAAACCACTGTCTACTCTGATCTCCAGCATGGGCAGTCCTCACTGTCTCCTAATTGATGCTCTAACGTGATGAACAATTGGAGCAGAGGCTGCACAAACAGACTGCTCCACATTGTACCTCGTGGCGCCAAGGCTCATGATACACACGTGGGACTTTAACGTGGGTTACTCGCGGTGAACAGGGAAATCATATGTGTTGTGTGAAGTCTCAAGAAGGCATGTTCCATCTCCGAGAAGGCAGCCTGGTGTTCTCTATGTAGGGTGGAAGCTGGTGGGAATGGCTACCTGTTTCCGATGGAAGGTATTGTGGCTGCTGTTGGGGAGTAACCTGATGTTCAGTACAGGGTTCACACGCCGACTGCACAATAATGTGGGGATAGTTAATTTAGGCAAATAAACTATTAGGAAAGTCATGTTAGACTGATGAATGGACACATAAGTTCACATAATGCTGATCTTGTTCATGTTGACCTTGTCTAGTGCATGTCCTGTGCAGTGTATCTTGCATGCCTTACTCTGTCCAAGTCTATTTCCACCTTATGATCTGTCTGGCCATGCTTACTATGATCTTCCTCCACTGCTCATAAATAAAGTGTTTCCCTGTACTGAGGTACACGTGACAATAAATCAAACCAATCAATCCTGGGTAAAGTATGGAATTTCTCACCCTATCAATGTCTCTTTTGGAAATAAGTGATCGCTGCCACTCCTCGTGTTTCAACGTCACCATTTCTTTCTCTCTCACAGCTCCACAGCTTAAACAATTAGCTTCTTTACTCTATCCTCATGTTACCATCACCCGTGTCTGTGGTAAGGAGATTATTCCTTACAAAGGAGATCAAATCTGTACAGAGTGCCCCAAATGCTCTCTTAGCCAGGCTCTACAACAGCAGGAAGATGGCTTTACTTATGTACTCGAATCGTCTTACAATGAAGGACAGCATACCATTGTCTGCACCCATTACTTACACAGGGTTTGATTTGGAGCAGTCAGAATAGACTTGGGAATGGGAGATCATGCTTCTCAAATTTGTTAGAGTTCTTTGATGAAGTGACCAGGAAGGTTGATGAGGACAGAGCAGTCGACGTAGTCTCTATGGATTTCAGTAAGGCATTTGATAAGGTTCCACATGGCAGGCTGCTCTGGATGGTTCCATCACGTGGAGTGCTGGGGTGACTGGCAAATTGGATACACAGTTGGGTTGATGGTCGGAAGCAGAGGGTTGAGTGGAAGGTTGTTTGTCAGACCGGAGGCTGGGTCCATTGATGTTTGTTATCTATGATTTGGTTGAGAATGTAGAAGTTATGATTAGTAAGTTTGCAGATGACACTAAAGTAAGTGGTAGCATGATCAGTGAGGAAGTTTATCAGAAATTGCAGCAGGACCTTAATCAGGTGGGGAAGTGGGCCGAGAAATGGCAAATGGAATTTAATATCAATGCGTGATGTCTTACATTTTGGGAACTCAAATCAAGGTAGGAGTTTCATGGTGCATGGAAAGATCTTCAAGAGTGTAGTGGGCAGAGAGACCTTGGAGTCCAGATGCACGGTTCTCTAAGAGTGGAGTCACAGTAGGCAGGGCAGTGAAGAAGGCTTTTGACACATTGGCCTTCATCAGGGAGGATATTGAGTATAGAGAAGCTGGGAAGTTATGTTGCAGTTACACAGGACTTTGGTCAGGTCGCACTTAGAGTCTTGTGTTCAGTTTTGTCACATTGTTATAGGGAGGATGCTATTAAATTAGAAAGAGTGCAGAAGAAATTTTCAAGGACGTTGCCAGGACCCATTGGTCTGAGTTACAGGGAGAATTTGGGCAAGCTAGGACCTTTTCTTTAGCGTGAAGGAGACTGAGGGAATCCTTATAGAGCTGAATAAGATCACGATGGTAGGGTTAATGCTCTCAGTCTTTTTCCAAGGTTTAGTGAATCGAGGACGAGAGAGGATCAGTTTAAGGTTAAATGGGAGGAATAAAAGGGAACTTGTGGGGCCACTTCTTTACACAGAGGGGTGGTACGTGGATGAGCTGCCAGCAGATGTGGTTGAGGGGGGTCCATTAACAACATTTCAAAAGCATTTGGATAAATATGTGGATAGGAAAGGACTGGAAGGATATGGGCCAACTGCAGGGAAATGGTGTTAGCGTGGTTGGACATTTACAAGGTGGAGCCGAACCCCTCCGTTAATTAAATCCAAACACCCAGAAAAGCTCGCCTCACCTCGTAATCTGTTAAAATATGAGCGACACAGATCTCCTACATTCCACAATTTAAACAAAAAATAACAAGTTAGTTTCTTAACTTTAATAGTGAACGCTAGAGGGGCTTCACAAATACAAGCCCCTCTTTTCTTAGCTACTTACTATCTGACTCTGACTCTGTCAAAATCTGCTGTTCCAACAACCCACATATGAAACATTACAATCTCAAGACCACACAGTCTCCATCTTCCCCACTGTGTTCACTCTTCCAGCTGCTGATCTCCCTGGGTCATGTTTTATTTTACTGCAAGTAGGTTTACATGAACATGTGTCTTTGATAGAGAGTGTTTGAGATGGCCAGTTAGCACTGCTGCTCTACAGCAGTTACTCTGCTTTTGGATGGCAGTGGCTCTCCCTCAAGTGTTCAAATGCTGGGTTTATCTCCTTCCAATGATACAATAATTCTCACATTTGATTGCTTTCCAGGTACCCAAACAATAATGTTCAAATTCCGTTGGCTTCTGGTATCCTGAACGTTATTTAAACTCTTTGGTTGTATTTGAATTGTTGTCAAAGCAGCAACCAAAACCCAGGTATCATTTCCCAGCTAATTGTGACATATGGAACAATCTGACCTTTAGCTGGCATCTGTGCTGTACTTTCCATTCAACAAAACCCGTTCTGTCTTAAAGTGACCTGACATGCTTTCAGCTTCATAACACCACCCCCCTTCAGAAAAAAAAAAGAACCATCAGAATGAAAAGATGGCTTCGTTTCTTTTCCTCTAATTCTTAATCACATTATTATGAAATACAAAAGTATTAATCTCAGTTATATCATTCATATTAATTTTGCACACATATAAAACACTGGGATAAGTCAAATCTTATCAACACCTGTTCCTTTAAATCCGCGATAACACATCTGCTGTCACATTTTAGGACCCACAGCATGTACATTGTGTAAGTTTAAAGTCGGTGTGATAAGACTCCAATGAAATATTCTCATATTCTGGTCTTAAAATATTCCAAAAAAAGCGAGAGGTTTGTCGTTGTCCACAACCTTCTCCGACAATTTGTTTGTCACATAAACATTAAAATATTGTCAGGCCAGTGCGAAACTTAGTCATTCTTTTTCAGTAATGGAGATGTTGTATTTTTTTTCTGGTGGATATTGAGTTTTTTCGACAAGTAGCCAATTGGCCATTCAATCCCATCATCATCTTTCTGAATCAATACATCTCCGACCCCTATATCCCGAGGGTTTCAGAATATTTGGTGCAGCTAAAACTGGTGCGGTGATTAATCCTGCTTTAAAATTCTCAAATGCCTCCTGGCATTGTTCTGTCCACCACAATTCTGTGTTCTTCTTTACTAAGTCCATCAGTGGTGCCAATATGCTGCTGAAGTTTGGAACAAACTTCCGATAGAATCCACTCAGTTCCAAAAATCGAAGCACCTCTTTCTTCGAGGATGGTTGTGGAAATTCCTTAAAGCCCTTCGTCTTTGTGTTCCATGGAGTCAATCTTCCATGTCCAATGTAATGTCCCAAGAACGTCACCTCTGCCTTCGTGAATTCTGTTATCTTTAAGTTTATTACCAAGTTTGCTTCTTATAATCGTTCAACATGCTCTGCCAACTGTAACAACTCAGCTTTCAATCACTTGCTAAAGATCACCACATCATACAGATAAACTACACAATTTGTTCATCTGACCATAACTCTGTTCCTGAGTCACTAAACCTGGCTTTGAATGGAATTCCTATCACTGGTAACAATACTAATACGTCATCCCCACAGGAAATCGTCAAAATATCAGAGTTTTTATCTGCCACGTGCTTCATTCTATGCTGTGCCCTTCAGGTGCTGTTTAGCGAACTCACCTACTCCATCTAATCTCTCCCTCACCTCACATACATAATCCGAGTGTGAGATCTCTGACTTCGGTCCTGTCAATTTATATTCAATTAATTCCAAAGGACCTCTCACTTCAAATATTAACTCAAAGGAAGTAAACTGAGTAGATTTATTTGGGACAAATAATTTTTGTCTAATGGCAAACAATTTAATGAGACACCTTCATTCCAATCATTCCGGTAATCCTGACAGTACACTGTTAATATGGTCTTCAGCGTCTGATGCTAACTTTCCAAGGCTCCCTGGGATTCAGGATGGGATGCCCTTGATTTAAACTGCTGTATGCCTAAACTATCCATGACTTCCTGAAACAGCTGAGCGGTCTGACTGAATCTCTCTGCGGAGCCCACAGTGAGTAAAGAAAGCTATCAACTCCTCCACCTCCCTTTTTATCTTCACACTCCATAATAGAATTGCCTCTGGAAATCTCATAGACACATCCATTATGGCGAGAAAATAATGGTTTCCACTTTTATTTTAGATAGGGGAGCGACACAACTAATCATAACCTACGTGAAATGTTCTTCGAATGCAGGAATTGGTAACAAAGGTGCTGGTTTTAGTACTGCATGTGACTTACCTACCATTTAGAATGTTTGACATGTACATCAAAAAATAACCACGTACTTGTGCATTCCAGTCCACTAGAAATGCCTCTGTACCTTAACCTGATTCTTCTGTACACCTCGGTGACCCCCTGCCGTTAGTTTATGAGCTACCCGTAACACTGTACGCTACCTCTAAAACAATCTGGTGCACTTCAGCCCATGTCCCTTCTGCAGTAACCTATCGGGGTCTCCATTTTAATTTTATGATTCTATCTTTAAGTTAATAACGTTCGACAATATATTCTGATTCCTTTTCTGTGTGTGTGCATGTGTATGTGTGTGTGCATGTGTGTGTATATATCTGTTATAAGTCCATGAGCCTTTCTGGACTAAACCCCTCTGCCTGACCCTCTACCTGTTCAGGTTTTTCCTGCACCGTGACATCAAACAGGGGGTCAGTTCACTGCACATCAACTCCTTTGGCTTTTTATTACGGTTTTCCTGCCTGCTCTAACTTATGACAGTGGGATCTTGTTACTACACAGTCTGGAAAAAATCCTGGGTAATTTTCTTTTAACTCCCCAATTCCCGAGTTATCCTTTTGCCTTCTCCAATACAAGGGGTGCCACTCCCACCTTGGATCCTGTTAAATCGTTCACAAGAATAAACTGTATTCCTGGAAATGACACTCTGTTACTCACTGTCACTGTTACTGCCCCAACCTTGAATTGGCATTCCATCCTAATGTTACACAAGGGAATACTTAATTTCTAACCCCATTCCACAAATTGTCACGATCTTGATTAATATGTCAGAAAGAGTGAAAATACTTTCATCTCTCACTATTAGAGGCCGAGAGAAAGTGAGGGCTGCAGATGCTGGAGATGAGAGTTGAAAAGTGTGGGGCTGGGAAAGCATAGCCAACCAGGCAGCATCTGAGGGGCAGAAGAGTTGACGTTTCAGGCATAAATTCTTCATCAGGAAAGTGGGAGGTGGGGTAAGGGAGGGGGAAGGGGGCCGAGAAATAAATAGGAGAGTGGGAGTGGAGCTGGGTGTACGATAGCTTGGAAGGGGCTAGGTAGATGCAGGTGGGGTGTGATGGTGATAGCTCGGAGAGGAGGGTGTTGTGGATAGGTGGTAGGACAACTAGAACCCTCAAACTAGAACTATTATCAACGTTGACTTCACCAAATTCCAAATCTCCCCTCCCCCAACCTCTCCCAGATCCAACCGTTCAACCTCGCACTGTCCTCTTGGACTGCCCTAACTGGCCAGCTTCCTTCCCACCTACCGACTCCATCCTCCCAACCGACATATCACTATTACTCCCACCTACATCTTCTTATCGCCTTCCCAGTGACCCTCCCACCAGCCCAGCTACTACCCTCGTAATTATCTTTCAGCCCCCATGTCTCCCCCGCCAAATTCCTGACGATGGGTTTCTGCCTGATATTCAATTGTCCTGCCGTCTGGATGCTGCCTGATCTTTTGTGCTTTTCCAGCGTCTCTCTTATCAACTGTTAGAGACTGGGCAGATCCCATATCTCACAAAATTATAACTTCTTGTCCTTCTCCCCCTGATATTTCTGAGTAAACTCTATCCACAGAGGCGAATTCTTTCAGAGATCAGGTACCGACTCCATACCCAGACCCTTCCTCGGCTGTGCACTCTCCTGCAGCTCCTCGGCTCTACTTGGGGTCTCCTTTACCAGTTTCACTAATTCCACTGGGCTTAGCCTCTACTACCACATCTTTCTCCAAAGTGCCTTCATTCAACGCCCAGCACGGTGTGTCCCAACTTACAGCAGTGAAACCACCTTTTCCCAGTGCCCTTCTTAAACCATCAGCACTGTCATTTTATGTGTTCCACGCACTTATAGTGAGAACACCTGAGGCGTTTCACCTCCTTTCAACCCCTTTGGGCGTCTTTTTTCACCTGTGGTAAACTATTGTGCGCTACTGTTTGCTTTGTAATGTGTGATCGTCCCTTCTCCCAATTTCTATCCCTCATAGCATGTAAATTCTCCCGGAAGCGAAATTTCATCTCATGCACCAATGCATATTTACCTGCCATTTCTGCCGCGCTTCTCGCTTCTTGAACTTTCTGTTCGTGCACATGAATTCTTACCATCTCTGGAAGTGAGTCTTTAAACTTCTCCAGCAGATTAATCTCCCTTCGAGCCTCACAGGTCTTATCTATTTTTAAGTCCAGCACCCAACTATCAAAATGACTGTAGTTAATTCTTTCAAACTTAACATAAGTCTGACCTGGTTCTGTCTCTATTTTTATGAACTTCTGTCTATATGCTTCTAGTACCAATTCATAACCAATCAAAATAGCCAATTTGACATCTGCATAATCTCTTGACCCCTCATCCGACAGCGCTGCACATACCTCACCAGCTGTGCCCACCAGCTTAGTCTGAACGAGCATTACCCACAAGATCACTGGACACGTCATCTGCCAAGTCATTTTTTTCAAATGAAATAAAAAACGTTTTGACATTTTTCTCACCGAAATATGGCAAGGCACTAACCTAATTGTATACATCCTGACGTTCTCCCTTCATCTCCATCTTGTTAATTTAACTTTCTTGTCTAATTCCCAACTTCTGAATCTCAAATTCTCTCTCTCTTTCTTTTTCCTCTCCTTCTCTTTTTTCTCTCTCTGTTTCCATCTCTTTCTTTATCTTCTAACTTCAGTTGCCATATTTGCAATTTAAGTTTTTTCTAACTCTACTGCAGTTGTTTGTTTCTTTGATACATCAAAGTGCTTGACCAACTCCATTATAATTTCAGCTTTCCTTTTTTCCCTGGTTAAACCCAATTCCAACCTATTTGCTAATTCTAAGAAATGTCCTGCTTCTGTCTTTCTAAACTTTCTTGGCAAATTTGGGAACCTCTTTAGTAATTCTAAAAGCCTTTTCCCTCACTTTTAATTTAAACAACCACCCGTAAACAACATTAAACAGATTTTCCGACTGGTTTTATTTGACGATCTAGGTCACTAATTGCAACGTCTTGGAATTTGCTGGGACATTTTGTACCTGAAATCTGTTCAAATCTGTCCCAGTCCATTACGGCATGGCCCCAAACTGTGAAGACATCTATGTCGAGGACTTCTGTTAATTAAAACCACAAACCCAAGAAAGCTCACCTCACCTCGTAATCTGTTAATACATGAGTGACAAAGAACTCCCAAATTCCACTAATAAAAGAAAAATAACAGTTTGTGTGTATGCAAGTTAGCTCGCTGTGCTTGAAGGTTTGTTTTCTGATGATTCGACACGATGACTCGGTAACATCATCAGTGAGAGTCTCTGCTGAAGTGCTGGTGGTATGTCGCGCCTCTCTATTTATAGGTCTTGGGTTCTTAAGATGGGTGATGTCATTTCCAGTTCTTTTGTTTTACAAGAGAAGGTAGATAGGATCTAAATTGATGCGTTTATTGATGGACTTCTGGTCAGAATGCCATTCCTCTCAGAATGTCCTTGCGTGTCTTAGTATATGTGTGCTTTGTCGCAGTCAAAGTGGTGCCCTTCTTTGTCTGTATGTATGGAACATAGTGATAGTGCGTCATGTCTTTTGGTGGCTAGTTGGTGTTCATGTATCCGCGTAATACAACAACAGGACAGTTTCAATGGTGGAACAATGATTTTATATACACTGTTTAATCGATGTGTGTGTGCAGCTAAGTAACATTTTTCATATGTGCACAACACATTCTAAATGAACAATGGAGACACAGTTAACAAAAAGTGGTGCATATGATGTATAACATTTATAAAACATTAAAACATCATTTGATTCTCATCTAAAATGATATGTTCCCCTTCTCTCAACGATCCCTCCTTTTCTGGAATTCTCCACTCCAATCTCTCCTTCTTATCAGGATGTGTATTATAAACTCTTGCTTCTGGTGTCCCAACTTATTTCAGTTAATCCCCTTTCTACCAGAATTCAATATATTGGCCTGTTGGATATTTTCCAAAGCTAGTGTCTGTCATATTATTGGAAATAAAAATTTTGGCATCAGGGCCAGCATTTGAACACATTGCTCTGTTGTCCATGCACTGTACAAAGGACCACGGCACACAGGAATTGCCAAAACATTGAGGGATGTGCATCTACTTCTTTCGATGATCTAGTTTTCTCATTTTTCACATTTCCTCATCTATGTTGTCTCGCTCTTTCTCTCTTTGTATCGAGTGAAGAAATTTACCAATTATTCTTTGCGTCTCTTCTCTCAAAGCTCCTTCTTTCGGTTTATATCTATTGCTCTCTTCTTGATGTAATGTGATTATAATTGAACAATGTAACTACAATGACATGTGGGAGGAGCTGGCCAGAGTTAATTGGAAGGGGAGCCGAGCAGGGCAGACCATGGAACAGCAAAAGCAGGAATTTCTGGGGATATTTCGGAGGATATCAGAAATTCATCCCAAAGGAGATGAAACATACTCATGGCAGGACAAGGCAACTATGAGTAATAAGGCATCAAACCAAAAAAAGAAACATACAATGTGGTGAAGATGATTGGGAATCCAGAGAATTTATTGGCTCTGAAACTACATAAGTCTGGCATCACTGACACTACAGAGCTCTTAATCACGGTCAGGGAGAGAAAAAGAGGGAAACACATTCACTTTAAACACAGAAGATGGTATTACTCAAGGAAAAAGATTCAGATGAATTAAATAATTGAATTAAAAACAGTTAATTGGTTTCGCAGAATGTGTCAGATTGAAAGCATGACACGGGGAGAGACCCTCAGCAGAATGAGAGTATGAAAATGGAAGTGTTACCACATCAGAAACCAGAGTAGGTCACTGAGTACATGACTGATGGGTGAATGGGTCTCGATGTGAACTAAGGGACAGACAGCAGAATTGCATTGCAGATATTGCAGCTCAAAACTGCGTATTTATGTAGTGCTATAGACTACAGCAGCAGAAGCAAAACAGCATTCAACCACAACCTGTAACTTTTAGCCTCGAATAATTTCCTCAGTCTGCCATTACCATCAATACGATCTATGTTTCAGTAATGACTGTGGGTGAACATGACAGGGTCAGAACCACGTGAACCTAAACCTGATGCTAACCCATTAAAGCTACCACACTTGACCAACAGATCTGATCGAAGCTCCGCAATCCTGTCACATTCTGTCATAAATGGTGATGGATGATTAAACAAATGACTGGAGCAAAGGGCTCCACAAATATCCCCTTCCTAAATAATTGAACAGCTCTGCACATCAGTGTAAAAGACCAGGATGTGGTATCTGCACCACCCTCAGCCAGAAGTGTGGAGTTGATGATCAACCTCACACTCGTCATGATACCCACAAAATCACAGATGCCCGTCTTCAACCAATTCGAATTGCTGTTCGTGACATGAAGAAACAGCTGAACACAGTACGTACGAAAAAGGCAATGGGCCCTGACACCATTCTTGTAATAGGACTGAAGACTTATGCTGCACAACAAGCCGTGTCCCTGGGGAAGCTGTTTCATTCCAGCTCCAACTCTGACATCTCCCTGGTAATGTGGAAAATTACTCAACTATGTCCAGTTCCTAAAAGGATTATAATTACAATCTGGCCAGTTACCTCCCCCTCAGATCCACCACGACAGTCAAATTGGTGGGAGTTCTTTTTGATAGAGTTATCAAGCAGCACAGAAATAACCTACTCAGTATGATTTCAGATAGGTCCCCATGTTGAGATGGTGCTGCTGTGGAAAGGTCACTGGATAACTAATCCAGACCAGGCTAATTCTCTGCCAGCTGGTGTAAGTTAAACACAATTGACAAAATATTAAGTTGCAAAATCTGGTGTCCGTAAATAGTGACCTTCAAGCCAATGTCGATTGTACACACCAATTTGATTCACAAATGTCCTTTCAGAAAGTGAATCTCCCGTGCTTTCCTGGTCTGGCCTAAACGTGACTGCAGACACACAGACATGTGATAAACTTTGCAATGGTCTCTGAATCCGCCAAACAAGACATTCTATTGTATCAAACTGTTCAGGGGTCTAAAGGATAAAACCAGACAGGACACCTGGCCCAAGCCTCGGTATCGGAAAAAGGGAATGTGAAACACAGTCCTGTTGACCCTGCAGAGACCTCCTTCCCAACATCTGAGAGTTTGTGACTAACCTTGGGAAGCTATAAAGTAGGAAGTGCAGTAGTCCATTTGGTCTGTCGGGTTTGCTACCCAATTCGATATAATGATACCTGGCCCTTTATTTCCATATCGTTCTCCTTCTCTCCCACCATTCCTTTACTGTCTCTAAATCCTTATTTATATTCAGTGTCTTGGCTTCCAGGTTCGAGCGCATTCTCCAGGTTCACCAGTCACTGAGTGCAGACATTTATTGTCATCTCATTGCAGAATGGTCTGTCTGTACCTAATACTGTGGACCCTTGTTTTCGACACCACAGCCAGGGGAATTATTATCCCTGCTTCCAATCCGTCTCACCCTGTCAGAGCTTTATATATTTCATTGAGATCTCCACCCATTTTCCTAAACCCCATGGAATACAGGCCCAGTCGCCCCAAAGTCTGCTCCTACAACAAGCCTGTCATCACAGAGAACAGTCTGGTCATCCTTCACTGCTCCCCCTCAATGTCAGGTTTGTCCTTTATTATGTACTGAGACCAAATCTGCACAGAATACTGCACAGTGTTTGAGATAGGGTCTCACCAAAGCCCTCTACAGCTGCAGTAAGACACGCTTACCCCTGGACTCAAATCCCCCTGAAATGAAGGTCAGTTGATCTTCCTAACTGCATTCTGCTCCTGCAATATTGCTTTCAGTGACTGGTCTACAGGGAGATCCAGATCCTTTGCAATGTTACAACTCCCCAGTTGGTAGGCCTATGTACACTGGGCAGCGTGTGAATGCCATTCCCAGTATTGCCTTGTGGGTTCAGACCTCACTGTGCTGCAGGGACCTCGGAGGGCCGCGCAGAAGGAAACAACAAAAAGGCCCATACTTCGCTTTTCAGATCAACATGTTTCAAACAATCCCTTTTCAAACGAAAAGCTGCCAATCTCTTGTTCCCACCAAAGGGCACACTGTCACCTCAACCCACCTTGCTCTCCATCTGCCACGTATTTGCCCATTCACTCCACTTGTCTTAGTCACCTTGAAGCTTTTTTACAACCTTCTCACCCACTCACAATCCAACATCCTTTAGTTCTATCAGCAGGTTGGGATATATTGTATTTGATTCCGACAACCAAATGTTTCTTGGGTATTGTGAACAGTTGGGACCTGAGCACCGATCTCTGTGATATCCCAGCAACATTCCTCTATTATCTTTTTTAAAATGATATTTATTTCCTGAATCTGGGTGTGACTGGCTGGGCCGGCATTTATTTCCTGTCCCTAGTTGCCCTTGAGAAGGTGGTGGTGAGCTGCCTTGTTGAACTGCTGCAGTCCACCATGGATTCAGTGACAGTAACACCGTTGAATGCCAAGGGGCAGGTGAGATTGTATTTTAGTGGTGATGTTCACGGCCTGGCATTTGTGTGGCGCTTGTCAGCCTGGATACTGTCCAGATCTTGTTGTATTTGAACATGGACTGCTTCAGTATCTGAGGAGCAACAACCGTTGCTGAACATTGTCCAATCATTGGCAAAATTCTCCACTTCTGACCTGAAAATCGAGGCAAGGTCATTGATCAAGCAGCCCTGAAGATGTTTGGGCCTAGGCCACTGCCCGAGGGACTCCGGAGCTGAGATGACTGACCTTTATCAACCATGACCATCTTCCTACGTGTCAGGTATGATTCTAACCAGCGGGGAGTTTGGCCCTGATACCCATTGATTCCAGTTTTGCTAAGACCCCTTGATACCTCACTTGGGCGAAGGCAGCCTTGTTTTAAAGGGCTGTCACTCTCACCCAACCTCTGTAATTCAGCTCTGTTGTCCATGTTTGAACCACGGTAATGAGGTCAGGAGCTGAGTGGCACTGGTGGAGCCCAAACTGGGCGACATTGACCAGGTTATTGCTGAGCAAGTGCTGCTTAAAAGCACTGAGACCTTCCACCACTTTACTGATGATCGAGAGTAGACTGATGCGGTGGTATTGGCCGGATTGGATTTGTTCTGCTTTTTATATACAGGAGATACTTGGGGTAATTTTCCATGTAATCGGGGAAATGTTGTTGTAATGGTATTAGAACAGCTTGGTGAGGGTAGTGACAAGGTCTGGAGAACAACTTTTCAGTACTATTGCCAGAATGTTGTCAGGGTATGTACCCTCTGGGGTATCCAGTGTCTCCAACTGAATCTGGATATCGCGTGGAGTGAATCAAATTGGCTGATGACTGGTAACTGAATTGTTGAGGACCACTGGAGGAGGCCGAGATGGATCATCCACTCAGCACTTCTGACTGAAGATTGTTGGGAATGCGTGAACGCTATCTTTTGCACTGAAGTGCTAGGCTCTTCCATCATTAAGAATGGGGATACTTGTGGAATCTCCTACTCCGATGACTTGTTTAATTGTTCATAACTATTCTCAACTAGAAGTAGAAGGACTGCAGAGCTTAGATCTGCACCGTTGCTTGTGGGATCACTTAGCTCTGTCTATGACGAACTGCTTATGCTGTTTGCCACACAGGTAGTCATGGTTGGTGACTTCATCAGGCAGACACCTCATTTTCAGGTATTCCCAGTGCTGCTCCTGCCCTCCTGCACACTCCATTGAATCAAGGTTGATCCTCTGGCTTGATGGTAATTGTTGTGAGGGGGATATGCCAGGCCATGAGGTTGTGCTGGAGTACAATTCTACTGCTACTGATGACCCACAACATATTATCAAAACCCAGACTTGAGCTGCTAGATCTGTTCAAAGTCTGTCCTATTTAGCATGGTGACAGTGCCACCTAAAACGGTGGAGGTTATTCTCAATATGCAAGTGTGACTTTATCTCCACAATGACTATGCAGTGGTCACTCTTACCCGATACTGTCATGGACAGATACTTCTGCAGCTGGCAGATTAGTAAGGCTGTGGTCAAATATGGCTTTTCCCTCTTGTGGGTTCCTTCACCACCTGCCGCAGACCGAGTCAAGAAGTTATATCCTTTCGGACCCAACCAGCTCAATCAGTAATGCTGCTGCTGAACCACTCTTTTTGTGGACATTGACGTCCCTAACCCAGAGTACATTTTGTGCCTTTGCCACCCTCAGTGCTTCCTCCAAGTGTTGATCAGCATGGAGGAGTACTGACTCATCAGTTGGGAGAGGCTGGTACATGGTAATCAGCAGGAGGCTTCCTTTCCCATGTGTAAACTATCACTATGAGTCATCATGGGATACAGAGACACTGTTGAGGACTCCCAGAACTATTCCCTTCAAACTGTATCCCACGGTGCCACCACTTCTGCTTTGTCTGTCCTGCTGGTGAGAGAGGAGATATCCGGGGAAGGTGATGGGGTGTCAGGGATATAGTCATACTCACAGAATCAGACCTTAAATACAATGTCAGGCTGTTGCTTCACAAGTCTGTTTATTTCTATTCACTGTCTCCTGCCAGCTGTCCCATTCTTGAAGCATGGCCATATATTCACCCCAATCCACGAAGATTTGATTTTGCAAACTAGGCTTGGAGCTTTACCAAAATCTTTCTGAAAATCCACATGTTTTACATCCATTGCTTCTCTTTCATTTGTCTCCCAGTCTGTTTCTCAAACATAATTCCCATTTCATAAATCTATGTTAGTGTTGTCTATGACCATTATTTTCAGTCCCAATAATTTCTCCCAAACGATTTACGTACTATGTTCTATGTTCCATGTTCTATTTCGTTTTCCACGCCAGACGTGGTTTTCCTGGTATTGTCAGAAAGTTCTGTGAAGACAGAACTGGAGTAGTGGATTCATAGTTTTGCCATTTCCCTGTTTCCCATTCTCCATTCTCTGGTTTCAAACTGGAAAAAACCTGCACATTTTTTTCATACTTCTCACATTGACATAATTTGACAAGCTATAACAGTTCACTCTTATACCCTTTGTGAACATTATCTTCAGAAACCCATCAATTCTTGTGTTCAGCTGCTCAATCATTGACCTTCCACATCATATACTCACAGGAGCATAGTCTCTGTGCCAACAGAAATACAGCACGATCTATATTAGTCCAACTTTCCGACAAAAGGCTCATAGCCTGGAATGTTATGGCACTTCCAAGTGCTTGTCCAAGTACTTTTAACAGTTGAGAGGTTAACCTTGATAACTCCCCTCTCAGAAAGTACTTTCCAGACCCCAACACCCTCTGGGTGAAGAAAAAGTAATCTTTAAATCCTCTCTGAACCTCAAACCCTTCACTTTAAAAGTGTGCTCCCTTGTTCTTGACCCTCTGTCTAAAAGAAACAGCTACTGTCTATCCACCCTGTCGATGCCCCTTGTTAACTTATCCTTCTGAATCACATCCCCCTCAGCCTCTCTGTCAAAAGTAAACAACCTGAGCTTATCCAGCCTCTCTCCATAGCTGATATGCTCCATCCCAGGGAACATCCTGGTGAATCTCCTCTGCAACCCCCTCCAGTACAATCACATCCTTCCTTATAATGAGGCTCCCAGAACGTCATACAGTACTCCATCATGGACTAAACCAAGCCCTGTATAGCACTTATAATCTATTCCCTGATTAATAAATGCTCCATCCAAGGTTCAATAACAAGAGGGATTGAGTATAGAAGCAAAGAGGTGCTTCTGCAGCTGTACAGGGCCCTGGTGAGACCACACCTGGAGTACTGTGTACAGTTCTGGTCTCCAAATTTGAGGAAAGACATTCTGGCTATTGAGGGAGTGCAGCGTAGGTTCACGAGGTCAATTCCTGGAATGGCAGGATTGCCTTACACGGAAAGACTGAAGCGACTGGGCTTGTATACCCTTGAGTTTAGAAGACTGAGAGGGGATCTGATTGAAACGTATAGGCTTATGAAAGGATTGGACACTCTGGCAGGAGGGAACATATTTCCGTTGATGGGGGAGTGCCGAACCAGAGGACACAACTTAAAAATACGGGGTAGACCATTTAGGACAGAGATGAGGAGAAACTACTTCACACAGAGAGTGGTGGCTGTGTGGAATGCTCTGCCCCAGAGGGCAGTGGAGGCCCAGTCTCTGGATTCTTTTAAGAAAGAATTGGATAAAGCTCTTAAAGATAGTGGAGTCAAGGGGTATGGAGATAAGGCTGGAACAGGATACTAATTAGGAATGATCAGCCATGATCATATTGAATGGCGGTGCAGGCTCGAAGGGCAGAATGGCCTACTCCTGCATCTATTGTCTATTGTCTATTGTCTATTGTCTATTGTCAATTCTTAACTAGTCCATTACCCTGTTCAGTCACATTCAGGGATCTGTGGAGAAACACCCTCTGAGCTCCCTAGTGTGCTGCCAGTCATTGTGTACACCCCATGTCTGGTTCCTCCTTCCAAAGTACATCAACTCATATTTATCAGGATCACATTCCATCTGCCATTGATCTGCCTATCTAATCATTCCACTTGTATTTTCCTGTAAAATCAGAACTTCGTCCTCACTACCAACCACCCGGCCAATCTTTGTGTCAAACACAAACTTACTTATCACAACTCCCACCCCTCCACCCACTCACCCTCCAGATTCACATCTATACCATTTATGAATGCTACAATTAATAAGGGACATAGCAGTGATCCCTGTGGTACACCAGGGGACACTGGTCTCCGGTCACACAAACAGCCTTCTCCCACCACCCTCTGCCTCCTGACACGAAGACAATTTTCGCTGTAACTTTTCAAGTTATCCTAAAGTTACTTTATTTATTTCAATTTCCCATGCGGAACTTTGTCAAAGGCATTGCATCAAAACTAAATAAGCGACCTCCTCAAACGAATTGAATCAACTCCATTAGTGTGACTTCACTCTGATAAAGTTATGATGATTATCCCTGATCAAGCCTTGCCATTCTGATTGGAGTTCAATTTTCTCCTTCTCTATTTTCTCCAGTAGTTTCCCGAACAGTGATTTAATACTCGCTCGTCTAGAGTTTCCTGGTCTACCTCTACCACCCTTACAGTGAAGTGCAATCATAATAGCTGTTCTCCAGTCCTCTGGCACCTCCCCTATTGTCAGATTCTAATTAAAATTTCCAGTCAGCGTCTTTCCTCCCTTAACTCCAACAGTATCCAGACCTGCAGATTGGTCCAATTTTATACCAGACAAAGCCTCAAACAGCCGCTTGTATTTTACATCAAACTCTTTTCAAGAGCTTTCCAGTCCATCTTCTCGAATTCTGTACCTGCATCCTCCTTCTCCCAAGTAAAACATCTGTGATGTTTACATGTAACAATCTATCAATGTTCTCCGGGTTGACACACTGATTGCCCCTTTGGTTTCTAATGGACACTAACTGTTTGCTGATTATTCTGTTCTACTTGTCCGTGTAGAATAAATCATGGGATTCTCCCTCATCTCTCCTGCTTGCACTTCTCCATGTCCTTCGGTTATTCTCTCCCCTCTATGTTTCTAAGTTTCAGTAAAATCACCTCTCATCTTTTGAAACTCGAGATCACAGGCTGAGTTTCCCCATCAGACAATCTTGCCATTTTAGGGATTAATCTGGAGAATACCTTTTGCAGTTCGTCTGTAGTATATTCTATCTTAGATTGGGACTCCAAACAGTACACAATACTCTCAGTTTAATCTCAGCAACACTCTGTGCGGCTGGCGCAAGACATCTTCTATATTTCAATTACATTCACATGAATGTAAACCTAATTTTTCTTTTCCTATTTGCTTGTGTTTAGATTACATTGCGTTACAGTGTGGAAACAGGCCCTTCGGCCCAACAAGTCCACACCGACCTGCCAAAGCACAACCCACCCATTCTCCTACATTTACCCCTTACCTAACACTACGGGCAATCTAGCATGGCCAATTCACCTGACCTGCACATTTTGGACTGTGGGAGGAAACCAGAACACCCAGAGGAAACCCACACAGACACGGGGAGAATGTGCAAACTCCACACAGTCAGTCACCTGAGGCGGGAGTTGAATCCGTGTCTCTAGCGATGTGAGGTAGCAGTGCTAACCACTATGCCACTGTACCGCCCAATTCTTCCCAATTCCTTTTACTTTAACTTTTCTTATGATGTTAGTGGGAGAGTTCTTAAAAAAGATCCTCTTGAATATCCAACGATACGTTATCCATTAGCTCCTCATTGCCTACGTCCACAAGAATCATCTTCAAACCATTCCAAAAAATGTTTGCCACTTATGGTTTTCGTTTCATCGATGCATTATCATCCTCCCCAGTTTTCCCATTACCTTCTATATATCCAGTACCACGTTCTTTATAATCGAGCCCAACAGACACCCGACCGCGGATGACAAGTTACTGATCTGTAGTTCACCACTCTCCATCTTCATCCTTTCTTAATCTGTTGGATAATATTTGTAACCTTTGCCTTATCCAGATTGGCTAAATATCTTTCAGGAACGTATTGGAAAACAACGTGATAATCTGCGATGCAATCAATATGCCTATTGCTGCTTCCTCTGAAATTCTTGTATGAAGTACATCTGATCTGTCAGATTTATAAATACTCAATCCAGCTTTCTTTTAAAAGAAGACCTCAACACTGATAAGAATGATCTTAGATTTTACTTACACAAGTACCATGGTCACTTGGTATTTCTGGAAGAATTTCTGGATATTCTGCCTTGAAGATAGACACAAAAAAACTGTTTCTTTTCCCTGTGATTTCTCTGTTGTCTTCAATAAATTATTCTGTCTGCACACCCACTGTTCCATATTTGACCTTGTTTTTATTTTTGTTTCATACACTGATGTACTTTTTTTGCAGTCTTTATGTTTTTCTTTTGTTTGTATGCTTTTTCACTTTTTGATTTTCTTTTCTTGGTCAACCATTGCTGGGTCCTATATTTCTCCGAATCCACTGGCTTACTACGGTACTTGGCATTTTTCTAAGCTAATTCCTGTGATCTAATAGATAGTTGAAGGTGAGGCTGAAAGGGTTAGGTCAGAGAGGCGGGTGGAGCAGATTGATCGGAAGGAAGATGAACACATAGGAACGTTCAAAAGGGGGTAGGATGCTGAGTTGGAAGATTGGACTGGGATAAGGTACAGTTAGGGTAAATGGGGAAACGGGTGAAACCTATATTAATCCCCTGTGGTTGGAGTGTCCCAAGGTAGAAGAGGAACCTTTCTCATCCATGCTTCGGGTGGTTAGGGTTTGGCAATGGAGGAGGCCCAGGACTCTCACGTCCTTGGCAGAGTGGAAAGGGGAGTTAAAGTGTTCAGCCACAGGTCGGTGGAGTTGGTCAATGTGGCTATCCCAGATATGTTCTCTGAAATGATCCACCTGCCTTACCAATGTAGAGAAGACCACACTGGCTTTAATGCATGTAGTAGATGAGGCGTTCTGTCTCCCTTCATCACCTTTCACTTTCAACCCCACCTTCATCTACCTATCGCATCCGAGCTACCTCCCTCCTGCCACACCGCCTTCTCATTTATCTCTCAGCCACCTTCATCATAAGCCTCATTCCTGATGAAGGGCTTCTGCCCAAAACGTCAATTCTCCTGCTCCTAGTACGCTGCCTGACTGTGCTTTTCCAGCACCACACTTTTCGACTCTGATCTTCCAGCACCACACTCTTCGACTCTGATCTCCAGCATCTGCAGTCCCCAATTTCTCCTCACACCTTCAGGGCTTGCATGATTCAGATTTATGACAGTTACTTCAATTAAAACAAAAACTACCGTGTACTCAAACAGCATAAAAGAAAACCAATGCATTGTGGTCACGGTTCCCAAAAGGTCCTTTACAGCAAAGTTTTCAATTAGTTCTTTTGATCATTCAACATCAATTTCTAAATAACCTGATCTCCAGCTCAGTGCTCGACAAAATGTTAATGCCAGCTATCTAACACATGCTCATGAAATCCATTTTTCCCAGCATTAGCATTCAGTTGGGTTAACACAGTTTAGATATAATGTAAACAGTACGTTATTACTGCAGTAACCACAAATGTGTATATCTCATTTCCTGTTTTATAACATGTCCAGCATTTGTATAGCAGCTTTCACTTTGATATATAACTCCCATCAATGTTTCCTTCTCCTTGCTGTTTTTGCACTCCACCTTACTAGATTCTGGAGAATCTGAGCGATGTGGGATTTGGGGAGATTAATGGTAGAGATCATCTCGCCACATCATTTATGATCTTCTTAAGCATCATTGTGACATTTTCTCCAGATCTCCTGTTATGCTAGTGGAGTAGAGAAGGACAAGGATCGTTCATAACTGCTCTGTATTTCCCCCAGAGAGCTGAGACTGCTCTTACCTGGGTGGGAACCTTACAGCAAGCTGATAAAGCATTGCTGCTGCTGTACAGGGTCTTAGTGAGATCACATCAGGAGTAGTGTGTACACATTTCGTCTCTTCAATGAAGAAAGGATGTTGTTACATTGGAAGCAGCTCAGAGATGGTTCCCTCAGCTGATTCCTGCAATGAAGGTGCTCGCTTATAACTAAAGGATGATCAGGTTGATCCAATAGTCATTGGAGTTTACAAAAATAAAGGATGATCTGATTTCAACATAGATGACAGGAAGGAGTCAACAACTGAAGAGAATTACACAGATAATGCAGGAATCCATTCCGTTCTCCAGCCTGTTTCACAGGAACAACAGGAGGATATTCAGGCCTTTGACCCTGTTACACCAGAATAGGACGACACTGTTCAGCCCCTGGAGTCGAATGTATATTTACAGGAGGAGGCCAATCAGCCCCTCGAATCTATAACACTGGCCCCAGAGTAGGTCATGCTGCACCAGTATCCTGTTACACAGCAACAGGATCAGTCCATTCAGCCTCCTCAAGTTCGTAACATAGGAACTGGAAGTGGTCACACAGTGACTGGAGATTGTTACACTGGGATAACAGGAGGCCATTCAGACCCACCGAGTCTGTTGCAAGGGAAATGTGTTAGGATAAAAACTATCTGAGACTTTTTTCGTGAGAAAGGAGGAGGTAATTCAGACAAGTGTCTGTTGTATGGGAACAAAAGAAGACCAATCGTTCCATTGGTCCCATCTCTGGGATACATGAGGAGACCGTTCAGTATCTCCACCGATTATGGAGAAATATGAGAAGACCCATCAGACCCTCAAAATGTTACACAGTAACGGGAAGATTCCATAATCCCCCACCCCTCTAACGCATCAACAAGAGGTAGTCATTCTGGCCTTGGAGATGACAACATGGGAATATCAGAAAGACTTCATCCCATCGATTTTGAATCCAATTCAGCCCCACATACCGCTTATACAGCAATTGGAGCACATCTCTTAAAACCCTTTTGCCCATCAAACAGGAATTCAAAGAAAATGTAAAGGTTTTAGAAAGGGAAGAACTTATAATAACTGAATACATTAGGGAGTAAAATGTAACAATAAAGTATTGTAATTTAAGGCAAATTATTAGAATCCATTGTATGGACATTTGCAAACATAAACCACAATTCATCAGAATCAATATGGTTTTACAAAAGATAAATCATGATTGAAGTGTTTTGTTGAGTTATTTAAAGATGTGAAAAACAAGGTGGATAGTGGGAATCCTGGAGATGGAGTATATCTGGTCTTCGTGAAGGATTCAGATACGTCACTTGTCCAAAGAGTGAGTGGTAAGATCAGACAGCATCAGTTTAGAAGTAATTTATTGGTTTTGATGGAGGATTGGTTAACCAACAAAATGCAGTCACATGAATTAACTGTGTCATTTTCTATTGGAAAATGCAATTTGTTGGATGCCATAGATTTCAGTTCTCATGCTTCAACCATTTGTGATCAACATTATTACTCGGTTGACGGGATAGAAAATACTATAGGGAGGAGAAAGTGAGGACTGCAGATGCTGCAGATCAGAGCTGAAAATGTGTTGCTGGAAAAGCGCAGCAGGTCAGACAGCATCCAAAGAAAAGGAGGGCTGATGCCCGAAACGTCGATTCTCCTGTTCCTCGGATACTGCCTGACGTGCTGCGCTTTTCCAGCAACACATTTTCAGCTCTAGGAAATACTATAGCCACATTTTCAGAAATTACCTCGGAATGATTATGCAAGAGATTTAAAAACTATATGAATAGGTTGGGTGAATGGGCCAACATTTGGCAATGAAAATTAAAGTGGATAAATATGGGGTTATTCAAGTTGGCCAGTCTAATAAAACGGCAAATTATTATCTAAATGGAGAGAAACTTCAAAGTTCTTAAGTGCAGAGGGATCTGGGTGCCTGCTTGCATATCACAGAAAACCTGCTTGCGGGTAATTGAAGTTATGAGGAATGCAAGCATAACTTCAGCGTTTATTTGTAAAAGGATGGAGTAGAAAGGTTGCTGTAACTATGCAAGGCATTAGTGAGGCTGCAACTGGAGTACAGTTTGGGTGTCCTGCAGAATGAGGTATTTCCATTGGAGGCAACTCAGAAGAGCTTCATTAGAATGATTCCATATTTGAAGTGTTTGTCTTATGTACTGTCGAGTTTATAAGAATGAAAGGAGAGGTCATTGAGGTCTGTAAAATGCTAAAGGTAATTGAAAGTGTAGCTGTGGAGTGGATATTTTTTCATGTTGCGCAATCTACAATAAGAGACGAGAGTTTGAGGATTGAGAGATGGCAGGAAAGTGGAACAGAGGCCGCAATGACATCAGCCATGATTGTATTCCATGGCGGAGCAGGTTCGAGGGGTTGGATTCCTGACTGATTCTCCTTGTTCATATTCAGCTTTACGACTGTGTTACACAGTAATGGGGGAGGATTCAGTATCAAACAGGAAGCAGGCACTCTGGATAAATCAGTCTAAATCATTTGACAGAACATCACCAGTGGAGCCACACAGTGACCAATGCTGGGTCCTCCACTATTTACAATCTATATCAATGATCAGGAGGATGGAACAGATATAGAGATACTGAGTTTGGTCATGTTGCTGTGATAAGCAAGAGATTAAATTATCAAGAGATGGTAGAGGGTCTACAGATAGATAGAGAGAGGTAAAGGCAATGGATAATAATTTGGCAACTGCAATGTAACATGATATAATCTGTCATTTCATTTACAGGAATAATGGAAGGCAGTATGTTACTGAAATGGATTAATGATACTGTGTACTGGGGGGTTCATACCCATTCAGACATGGGAGGTTTTGTTCCATCCCTGATCGTCAGCTCCCAGACACTCCAACTGACCCTATTGCTCTCCATACACGTGGAATGTTTTGAAGTGTTTGGTTGGTGATGGGGGGTGCTGTTATCAAACGTGTATCAAGGGGATTGTCTTTATCCCAGATACATTCATTCCTTTCTACAAGGAGATCTGAAGACGATGGGAATGGCTGCCTGCTTGTGAATGAAGAGGCTGTGGCTGCAGTGAGGACAGGGGTATTCACCAACAAGCTGTACTGTGATGGGCACGCTGCAAGATTAATACAGAGAGTGCTCCTTCAATTCCTCTACTTCTACCCATTGACACGGCTACTCCGCAGATGCCATGTACACCATCGGGAATCCCACTATACTGGATACACCCGGCAGCTCCCTGCTGAGGGAGAAACAATGTATTTACCTCATCCACCATATATATCCTCCATCACTGAATGGTTACATTGATGGCAACATACTGGGAGATGATGGATATGTCACCCAGTCCTGTTTGAAAAGTTCCAGAACATAGATGCTGAATGAAACTTGACCCAAACAGCCATTGGCAGTAACATCCTCCCTCTGGGGTGAAGCTACAGGACGTGTTAAAGGAGGTGACACCGCTCTGTGACCAGCTCCTTGTTCAATCAGTGTCCCCTCACACTCTGCTCCTGGGTTAAGTGGAGCTTGGGAAGCTGTTCCTGGAAAACCCGGGGTGGACACAGCAGATCCCTTTTCCCACACACACTCACTGCGTTGTTTCAAAGCTTCCCCTCTCTGCAGCCTCTGCTCCATTTGTTGTTCATGTTGCAGACCCAGATGTTGTAACTTCAGTCCCCAGGCTCCATCCAAAGTTGGGTCACCAAATCCTAAGGTCTTCCTGAATGTCTGAGGCAGCTCACAGCACATCCTCCAGCAAACCATCTCCAGCCTCTCCACTAACTTTTCAATAACAGGAGTCAGTTAGAAACCCCTTGTCTATGTGTTGTGGACCAGACCAGATTCCCGCAAAATATTTTAAGAAGGCCACTTCGACCCAAACCTTTCGTTATTTTGAATATTGATGTGAAGTGTGCTTTGCAGATATGTTGTGAATGGTCAAACCACTCGACATTAAGCAAAATATAATCTGTTAAAATGCTTTAGTTAAAATACAATCAAAGAAAAGAACATTTTGGGATAGCTTATATGTTGGAACACTTACACAAACAATAGATACTGTACCTTCTTGGTATACACCGCTTGACACAAAGATATATTCAAATACAGATCCTTACAGAAGTTTTCTAATCCAGGAGAAATCAACATCAACAGAGATCTCAGAGAGAAAGGCAGAGAGGGATCATGTATTGACACTTCCAACTCTTCTGGGACCCGAACAGCTTCTGAATGCTGCAGCTAAAAACAAAACGAGGAAACCTGGTCTGGGAGAGCTGGCCACTGCCCTTCCATTGTTACCTCCGTTTTAATAAAACCTAAAGGCTTTTTCAGTTATTTACTTAAACTGTTTTCAGACAGCAGTTCTTCACCTCTGCCTTTAAAACCTCTCGTCAAAAAAAACCCAAGAGAAAATAACCTTTGTACAGTGATAGTATCCTCACAAATCCATCTTTAATAAAATAATCCAACAATATACAAAGGTGGATTCATTTTAGACGTCCTAATCTTCCTCTATTAGTAGACTGCAATGCATATATATTACATTGACTCTGAGCATACAAAAGTTCACAACTCGATTCGATTTCAGTCATTTTACTCCTGCCACAGAATGCCTTTTATCTTTCTTCGTCCAAGTCCCCACAATATGTCAAAACTTACTTTTTCTCGCCCTGTCAACTTAATAATTTCAAATTGAATGGCAGCAATAATAAACTCAAGAAAGTTTTCTCCCTAATCTTCTCCACAAACTTTAAGGGGTCACGATCAGTGATAAAGATTTGTCTCAGGTATGTTATTCGCAATTGAAATGCTGAAATGTTGTAATGCCAACACCAAGCTCAAGGCCTCCTTCCCCATTGTGCAATAAATCTGTTGATGTTTCTACTGGACACTCCAACCACACGTTACATAATGGAGCACTTCTCATCTCTCCAGTAGTCCTTCTGAATGGCATAGCTCCTCATGACTCAGCATAAAAGAGTTACATCCTTCTGTGCCTCTTAATGCTGTAACCGCTTCGACTGCTACTCCTGGCCTATGCCAGTAAACCTTACTCTCACAGGGATATATTTTAAGAAGATCTCACACATTCTTCTCAATCCCTCACAGAAACCAAACTTTGATTTCCGAACTCAATCGTCATCAGCCATTTCAGCTTCTCAGCTTGCCATTGTTACTCTCTGCCCTTCCACACGAGTTCTCCCGACTGCAGGAAGTGAATTGTTGAACTTCTCCAAAATTAGAGTCTCTCTCAGAGTGTCATAGGTTTGCTCTGTTTTTAATACCCTTCCCTACCTTTCAAAATTACTTTGTTTGATTCTTTCAAACACAACGTGCGTTTTACCAAGGATGCTATTTTAGATTCCTGAAACACTTTCTGTCGGTTTTTGGCACAAGACAATATGCACTTCAGATGGCTTTCTTCACCTCCTCCGATAGGGATGCAAATACCTATCAGCTTTGTTTGGATAAACTAAATCCACATGTTCTCTGGCCGCTGCACTTGTTTAGCCACTTTCTGAAATGAAAGTAAAAAGGCTCCCCCATCATTGTCATCAAATTTAGATAATGCCTGGATGTATTTAAACAGATCCTGATCATGCCTTTGGCTACCATAGGGTTGCTCAACCTCACTCTCCTCTAATGAAAATCCATACAAAATGAAGAGGAATTTAGAATAACTTAACTGTTGGATAACCTAACTGAATAATGGATACAGTACGTTCTACAAATGAACTGTTCAATCTATTAACATCACCAAAACACACCCCTTGGTAAAAAGGAACATTCAGACATGCATTTTTGCATACAGTTCTCCAATCCAGGAGGAAACACCATCAAGTGAGGCTTTGGAGAGAGTAGCAGCTAGGGATAATTTACTAAAACTTCCAACCCCTCTGGAACCCCAAGCACCCGGTGATTGTTACAGCTACAAGAAAAAACAAACTAGAAAGCCTGGTCTGTGCGAGCTGGCCATTGTTACTACTATTTATTAAAAACTCTAAACGCCCCGTAAGTTATTTACTTCAGCTGTTTTCAGTCGGCAGTTTGGCCTTTAAGAACTCTT
The DNA here is from genome assembly GCF_047496795.1 of Chiloscyllium punctatum. NCBI lineage: Eukaryota > Metazoa > Chordata > Chondrichthyes > Orectolobiformes > Hemiscylliidae > Chiloscyllium > Chiloscyllium punctatum. The sequence continues at coordinate 4,535,909 of NC_092788.1, forward strand.
ACTAAAAAAAATGAGAAACTAACATTTTATTTTTAAAAAGTGACAGCTTTGTCAGGCAATTTAGATGCCTGGCCCTTCACTCATTGGGCTTCCTCGTGTTACTTATCGCAAGGTCACCTGAGAGGGACAACCACAGGTACAGACCAAGTTACAAGGATGTTTCTCATAACTTCTGAAACACCCCTGTCCATGGACCATCACATGGGACATACCAGGAAGTGAACAACAGCTTGATACACACCATTTCAGTATTTCTGAGCAACACAATGCCAGCACTCGATACACTAGGGAGGCCAAAACCCAAGGCCAGGGAAAGATACAAAGAGACAGAGAGATTCACTTTAAAGACAGAAACAGTCAGTTAATTAACTGAAAAGATGTTGTGGAAATATGTGGAATAAGACAGGGCAGTGGGATTAACTGGAGAAGTGAGATCTTCGTGAGTAAAATGACAAGAATGAGAACATTGAATAAAGACATTGTCAGATCAGCTGGAATGGTTTGTAACATCCAATTCTGTATCTGCTTGACAGAACACCACAAACAACATAAACTGGGACAAGATGACAGCCCAGCATGGAGAGCTGTGCAGACCATGTTAGTGTGTTGCTCAGTAAACTGCACTATCTGCCCAGAATAGAGAGTATTGCAAACTTTACTATCATATGCTAACTATCCTCGCATCAGATTACTGCCTACAATGGGAAGGTTTGCTGTGTGTATGTGTGTGTGTGTGTGTGTGTGTGTGTGGTTGAATGCGAAACTCATTGTTTGAGAAGGAACGCACATGGAGGAAACTATTTTAAATACGAACAACTGGCAGGCTTTTGGATAATCGACAGAGAGAGAACGAGAGAAGTTTCATGGACAGATGAGATAAAGTGTTTGAGAATGTTAAAATAAAGTCATTGCCAAACACAACAGCAATATACATCAGCGTGCACATGAATGACAGATGGATGGGAGTTTGGTGTGAGGTCGAATCAGATTTGTTTCGGCAGGTCTGAAGCCGGGACCATCAGCAGCAGATTATTGGCTTCATTAAGCCTGTACTTCATAGCTCAAGGTTCAAACAGCAGATGGAATAAACCAGTGAGATATATTCTGGAGTGGGGAGTATTTCAAGTTCGAAATGTTCAAGGCATGGTGTCAAGAATCAGCTCATAGTCAAAGGGATCTCCGACAGTTGTGACTTGTCTGCTTCAGTTGCAGATATTGGCCAAGGATGGGATGGAAACAGTGGAAGGAAGTGGAGTTTGTAACCAGAGCAGTCGATGGTGACCTCCATGCTCTTAACAGCAAAGGCAATGATACGATGCATTATGATTCTCCCCTGAAACTGAATAGATCAACATAGAGACCCGTGAGTAACACTGCCAGAACAGAGAGCGAGACAGTAATTGAACGCCTTCATTAATGTAGTTAGTAGTGGTCTGTAGAGTGAATGTCTGGATTGAGAGATTCAACAGGAACAATAATAGTGGCAAGATGTGTAGACTATATGAAATAACAATAATACAGTCATAACTGATTTATAGAAAACAAAATCTGGACAGAGACACTCACCAGGAACACCAACGATAGCCAGGAAGGGATAATAAAAATATTGAATAATGAGGAGAGCGTAATAGATCTGTGATGATAATGGCAACCAATAAAATGCAGAAAGATACCAAACATAATCGGATAAGCTCCTGTATATTGTTGGAATATTCCTGTCTAATGTTCTCACATTCTGATCCATTGTTTGAATATTTCAGTCTAATGTTCTCAAATTCTGATCCATTGTTGGTATATTCCAGTCTAATGTTCCCAGATTCTGATCCATTGTTGGAACATTACAGTCTAATGTTCTCAGATTCTGATCTCTCCTCCCCCTCTCTCTGGATCTGCTGTTCCGTCAGTGCTGTCGGTGATGCTCCGCTCATGTTATGGAATAACACATTGAAAGACGCCCATTTATCATTAAAAGATGGAAACTCTCCACTGGGATAATTACAATCCATGGAGATTGGCATTAATCGCACTTACTGAACAAATAGGCTCAGTTAACCAATTCAAAACATCACTTTTCATTTACTGGTTTTGGATGGGATGAATGAGGGTTGCTGAGGGATGGATCATAAATCTTTAAATCTTTTTATTACCTTGTATATAGAGTATTAACAGGACACTGCAGGGGTCTATATATGTTCCACTCTGTTTATGAAAGGAGGCAGTTATAAAATAACAGATCGGTTGCATAAAAGAAAATCGGGTGGGCAAGTTTCTAGATACCTGAACACAAAGTACGGTACTTATTGACCAGTGCGCGGCCACTCCTGGTTTTGATGCCCTGTTATCAAATCCTTTCATAACCTTGAGACAGAGCATTGAGACTGCTGCTCAGGAACAGGCCGAAGCAATTCTGTCCCTATGGGCCTCTTACGGAGGGATAAGAGAAGGCCATTCAGCCCATATTATCCTGTTGCTCCTTGAAAAGGTGGAAAGCTGGAATATTGGCACATTTTGCCGAAAGAATAATTCAAAACGAAGAGATGCATCCCTGCAGCTGTATGAAGTGTTACTGAGAGGGCACCTGGAGTAAATAGTGTTGTTGGTGTTTCTGTAACTGAGAATGAATAGACCTCCATCAGATCCAGTTTACCGGCTGCTCATAATCCACGGGTTCTTGTCTCATTTAATGACTCAGATTTGTTACACAGGTACAGGAGGAGGCCATGAAGCATCTTGAGTCTATTTCAGAGGGAGAGGAGGAGGTCATTCAACCTCTCCAGTCTATTACAGAGGGACAGGAGGAGCCTATTCAGCCTCTCGAGCCTGTTATAGAGGGGCAGGAAGTGTTCATTTCACATTCAAGTCTGTAACACATAAATACTAGTTTTAAATTAGTTGTGGAATAGGAAAGACCTGATGTCAACATTAAAGTTCTAACTTTGAACAAGGCCAATTTTGGAAGTGTTCGGCGAGCCCTGTGAAAGGCTGATTTGAATACCCTATTCACAGGTAAAGGGATGGTTGATAAATGCAAGGCCATCAAAACTTGGTTTCAGAGAGTCCAGAGCCAACGTGTTCCTATTAGTGAGATGGGTAAGGCTGGTGGGTGCAGGGAGTTCTGGATGGCTATATATATTGATGTTATGGTCAAGGTAAGGAAGGAGGCAAATGTCAGGTAGACAGAGATGAGATTAAGTGAATCCCGAGAGGTGTATAAGGGCAATAAGTGTATAGTCAATGGGAAAATCAGGCCAGAAAAATGTGGACATGAGATGGCTTTAGAAATAGGGTTACCGAGGCATTGAAGCAACTCTACACATCCTTTAATGGTAAACAATTAACTAGGGAGAGAATAGGGCACCTTAAAGATCAGTAAGGCTACGTATGTGTGGAACCATAGGAGGTGGAAGGGATACTAAACAAGTATTTTTCCTAGTATTTAATGTAGAAGAGGTTACAAGAGCGGGAGAATGAAGAAATACATAGCGATATTTTGAAAAGTATCTATATTACAAGGAGATGTTTGACATTTTAAAACACATAAAGGTGAACAAATCCCTGGGACCTGATCAGTTGTATCCCAAAATATTATGGGAAGCTAGGAAAGAAATTGCTCAGCCTTTTGCTGATATATCTGTAACATTGATTTCCACAGGTGAGGTGGCAAAAGACTGGAGGGTTGCTAACAGAGTGTCATTATTTCAGAAACTAAAGAAAACCCAGGTAACTATAGATTGGTGAGCCTGACATCAATAGTAACTAAATTGTTGGAGGGGATTTTGAGGGAAACGATGTGTATGCATTTGGAAAGACAAGGACTGAAGAGGGCTTTGTACATTGGAGATCACATCACACTGACTGGGTGGAATGTTTTGAGGAAGTGAAGATGGTATTTGAGAAGGCAGGACAGTGGATGCTGTCTTCATGGAATTCAGTAAGAAAACCAAAATGTTCTACATGGTAGACTGGTTAGCAAGGGTAGGCTGCCTGGGATCCAGGGAGAACTTGACATTTAGGTCCAAACGTTTCTTGATAATCGGAAACAGGGTGTGACAGTTGGCATATAGGTAGGATCCTGTCGAAAGTTGCCAATCAAGGAGAACTCCCTAGAAATTATAGAATCCCTACAGTTAGGAAACAGGATTGTCGGCCCATCAAGGGCACACCGACCCTCTAAACAGTATCCCACTGGACAAACCCCTACCCTATCCCTCTCAGCCTGCATTTCCCATGACTCATGCAACTCGCCCTCACAGCCAAGGGTACGATGCACAGTTTAGGATGGCCAACCTACCCTTATCTGTATATCGTTATACTGTCAGAGGGAAACATAGCATCCGGAGGAAACTCACACAGACACGGGGAGAATGTACAAACTCCACACAGCGAGTCATTCAAGGATGGAATTAAACCCCGATCGCTGCCCTGTGAGGCACCTTGTGGTGCAGGTTCTCTGTTCCTTGAAAGTGCCGTCACAGGTAGACAGCGCAATGAAGAAGGCACTTGGTGACCTTCCCTTTATTGGTCCGTTCTTTGAGTCTATGCGTTTGCATGACATGTTGCATCTGTACAGGACATTGATATGGCCACCTTTGTGATATTGCCTTTAATTCTGGTCAACCTGCTGTCGGAAATATGTTGTCAAACGTGAAAGGGTGCAGAAGAGATTTAAAAGAATGTTGCAGGTGTTGGAGGGTTGGATTTACAGTGAGAGTTTGAATAGGCTGGGAATATTTTCAAGTGTTGAGGCTGAGGGTGGACATTAAAGAAGTTTATAAAATCAGGAGGGACATAGAACGAGTAAACAGTCAACGTATTTTCCCAGGATAGACAATTCCAAATATAGAATATAAAGGCTTAAGGTGAGAAGAGGAAGATTTAAAAACGGACGTGAGGGAAAACATTTTCACACAGAGTCTGCTGTGTGTATGGATTGAACAGCCAAAAGAGGTGGTGGAGGCAGGTACAGTTACACCATTTAAAAGACATTTGGATGGATACATGCATGGGAAGGGTTTAGAGGGAGATGGGCCAATGGCTGGCAAGGGGGACGAGATTAATTTAGGATATTTGGCGGTATGGATGACCAGACCGAAGGATCTTTTTCCATGTTATACATCTCTGAGAGTCTATTGACTCTTGAGTGTTTAACACGGGAACAGGAGGAGGCGATTCAGCTTCTGAATTCTGTCAGTCAGCTGGTTTGCTCAATTACTGAGAGTCAAATACAAAAATACATCATTCAGATTTTGATGGTGTTTTACAGAAACAGGAGAAAGGCCTTTAGTCAAGAAAAGCTGTAAAGAATGTGAAGAGGCCATTCAGTCCCTCACCTCCATTCCACAGGAGCAGCAGGTGAACACAGAGCTATTGGAGTCTGTTATTCTGTAGCAGGAGGAGGACACCTATTTTCACAAAACTTCGATTAGGCGGCAGTCACTCAACTGCTCGAGACTGGGACACAGGAACAGGAGGGAGTCACTCAACTGCTCGAGACTGGAACACAAGAACAGGAGGCGGTCATTCCACTGCTCCAAACTGGGACACAGGGAAATCTAGAGGCTAGTGAGGCCCGAAGATCCTGTTACACAGGAACAGGAGGAGGGGACTCAGTCCCCACCAGTATGGGACACTGGGAGAGAAGGGGAGTTTGCTTGGAACAAAAACAAATATATGAATAAGTTGCATTCGTGGTCCACACAATCCTGCCCCACCATTCACTAAGACCACGGCTGATCTGATGGTGATTCCCTCATTCCATTTTACAGAGATTCCCCTCTCTGCAGCCTCTGCTCCATTTGTTGGTCATGTTGCAGACTCAGATGCTGCAACAACAGTCACCATCACTCATCCAGAGGGTCGAGTCTAACCGGATGAGTCTGGATTTGAAGGGTCCAATCACAAGAATGACAGCATAAAATAAAGGTCTTGCCAGATGTTTAGTTCTCTCACATTCGCAATCCAACTCACATAACCAGCCCGTACATTATACTTTCAGGATGGAGCACTGTGTAGATATGGCGAGCGTACTGCAGAATACAACCCAGCAATGTCCAGAATGGAACTCTGTGCAGCCCACACCAACGCTGGATCTATAATCCTGGGCGAAATGTCCAGCGTGGGGAGCTGTGCAGACCACACTGGTTCATTCTTACATAAACACAGATTGTTGCATTGTTTGGTAACACTGTGTTAGATCACTGCCCAGTGTGGGGAAACTTGCAGCCAATGTTGCAAGTGACAGGATGTGCAGCTCCCATCCATTTACAGCTCCATATCTCCACTGTACCTTGACAAGGCGTGCCATGGATGTGAAAATCACTGCGATGTAGAGATGTAAATGGAAACAGTTTAAATACCAACAGTTCTGATTAAGGCGAGTATCACACCAGTATTTAAAGTTGAAACACCTGAGATAATATCCAATGAGTGTTTCGTGAATGGTGCAATGTAGTTAGAGGGGGATGGTAATGTTATAGTGGTTGCACTATAATCAACAATGTGAATGAGAGGAACAAATATGCAGGGGGACTGAGGAGATTTGCAGGAACAGTAGGGTTGTTATAATAGGTGATTTCAACTTTCCTAACATAGACTGGGGCTTCCAGATGGTAAAGCACTTAGATGGAACGTAATTTGTTAAGTGTGTTCAGCGAAGTTTCCACAATCAATATATAGAGTATCGTACTCGGGAAGGGACAAATTCGACCTACTGTTGGGAAATAGGGCAGGATAGGTGAAGGAGATAAAGTGGGGGAACATTGTGGGAAAAGTGTTTAGAGTTGTATTAATTTTAGAATAGTTATGGGAGGGACAAAATTGGTCCACAGATACAAGTTCTAAATTGGGGCAAGGCATATGTTGTTGGAGTTAGACAGTAGATTGCAGGGGATGATTGGAGTTGTTTGTTTCCAGGTAAAAGGATCCCGGGCAAGTGGGAGGGCTTTAAAAGTGAGATAGCTCGAGTTCAAGGTTTCCATTTTCCTGTGAGGGTGAAGGTTATGTGAGACGGGAAGAGAGAACTCTGGATTACAAGAGATATTGAGGCTTTGACCAGAAAAAAGGAGGCGTGGCTCATGTTCAGGCAGCTCGTATCAAGGGAATCCCTGGAGGTATATACAGGGGATAGAGGAGTTTACTGAAGAAGGATATCAGTAAGGTCATAAGGGGGTATGAGTTAGTCTTGGCTGAGAAGATTAGAGTGAATCCAAATTCAGTAAAGTAAAGATAAAGAGCAACTAGAGAGAGAATAGGATGCTTTAAAGTCCAAAACCGGCATTCATGCATAATACCTCAAGAGATGGGTGAAGTCCTCAATTTCCCCTCTGTGTTTATCATGAAGAAAGACATGAAGACCTGTGACCTTTGGGAGGTTAGTTGTCATATCTTGGGACTGTCCATATCACAGTAGAGTTGCTGTTGGACATATTAGAACGCACAAAGTCAGACAAATCTCTTGGTCCTGACCAGATATATCTGAGAGCACTGTAAGAGGTGAGAGAAAAAGCTTAGGGACCAAGATCCCGGAAGACTGGGCGGTAGCAAATGTTGTGCCCTTATTCAAGAAGGGCTGCAAAGAGAAGCCTGGGAAATATAGACCAGTAAGCTTCACACCTGTTTTTGGTAAACCACTTGAGAAGGTTCCGAGAGATAAGCTGTGCATGCATTTGGAAAGACAGAGTTTGACTTGGAGCAGTCAGCACGGCTTTGTGCCTGGTGGATCATGCCTTACAAATTTTGTTAGAGATTTTTGAGAAAGTGACCAGGAAGGTCGATGAGAGCAGGGATGTATGCATATTCTATATGGATTTCAGTAAGGCCTTTGATAAGGTTCCACATAGTAGGCCGCTCTAGAAGGTTAGATCGCATGGAATCCAAGGTGAACTGACAAATTAGACTGAGCTGCCATTGGAAGTGATTGAAGTGGGCACACTAACAATATTGAAAAGGCAATTGGACAACTACAGATAGGAATAGATTAGATTGATACAGAGCAAAGGCAGGGAAATGGCAGATTGGGAGATAAGGGGAAATTACACCATGGCTTGTTGATGGAGCACGGTGGACGTATTGGATGGGTGAGTACAGAGAGGGAACATTCCCATCCCAGAGGGTGCCACACCACCAGACCCACCGAACATGGTCTGGGCTCACTACCGAGGTCAGTGCAGTATTTGAGGTTTGCAGAAATGTCCAGCAATACAGGACAAGCATCTTCCCCGCTCTGTGAGGATAAAGGTCACCATATTCTGTCTGCTCCCTCACAATCACTGTATATCTGTGATTGCAACTGCTCCCGAACAAGGATCATGGTCCCCCACTCTCACTACTGCATGCAACACCTTCTCTTTCTCTCTCTCTCTCCTTTGCAATACCTCCCACACAGTCATAGAATATTCTGGAGAATGCCGATTATAGAATGTTCCAGATAATGTTCCAAATATTTCCCAGTTTCAGGAAAATGGTAGTGTCCCAGTGCGTAACACATAAGAGTTCACTTGACTCACGTTAATGATATTAAACCAAAAATAACTTCTAAACACGTCTTGTTATAAATACAATTTCGAGCAGAGAACATTTTTACCCTCAGGCGTTATCTTGACCATTATCTGAACTGTAACACTTTTCTTATTATGAATGTTTCTCTTACCCTTTGTCTGTGACTGTTCCTGTCTGTAACAGTTACACAGTCTCCCACTCAGTTGGATGGACGGCTGGTTTGTGATGTAGAGGGAGGCCAACAGCGCAGGTTCAGTTCCTCACACTGACAGAGATTACCATGAAGGGGACACTCTCTCAGCCTCACCCCATCACCCGAGATGTGGTGATCCTCGGGATAAACCACCATGAGTGGGCTCGCTAATGAGAGTTTTTTGGGACTGTATTCTATCAATGTTAGCATTTTAATTTTTAAAAATATTTAAAAAGAGATTTTTAATATTATAATAAACCAATAACAACACAACTCAAATATCTGAAAAAAATTACATCCAATTGCATGTACATACAAAACAAGTTAAAACGCTACACAGACAGAAGAAAAAGCAAAACTAAACAATAAATAATGAATAAATAATACAGCTCAGCATAACAATACGACTGCTCTCGTTCATCAAGAGCATTAACTGATACACATTTTTATGTTCATAGCTCTTCCTCTTTCGGGGTGGGGGAGTTCAGACATCCAACACAACAGAATATCTTTCCTAGCACAGAAAGTACGGATTGTAAGGATATAATTTTTTTCCCATATTCATCTGTGGAAAGTACATTGGGCAGGCCCAGGAAAACAGAAACCAAGTCCATCTCCAATTCAGTCCCCAATTCGCACTCTATCACATCTGACACAGTGCTCCAATATAGATGAAGTCTGCAGCAGACCCACAAACAATGAGTAAGAGTGCCTGTAGTCATTCTGCATTTAGGACATGCTGAAGATAATCCCACTTTGAATTTTGAGGGACAATTTAGGGTCAGATAGAACCTACGAAGAATTTTCAACTGCATGGAATGGGTCCTATTACAGATCAAAATCCTTTGAGCATTTTCACAAATATCCTCCCATGTCTCCGAAGTGTTCTGAACCCCCAACTCTCTAGCAGACATCACAAAGCTGCACAGTCTCGTCTGAGGGGACACTCTTCAACTAATGATAAAGGGTACTGACAGAAAGTGTATTCTAAGCAATAAGCATCCTCTTCCCTTTATCAGATCTGGAAGAGTGTGGTAAAAGTGTTTTTTTAAATCAAATCTCTGATTGGGAAAAAAATACAGAAGAGGTCTCAACTAGGTAGTCCATACGTACGAGTTATTTGATCAAATGACATCATTGTTTCTCCATCAAATAACACGTGGTGGCTCAGTGGTGAGCATTGCTGCCTCACAGCACCAGGGTCTCGGCTTTGGTTCCGGCCTTGGGTGACTGGCTGTGCGGAGTTAACATATTCTCGCCGTGTCTGTGTCTGTGTGGGTTTCCTCCCACAGTACAAATGTGCAGGTTAAATGAATTGGTCATTGATAAATCACCCATCGTGTTCAGGGATGTGTAGGTTTGGACATTAGTCAGGGTAAATATAGGATGGTAGGGGATTGGGTCTGGGTGGGTTACTCTTCAGAAGGTCGAAGTGGACTTGCTGGGCCCAAGGGCTTGAATCCACACTGTAGGGATTCTACTAATTCTAAATCACTCAAGCAAGGTACACCCCTTGCTGCCCACAGTTTAAACCTGGAATCCATTATCCCCGGATGACAACCCGGTATACCAATTACAGGGGTAAGAAACATGGTTTTGGCTGTATTGCCGTCGATCTGATGCATTGTCATTCATGCTTTAACAATATTGATAATTATTGGGTTATGACAATACTTCATAAATGTTGTCAATTTAGCTAAGAAAAACAGACTAATAAAGGTTCACTTTATCTGATAGGGTTCAATATCTCACAGTATTGACACCGATTCCTCAGCAGCCCAGGCACTAACATAGAATAAAAAAGAGCTTAATTGATAGCTTTTATCTGGGCGATCTCCTCCCCACAATCTGGGGGTAGTTGCAATTTGGTTAGCTTGATAAAGAGTTGCTTATGCTGCCAAATAAAAGAGCTAAACCAGCCATCATATCTCCTCAATTTCAACCAATACCCTCTAGGTTTGGACGCCCAATCTGGGGAAAAACCTGACTACTCACCCTATCCATAACCACTTTTCCCCAGATTGGGCGTCCAAACCTCGAGGGCATTGGTTGAAATTGAGAGGGGAAAGCTTTTGACGAGCCCACGAGCACCATTTAACGCAGAGGGTTGTGTGCATGTGGAATGAGCTGCCAGAGGAAGTGGTGGAGGCTGGTACAAATACAGCATGTAAAAGGCATCTGGATGCTGACAGACCGGCCGAGCTTTTACAGCAATTTCTGTATTTGTTGCAAAATGCATTCATGATAACACAATATTTTGAATACATTAAACATTTTATTTTTTAATGATGCAGCGACATATAAACATACCTTCAAATCGACTGAGACCATTTTCTGCTAAGGATATGGCTCTGTGTATGACAGCAACAATGATGCACCTACATGGAGCAGGGAATGTGATGGAGACATAGTTTGGACAATGTACAAGGAGACATCACATGTTTGAGAGAGGATGACATTACTGTGTGATTCAGCTCAGAGAGAGAGAAAATGTAATTTGCCTGAGAAGGAACGGCCGATTACACTCTCTCTCCTTCATTGTTCCTCATGACAGCAATGTGTGCGAGCTAAAACAAAAAAATCTACAGTCATTGTTAACATTCTTATTTTTATCGAATCCCTACAGTGTACAAACAGGCCCTTCGGCACAAAACGTTCATACCAACCTTCCCAGGCTCGCTTCCTTACATTTACCCCAACCGATGCACCTAACCTCGAAACCCCTGAACACTTCGGACAGATTATCATGGCCAATCCACCTAACCACACAGCTTTGGACTGTGGAAGGAAACTGGAGCAACCATTAGAAGGGGAGAATGTGCAACCTCGACACAAATAGTCACCCAAGTCTGGAATTAAATGCAAGGCCCTGGTGCTGTGAGGCAGCGGTGCTAACCACTGAGCCACGGTGATACCCTTGGGCGATCCCAGGCCAGAATTCATTGAATCTCTTCACTGCCTAATGCAAAGGGAATTCAGCCAAATCCAACTGTTCCAGGATGAAGTCTCATTGTTAGCAGCTTGTGTGATTAGAATGCCTTCAGAAGCAGTATAACATTTGAACAATCTCTCAATTTTTCCTTTTGTCATGAGTTAAAATAATATATGGACAAAGCTCGTTCAACTTGAAATTGCAGAGATTTTGTTTATCTGCGTGTGTGTGCGTGTGTGTGTCAGTGTTTTCAGAAAGGGAAGTATCGATTCTTTATTTGCAATATCCAAACAGTTTGCCATTCATCTTTCCATCATAGTTTGAGTAACATTGCTCTGGATAATAAAGGTGCTATTTGAGCAGATTTTAAAAACTAGCCTGACTTGTTGCTAAAACTGACATTGACCCAGTCTGAGACGATATCATCGGCCATATCACCAACCTGGTTACATTTGACATGTGTTGTGAGCAGTGGAGCATTGGGAATGGAAAAGGAAGCAGTGACCCCAAAAGTCGTGGAACTATAGACTGGGGAGCCTGATGTCAGTGGTGGGTAAGTTGTTGGAGGGGATTCTGAGGGATAGGATTTACATACATGTTTATGCCGAAACTTTGATTCTCATGCTCCTTGGATGCTGCCTGACCTGCTGTGTTTTTCCAGCAACACATTTTTCAGCTCATACATTTGGGAAGGCAAGGGCTGATCGGGGTTGTCAACGTGGCTTTCTGCATGGGAAATCATGTCTCATTAATTTGATTGAGTTTTATGAAGAGGTGAAAAAGAAGATTGATGAAGGCAGTTTGGTAGACATTGTCTATATGGACCTCAGTAAGGTGTTCACAACATTCCGATTGGTAGGCAGATGAGTAAGGTTCGATCACACGAGATACAGAGGAAGCTAGTCACAATTGGCTTGAAGGAAGAGGGATATTTTTCAGATTGGACGCTTGTGAGCAGCAGTGTGCTGTAAGAATCAGTACTGAGTTCACTGCATTTCATCATTTATGTAAAGGATTTAGATGTAAATATTGGGGCCATAGTTAGTAAGGTTACTGATGACATCAGAAAGGTGGTGTAGTAGATTATCTCAGAGTACAACGAGACCACAATTAGATGGTACAAAGGGACAAGGAGTAACAGATATAGTTTAATTTAGATAAGTACGAAGTTTTGCATTTTGGGAAGGCAAATCAGGGCAGAATTTATACAATTAATTGTAAGGTCCTGGGGCATGTTGTGGATCAAGAGGACATAGAGTTGCAGGTACATAGTTCCTTGAGAGTGGAGTTGCAGGTAGACAGAGTGGTGCTGAACACGTTTGGCAGATTTGCCTGAATCAGTCAGAGCATTGAGTATAGGAGTTGTGGTGGCATGTTGCCTCTGAACAGGAAGTTGGTGAGGCCACTTTAAGAAAACTGCGTACAACTCTGTTGCAGAACTCGTGGTTTGAACTTCAGGAAAAGGTTGATTAGGTTGAGGTTTCCCCCTGGAGTGTCAGAGGCTGAAGGGTGACATTATAGAAGTTGATAGAATCATCAGGGGCATGGATATTCTGAACAGCCATGTTCTGCTCCCCAAGATAGGGGAGTCCAGAACAATAGAGCATAGTTTGAACATGAGAGGGCGAATAATTTAGAATGGACCTGAAGGTAAATGTTTCACACAGAGAGTGGTGTGTGTTCAGAAAGTGCTGTCAGAGGAAGTGGTGAAGGTGGCTACAATCGCACATTTAAAATGTATCTGAAAGAGGAGGGATTAGATTACTTACAGTGTGGAAACAGGCCCTTCGGCCAACAAGTCCACACCACCCCACCGAAACCCCTACATTTACCCCTTACCTAACACTACGGGCAATTTAGCATGGCCAATTCACCTGGCCATCTTTGGACTGTGGGAGGAAACCCACCCAGACACGGGGAGAACGTGTAAACTCCACACAGACAGTCGCCTGAGGCGGGAATTGAACCCGGGTCTCTGGCGCTGTGAGGCAACAGTGCTAACCACTGTGCCACCGTGCCACGATATTGGCCAAATGCTGGCACATGGGACAAGGTCAGATTTGATATCTGATCAGAGTGAACAGATTGGACTAATGGGTCTGTTTCCGTTCTGCATGACTCTCTGGTTCTATAAGAGGGATGGTGAAATATTCTGAAAGGACCTTTCAAGTGTGAATTCTCTTCACTGGAAGTTTATCGTGCCTCTATATTCACATGGATTGAAAGCTGTTTAGTTAAATATTTGACAGGGAAGTGAGTCACAGGTAATAGTATACAGACAGGAAAGTGGGGCTGAGTCCACAATCTTAGTGCCTGGTGGACAAGGCTCAAATTATCTAATGTCCCACTCCTGCTCCTCTGTTCCATGTGTCTGTATTCCATCCAGCCCCACAGACCTGCGAGATAGGAGAGGTTGGAGGCCACTTGCTCCTATAACCTGTTGCACAGAAACAGAGGAGACCATTCAGCCTCTCTAGACTATCACGTACGCTTTGAAGTGACTTGGGAAATGGAATTGGAAAACCCAGGCACGGGTATGAAAGAGGCCCCTCATCTCTCTTTTAGAGCTTCCCTTCTCTGCAACCTGCGCTCCATTTCTTGGTCATGTTTAGACCCAGGTTCACTGTGAATACAGCCACCATTACTCACCCAGAAATGGCTCACAAGATCCTCTGGTCTCCCTGACTGCAACATTCCATAACAGACATTCATGAAAATAACACCCACTAACTTTCAAAGAACAGAATGTGAGAACATCAGACACAGGAACAGGTCATTCACTCTCCAAACCTGCCTTGCCCCTTCACTAAGATCATGATTGATCTGCTCACTGTCTCAAATCCTCTTTCATACCCAATTCATCATAGCCCTCAACTCTCTGACAGATCAATATCCATCTACCTCCTCTTCAAATACTTTCAGTCATTTTGCTCCCCACCACTCTTGAGAAGAGAAATCCTGACATTCACTACCACCTGTTTGAAGAAAACACTTGCTGCTCCTATATCATGGTTTATTGATATGAACGAAAAAGGTTGAGACAAGGGTTCAGGTATAAATGACTGGCCCTGATATCAAGGCAGTGGTTGCCTTCTGTTGACATCAAGGAGCTTAACAAAACTGGACTTAATGGGAATCAGAGTAAACTCTCCAGTGTTTGGGGTCAAACATGGCACAAAAGAAGATATTCATCATCTCAGTCCTGGGTCACCTCTGTTTGAAATCCTCAGGGTAGCTTCCTCTTGACAAACAGCTTCAGCTGCTTCATCAATGTCTCCCGCCCCCACCCCCACCCCTACCCCCACCCACACTCTCCCCACCATAAGATCAGAAGTGGGGATGGTCACTGAAGATTCCACAATGTTCAGAACATTTTGTACTCCTGTCAGCTCCTGAACTAGTCTGTGTTCACGTGCAGCAAGACCAGACTCCATTGAGACTTGTGCTGTTAAATGGTCCGTAACATTCATGTAACAGCACTGCCTGACACTGCACATTGCCACAGTAAAACAAGAGTTCATTCAACACCTCACGCTGGTTTTACAGGAATATGAGGAAGCCATTCAGCCCATTGACACTATTGGAGAAGAACAGGGACAGCCCATTCAGTGCCTCCAGCCTATTACTCAGAAAGAGAAGGAGTCCAGTATGATGGGCCACACCAGAGCGCCTCGAAAATATTTGAAAGCGGTAACCTAGACTCTTTTGTTTTATTTTGAAGTAACTGTTCCAGATGCAATGGACTGGTCAAACTACTTGGTGTGAAGATAAACACTATTTATTGAAACACAAAAGATAAAATGAAAGCAAAGAAAGAGGAATTTAGAATAACGTAATTCTATTAGACAAGTTAATAGAATAACAAATCTAGGAACTATTACTAATGAACTGTTCCAATATAGGAAAATCCCATAAACACAGCCCCTGGCAGAAAGGAAAATTCAGACACAGATTGTCACAAACATTTCTCTAATCCAGGAATTAAAAACATCACCAAGAGAAAATTCAGAGAGTAGCAGACAGGAGATAGTCACTGAAGCTTCCAACTCTGTGGAGACCCCAACAGTTTCTGATGCTACTTGGAAACCAAAACCCAGAGATCGTAACCTGTGAGAGCTGGCCACACCCATTTAGGCTGCATTAAAATTAACCCAAGACCTCCCTAGCTGTTTACTCAGTGTCCTTAACTAACCAGTTTGGTAACGATCATTCAATCTCTCTCTGAAAAGGAACCAGGACAAAATAACCTCTCAAAGCCTGCAGCATCATCACACTTGTCAGTACATCGAGCTGTCAAACAGCAACCGGGGTAACCCAATCAGGCCCTTGG